>NC_069506.1:89771030-90103530 GCF_027579735.1 Bombina bombina | reverse complement strand
TTAAGTATTTTTTTTTTACACACAAACACACACACACACACAAGTACAGCAGAATGACCTTTTGAAGAAATATAATCATTAAAATACATGAAATATTTCTAAAAAAAACCCAAAAAACCTTTAAATACAGCAAGCCAAAATAACTACAACGTAAATTAGCACATTCACAGTCTTCACTAAGTAGTTTTTATACATCCAATGTACATTAGTATAAGAAGCTATATACTATAAAAAAATAATATAGATTATAAAAAATAGCCAAGCCCAGCCTAGGATAATTAACTTAGTAGTTACTAAAAAGTTGAATAGATATTTTAAATCTCTAGATCCCTATAAAAATTGAAACAGTACACTAACTACTTTGTTGTGAATTCTAAACTATCTAATACATTTGGGAAACAGTTAAACAAAAAGCAATTAATATGGTAAAAAGGTTAAAAAAATAATAATCAAAATAAAAAAACATAAAAATAGACCAATATCAGCATTCCAATTCTGCTCTATGGTGTGAATTTTCTTACATTTTGGCTCAATAACATGGGAATGTGAAAGTTCAAGTGCAAAGCCATTGCCACTCAAAGCTTAAAAGTTCTGAAAAGTAAACCTTCCTTTAGAATGAGAAGTTCACGTAATAAATGTGGCCCGGTTATGGAATTAATAAATATGGCAGCAAGTTACGTCTACTAATAGAGCTTTTTGTAACACCCCCTTGGTAACCCCTAGAATGGAAATCTCTTAATTAAAAAAAGTTGCACTAATGCACATCAATTATAAAGACAAACAAGTAGTTACACTGTAAAGATGAGGAACAAGCATACCACAAATAACTCCATATAAAAGCTTATACAAACAATAGCTAACACAAACGGATTCATTTCAAGGCCATTTTTGAGACCAATCTCTCTGCTCGAGATCTTTGAGAACCATTTTTTATTTTATATACTGACAGGTCAGACAAAGAAATATAGGTTGGTTTGAAGCCTTCAGCCGATGTTGATTACAGATAGGTTTTTTTTTAAATGTGAAATTAAGTTAAACTTTTGAGATTTTTGAACACCATGCAAAAGAAATTTGGCAATATAGGCAGCTATGCTGTATTGCAAATCTAACCATTATCCCTTGCCCATGGGCTCACCTTGATGTAACGGATCCTGTTGATGGAGATGGAGGTGTGAATGTATGTGCGAGTGTTGGTGATGATGAGGCGTGACATTGAACATCTGGAGCCTAGCCAGAGGGTCATTGGTAAGGGATGCCATACGCTCCGCGTGTATACGTTCTGCTGCCAGTCTCTCGGGGTAACTTATATCTGGCCGTAGTTGTGGGCCTGCCAGTGCCAGTCTTTCCCTCTCAAGATGGTTCAAGCCATGGTGGAAAGGTGCAAAGTGGTGTGGTCCTGCCGATGGGTTAAGAGTAAGTGCACCATGCCGTGCAAAATGTTCCATAGGGTTAGCTGCAGGGTGAAGCTGATCAAGTTCAGGAGGTTTTACCTCAAAGCCAGGCTTCATCCTCTCCCGCAGCTCTCTCTCACGTAACTCCCGTTCCCGCAGTTCTCTTTCACGTAACTCTCGTTCCCGCATTGTGGGGTCCATATTATATAAGCCTGGCATATGGTAAGCCAGTAATGGTTCATTGGGATTAAGAGGGACAAAGAAAGGATGGTTGCGGTTGGTGGGCGACATGACATGAGGTCGAGCATATTCACTGAGTGTGCGTAGGGCGGGTGTGTCTGGCCCTATATACGGTGGAACAGCAGCAATGGTGGTTGGTGGGGGTTCAAAAGAAGGTCGAATGTGTGCTGGACCACCCATCTGAGATTCTCCCAGACGTCCATCATGGGAACTACAGGCTTTCTGCTAAAAATAAACAAAAAAGAAATTGCCAATCACTAACAACAGCTAATAGATATTCTTTTTCTGTTTTGCCATGCTGGGGATGGGGAGAGGGGTATATATTTTCCTGTATGCGGGTGCGCTATAAATAACAAGCCATTACAAGTAGCTGGTTATTGCTACCGTGAGCTTGAGGTAGCAATTAGACCTTAGAAAAATTAACCAGAGATCGTTAATTTGATAAATGTGCCCCAAATGCCCCCCAAAATACAGTGCAGTTTATGTTATTAAAAAATAAAAATGGTAGCATTTTTATTTTTTAATAAAGTAACTGCACCACACACTATTTTGAGGGTAAAGTTGGTGGGAGTGGGGTGTTAAAAGAAGAAAAAAAAAAAACAAAACAAAAAAAAACAAAAAAAAAACAACAAAACTGCACTGAAAAGTGCCTTTACATTGTGGTCTATGGGAACTATGTGTTCCCAGAAAATATATATGTATATGCTTATATACATATATATTTATGAGTTAATATGTGTATATACCCATAATAACACAAATATATATATGTATATAATCCTATACATTTACAATTTGCTGCCATCGCTGTGCAACTTCTCTCGTGCTGTCAACTTGTAAAAACCAGCACAGTGGTATTACTCAGTGGAGCGCAAATATCGCTTTCACGAAAACGATATTTAGTGCTCCACTTGTAATATGGCCCTTTATTGATAAAAAGTGGGAGTGGTGAAAAAATTAGGTCAGGAAATATTTACAAGTTAATTATAAAAAAAAAAAAATATATACATATATATATATAATAAAATTCAAATAACCCTTTTCCCTAACTAATTCTCCTTCCTTTTGTCACACTTTAAGCTGTAAGTTGTATTTGCATCTGCTATTCTGAAAAGTGACATCAAGGGGCCTATTTATCATTGTGCAAGCGGACATGATCCGATATTGCGGATCATGTCCACTGCACATCGATAAATGCCGACAGCATACACTGTTGGCATTTATCATTGCACCAGCAGTTCTTGTGAACTGCTGGTGCAATGCCGCCCCCTGCAGATTCACTAGCAGGGGGTGTCAATCAACCTAATCGTATTCGATCGGGTTGAATTCCGTTGATGTCTGCCTCAGAGCAGGCGGACAGGTTATGGAGCAGCGGTCTTTAGATCACTGTTTCATACCTTGCGTTTCCAGCTCGCCAGAAACACAAGGCTTTCTTTAGAGTTTCAGAGTGCTTTCCTGTCTGGAAGGAACGGTGAACTATTTTTATTCATAAGCACTAAAAACTCAATGTTTTCATATTTACTTAAAAGGTAACATATAAAGGAAACCCATAACAGGTTGGTAGGTACTTTGACCACATTTTCTCAGGTTTGTGAGTGTAGATCAGGGGTCCTCAACCTTGATGCTCCAGATGTTTTGGAACTACATTTCCCATGATGCTCAGACACTGAGCATCAGCTGGCTTACCATCATGGGAAATGTAGTTCCAAAACCTCTGGAACACAAAGGTTGAGCCCCCCTGGTGTAGGCCTTGCGAACAGACAACACTAAGCACAAATCTGGAAGTAATGATCCCCTAATACTGTCCAAAC
The DNA here is from genome assembly GCF_027579735.1 of Bombina bombina. Lineage (NCBI taxonomy): Eukaryota > Metazoa > Chordata > Amphibia > Anura > Bombinatoridae > Bombina > Bombina bombina. The sequence goes on along the minus strand of NC_069506.1, from coordinate 90,100,088 downwards.
TGATGTATAAAGGAACAGATAAAGTAAAATAATACCGCTGCTCTTTCGGCTTCTCTTTCCCGCTCTCGTTCCCTTTCCTTTTCTTTTTCTTTCTCTTTCTCTCGTTCTCGCTCCTCTCTGACCTTTTGCTCTGCTTCCCTTTTTGCTTTTTCAAGGGCTTCTTCTCTTTTTTTTGCCAGTTTTGAGCCAGTTAATGGAATAAAGTAAAGGTCTGTTCTAGCACAGGAATTGTAACCACGATCCAGATGCTTGTAGAACCTGCACATAAATTAGAAAATCCCAAATTAAATAATCTGTAAAATGGTTGTCCAAACTATGATCTGGGAGTTACAATAAAGATATTTGTTGATTTTCTTGCTACTTTCTGTATCCAATGCTACAACTCTAAACTGCACACATTTTGCTACCCTTCAATGAAAGAATTGCTCCTGACATCTACTAAAAGGGATACTAAACCCAATTTTTTTCTTTTATGATTCAGATAGAGCATGCAATTTTAAGCAACTTTCTAATTTACTCCTATTATCAATATTTATTTGTTCTCTTGCTGTCTTTATTTGAAAAGCAAGAATGTAAGCTTAGAAGCCAGCCCATTTTTGGTTAAGCAGCTGGGTTGAACTTGCTGATAGGTGGCTAAATGTAGACACCAATCAGAAAGCGCTATCCAGGGTGCTGAACTAAAAATGGGCCGGCTCCATAGCTTAGATTACTGCTTTTTCAAATAAAGATAGCAAGAGAACAAAGAAAATTTGATAATAGGAGTAAATTAGAAAGTTGCTTTAAATTGTATGCTCTATCTCAGTGTTTCCCACCCCCGATCCTCAAGTACCCCCAACAGTCCTGGTTTTCATTATAGCTGAACTAGAGCACAGGTGAAATAATCAGCTGATGGATGAGAGTAGGTTGGTTACTGATCAGCTGATTACTTCACCTATGCACTGGTTCAGCTATAATGAAAACCAGGCCTGTTCGGGGTACTTGAGGACCGCGGTTGGGAAACACTGCAGTCTGAATCACAAAATATATTCAGATAGGGGAAGCAATTTTAAGCAACTTTCTAATTTACTCCTATTAATTTTTCTACATTCTCTTCCTATCTTTATTTGAAATTCATTAAAATTATGGGGGGGGGGGGGGGAGATAAAAAACTGAAATCAAAATCCTCCTTGTCTCAAAATTAAATCAATGTAAATATTTGCATAGGAAATTAGCACGTCTAGGCAAGTATCCCCGCTTGCTTTTCCCCAGAAATTCTTAATATACAATGTTACCAATGCACAAGAGAATTGTGGGTAAGATATGCAAATTAGATATGCAAATTCTCAGTTTTTTGGCTTCAAAAATACTGTTTTGACACAGCGATCCTTTTAACAGGATTATGGCAGCAAACCAGAAATCACTCACTAGACAAGCCTGTTTCGTTCTTTTTGGAACTCATCAGTAGGAGATAGATTTCTGGTTGCTGCACTGGTAAAGCTATTTTCATGGTTAAACCAAAATTCATTAAAATTATGGGGGGAAATAAAAAACTGAAATTAAAATCCTCCATGTCTCAAAATTAAATCAATGTAAATATTTGCATAGGAAATTAGCACGTCTAGGGCAAGTATCCCCACTTACTTTTCCCCAGAAATTCTTAATATACAATGTTACCAATGCACAAGAGAATTGTGGGTAAGATATGCAAATTAGATATGCAAATTCTCAGTTTTTTTGCTTCAAAAATACTGTTTTGACACAGCGATCCTTTTAACAGGATTATGACAGCAAACCAGAAATCACTCACTAGACAAGCAAAAAAACTGAGAATTTGCATATCTAATTTGCATATCTTGCCCACAATTCTCTTGTGCATTGGTAACATTGTATATTAAGAATTTCTGGGGAAAAGCAAGAAGGGATACTTGCGTAGACGTGCTAATTTCCTATGCAAATATTTACATATATTTAATTTTATCTTTATTTGAAAAAGCAGGAATCTAAACTAAGGAGCCGGCAAATTTTTGGTTCAGCCCCCTGGATAGCACTTGCTAATTGGTCACTACATTTAGCCACCAAACACAACCCAGGTGATGAACCAAAAATGGTCTGGCTCCTAAGCTTAACTTCTTGCTTTTCAAATAAAGATAGCAAGAGACCTAATAAAAATGGATAATGAGAGTAAATAAGAAAGTTGCTTAAAACTGCATGCTCTATCTGAATAATGAAAGAAAAAATGTGGGTTTAGTATCCTTTTAAATACTTGTATACATTTTGCAGAAGAGAATGTAGCCCTTCATGTGCATTAGTAGAGACTTGACTTTAAAGTCTTTGACTTCATATAACATATAGCAGTGGATAAGAAACACATTAAACATTTTCCTTTCTTTTAAATTGAGTTAACTATTTCTTTCCTGAATAGTAACTATATAACTGACTGACAAGGTTTAGTAATATAACACAAATCCTTACACTACTGTGCAAAAGTTTTAGGCAGGTATGAAAAAATGCTGTAAAGTAAGAATGTGTTGAAAAAAAGAAATGTTAATAGTTTATTTTTTATCAATTAACAAAACGCAAAGTGAGTTAACAAAAGAAAAATCTAAATCAAATCAATATTTGGTGTGACAGTCCTTCTGTCAGTTGCTTCCATCTCTTATTGTAATCCCAGACAGACTACATTATGTTGAGACCAAGGCTCTGTAGGGGCCATACCATCATTTCCAGGACTCCTTGTTCTTCTTTACTTTGAAGATGCAAGTCTTCTATGAAGACCACTTCTGACCAGACGTCTCCAGCTGGGTGTACCAAGGTGCAAATAGTTTCTGCCAATTCTGAGTTGATGGCACTGCTAGACATCTTCAAGTTGTGAAGGAACGTAAGCATGTGTCTTTCATCTGCTGCAATGTTTCCTTGGCCGACCATTGAGTCTACGGTCCTCAACATTGCTCATTTCTGTGTTTCCTCAGAATATCTTGGACAGCACATCTTTCTTGTTGCTTAGCTCAGTCTCGCCATGGTGTATGATTTTGACATTAAACTGTCTTCAACAACCTCACCTTTTTAATGTTTAGCTGTTCCCCACCAAGTTTTATTTCTTTTTCAGTTAATGATTGTGTTTCAACATACATATTAAATATATTATTATTAGCACCAATTTGGTATAATTGTTTAATCATGTACCTGATTTAATTTGATTAAGCTTTCTTCTGTTCTCTTACTTGCATTTTTACTTTACAACATTTATTATTCACACATGCCTAAAATGTTTGCACAATAGCATGCATATATATTTAAATAAAATACAAAATACTTCACTCATCCTTCACCATTTCCATAATGACGGAAGTAATACCTTGCAGACTGACTGGCATGGCTTGGAGCATCAACAACAGTAGGTTCAGGAGATGGGCTACGAGGAGGAAGTGGAGGGCTTTCAGGCTCTTCTATTTCATCTGGTGCTTCTTCTTTAATCTGAATTGGCGGTAATGGAGGTGGATTTGGGGTAGGAGACACCACAGGAATGCAGACACCAGGTGTAGGCGTAGTGGTTGTAACAGGTGGAGTAGGCTGGAGGCTTGGAGAAACTGATGGCAAGGAACATGGGATAGAAGTAGGAGGGCAGGATGGTGGAGTGATTGAAGGTGGGCCACCAGGTATGAACTGATGTTGTGAGAAAGGAGGTTGAGAAGGAATGGGATGAATCCCTGACTGAGGGTGTCCTGGTGGCTGGGGCAGACTTTGGCTTTGTGTCAGGACTGGGGGTTGTGCTGCAGAGGTCTGAAGTTGCTGGCTCTGTGCCATAAGTTGTAATGGTGGAGGATGAGCAGAAGGTTGATGATGGGTAGGTAAAGAGCTAAGGGGTTTAAGCGCAGGAGGTGGTGGTAAGTTTGAATTCAAGGAGAATGGGGAGGGTCCTTGTAGATGAGGAGGAAGTTTGTGAGACTGTGATGGAGTCTGAGGGATAGGGGTTGTGGGAGGTGGCTTGATATGAGGCATGACCATTGGTGCAGGAGGCAAAGGCTGCTCTCGAGGAGGTTGTGACTGTGATGGCAAAGCTGGCTGAACAGTTGGTGGTCCCTGAATATTATGAGGGAAAGAATGGGATGGAGTTTGTGGCACTGGAGAAACCTGAGAGGGACAGGGATGAGGTGAAGAGGAACATGGGTATTGTAAAATTGGCTGGGGTTGAATGTTGTGTGGCAGGGATTGTACAGGCCCATGATGTGGAGACTGTGGGTGAACTTGAGCAGGAATGGGGGGTTGAGGTTCTACCTGTGATCCAGGTAGGGGTTGTATGGCTGGATGTGGTGATGGTAACCTTTGAGGGTGAAGAATGGGAGCTGGTTGAACAAGTGAAAGGGAAGGAGGCTGAAGAGGCTGGGAAGGAGGCAATGATGGAGACTGTGATATCTGAGCAGGAGCTATGCTATGAGGAGTGATGGCTGGTGGCAGAGGTCCTGGAGATACTGGGGGAGGTGCCACTGCTGGCGTTGCATTTTGTGGCTGTAACATTTGTTGCTGAGCTGAGGAGTCTGAGTCACTCTCATTGTCCTGAGGACTGGGAATGCTGGGGGATGTGCTACGGTTATCTTGGTCAATGTCCTTTGGATCGCTGCTACCTTCATCATTAACACTACGACTGTCTGAGCTCTCCCCCTCCCCTTCACCCTCTCCCTCCCCTTCTGAGGGAGAGTTTGGACGACTGATCTCCTCCTGCAAAGAGAGGGGACAAATAGAACTGTGAAAAAAAATCGTTTAATTACTTGGAATCAACTCTATAAACAAAACAGTTTCTTAAAGGAAAATTTCAATGTTATTCCATCATCAAGTTTACGTTGCTCTCATTGTTGAACAGCATACCTAGGTACGCCCAGGTGTGTGCACATCTGGAGCACTATGTAGCATCAATGTTGCATTAATGTTTATAATGTTATAAACCTAATAGCAGCAGTTTGCAACAATGTATAACATTATTAAAAACATTGTTGCAAAACACCTGCCATATAGTGGGCCAGAAAATAATGTAAATGTCTTATAAAAGCAGGCAATTTGGGAACAAAAAAAAAAACAAAACACCACAAAAACAAACACACTCAAACCATACAAATTACTTTTATTATGAATCATGAAAGTTTAATATTGAGTTAGTGGTTCCTTTTGCTGTGAATATTTCTACTCACAATGATACATTTGTAGGAGGCAAGAGTGTGAAATGTTACTACTGCACACAAATATGTAATAAGTAAAATCGCCCTCTCCTGTCCCTAGAAAACGAGCATTGAGGATATTCACAGACCAAAGCAACAGAATACAAACACCACTATGTAACAATATTAAAATAGGCAGAGAAGGTCACATTTTAAGTCCATACTTCTTTAATCCACTACATTCAAAATGATCATGTATTTTTAATCCAACAATGTTAACCTTTCATAGCTGCTTTTTTTATTATCTGCTTGTAATAAAACTAGCAAAATACCCTCTTTACAAGTTAAATAACGTATTAGTGAATGAATCCTAAAAATAAGTCACAATGTATGAATGTTACCAATGCTATTATGGAGGCATGGCATGAACAGTGGATTCTATTATGAAAGCTATACATAAAATCCTGTTATACAAATCACGATTAAACAAAATAAATAATAATAAAAAAAAAACCTGATAAAAGTTCAAAATACCCTCTTTACAAGTAAAATAACGTATTAGTGAATGAATCCTAAAAATAAGTCACAATGTATAAATGTTACCAATGTTATTATGGAGGCATGGAATGAACTGTAGATTCTATTATGAAAGCTATACATAAAATCCTGGTATTAAAATCATGATTAAACAAAATAAATAAAAAAAAACTGATAAAAGTTCATTGCTTTACCTACAAAAAAAAAATATTATTACTCGCTCAGTCTTTACGTTCTGCAGAATCTCACACAAATCAACTAGTATTGTTTCTTCAAAGACATGGCTGGAGGATCAATTTACCAAAAAGTTCTTTGATTCCTCAGACAAAGGTAACCTTTTTAGGTTTCCAGATAGATTCAGTGTTCATGACTTTGTCTCTAACAGACAAGTGACGTTTGAAATTGGTTGCAACCTGTCGGAACCTTCAGTCTCAGTCATTCCCTTCAGTAGCTATGTGCATGGAAGTTTTAGGTCTCATGACTGCAGCATCGGACGTGATCCCCTTTGCTCGTTTTCATATGAGACCTCTCCAGCTTTGTATGCTGAACCAATGGTGCAGGGATTATACAAGGATATCACAATTAATATCCTAAATCTCAATGTTCGACTTTCTCTGACTTAGTGGTTAGATTACCATCGTATAATTCTAGGGGCCTCTTTCGTTCGTCCAACCTGGACTGTGATCACAACAGATGCTGGGGAGCTGTTTGGAGATCTCTGACAGCACAAGGGGTTTGGAAATCTCAAGATTACCAATCAATATTTTGGAGCTCCGTGCAATTCTCAGGGCCCTTCAAATTTCACCTCTGTTGAAGAGAGAACCGTTCATTTGTTTTCAGACAGACAATATCACAACTGTGGCATATGTCAATCATCAGGGTGGGACTCACAGTCCTCAAGCTATGAAAGAAGTATCTTTCATATCTTTCGGAATCCAGCTCCTGTCTAATTTCTGCGATTCATATCCCAGGTATAGACAATTGGGAAGCGGATTATCTCAGTCGTCAGACTTTACATCCGGAGAATGGTCACTCCACCCAGATGTGTTTTCTCAAATTGTTCAGATATGGGCGCTTCCAGAAATAGATCTGATGGCATCTCATCTAAACAAAAAACTTTCCAGGTACCTGTCCAGGTCCAGGGATCCTCAGGCAGAAGCAGTGGATGCATTGACACTTCTGTGGTGTTATCAACCTGCTTATATTTTCCCGCCTCTAGCGCTGCGGAATCTGTTGGCGCTCTACAAATACCTGATAATAATAATAATAAAAAGTGATCTCCAAAATCATCATGGAGCCATCGTTTGCTGGTGGCTCCAGCATGGTCTCACAGGTTTTCGTATGCGGATCTTGTTCGGATGTCCAGTTGTCAACTTTGGCCATTTCCATTAAGGCCAGACCTTCTATCTCAAGGTTCGTTTTTCCATCAGGATCTTAAATCATTAAATTTGAAGGTATGGAAATTGAACTCAGTGATACTATGTTGCAGGCTCGTAAATCTGTTTCTAGAAAGATTTATTATCAAGTTTGGAAGACTTACATTTCATGGTGGTGTTCTCAAATTCTCTTGGAATTCTTTTAGAATTCTTAGAATTTTACAGTTTCTTCAGGATGGTTTGGATAAAGGTTTGTTTGCAAGTTCCTTTAAAGGACAAATCTCTGCTCTTTGTTTTATTCCACAGGAAAATTGCTAAACTTCCTGATATTCATTGTTTTGCCCAGGCTTTGGTTTGTATCAAGCCTGACGTTAAATCAATCTCTCCTCCTTGGAGTCTTAATTTGGTTTTGAAGGCTTTACAGGCTCCTCCATTTGAGCCTATGCATTCTTTGGACATAAAACTACTTTCTTGGAAAGTGTTGTTCCTTTTGGCCATCTCTTCTGTTAGAAGAGTTTCTGAATTATCTGCTCTTTCTTGTGATTCTCCTTTTCTGATTTTTCATCAGGATAAGGCAGTTTTGCGAACTTTTAAATTTAAATTCTTACCTAAGGTTGTGAATTCTAAGAACATTAATAGAGAAATAGTTGTCCCTTCTTTGTGTCCTAATCCTAAGAATTCTTTGGAGAGATCTTTACATTCTTTGGATGTGGTGAGAGCTCTGAAATATTATGTTGAAGCCACTAAAGATTTCAGGAAGACTTCTAGTCAATTTGTTATCTTTTCTGGTTCCAGGAAAGGTTCTTTGGCATCGTGGTTAAAGCTTTTGATTCATCAAGCTTATTTGGAGTCGGGTAAAGCCCCGCCTCAGAGAATTACAGCTCATTCTACTAGATCAAGTTTCCACTTTTTGGGCTTTTAAGAATGAAGCTTCAGTTGATCAGATTTGCAAAGCAGCAACTTGGGTCTTCTTTGCATACATTTACTAAATTCTACCATTTTAATGTATTTGCTTCTACGGAAGCAGTTTTTAGTAGGAAAGTTCTTCAGGCAGCTGTTTCAGTTTGAAGCTTCTGCTTATGATTTAAGTTTTTATTTTTATTTTTTTAGATTAAACTTATATTTGGGTTGTGGATTTTTTTTTTTCAGCGAATGGCTCTAGTGACTCTTGCATGGAGTTCCACATCTTGGGTATTGCTATCCCATACGTCACTAGCTCATGGACTCTTGCCAATTGCATGAAAGAGAACATAATTTATGTAAGAACTTACCTGATCTTTCATATTGGCAAGAGTCCATGAGGCCCACCCTTTTTATGGTGGTTATGATTTTTTTGTATAAAGCACAATTATTTCCAAATTCCTTTGTTGATGCTTTTTACTCCTTTCTTTATCACCCCACTTCTTGGCTATTCGATAAACTGAATTGTGGGTGTGATGAGGGGTGTATTTATAGGCATTTTGAGGTTTGGGAAACTTTGCCCCTCCTGGTAGGATTGTATATCCCATACGTCACTAGCTCATGGACTCTTGCCAATATGAAAGAAATGAATTTATCAGGTAAGTTCTTACATAAATTATGTTTTTATTATGCACTTTCTATTGTGCAATTCTTCTGTATTTAACGATCCTTAAACATTTTTATTATGCACTTTTCTATTGTGCAATTCTTCTGTATTTAACGATCCTTAAACATTTTTAAAAATCCTGATGAAATGGATTTCAGCCTGATTATGCAAGCTGCTAATGCCATTCTAAACCTGCAATACATTCCCTATTGGTAGATAATATAAATGACCATTTATGTTTGCAGAATGAATATGAAAAAAAGTTGAAAGAAAAAAAATATGCTTATAACTTCAGAACCAAAAACACAACACTGAGTGCCAGTATCTTTATATGAAAGCAATTGGGGAAATTATTTTCCTTGAGCACTAAGATGATTTTAAACGGCCCCCATTGTTTTCATACCCATCTCTCTCAAAATTACAGCCCAATCTTCTAACCGTAAACTCCTTCCTCTGGACTATCTGCTCACCACCAGCAAAAAATTGTGGGTGAGCAGAGTGAATCACTTGGGGCTTGTTTCCCAAAAACTTGCTGGCATGGGGAGAATTCATCAGCATATTTTACTAAAGATTGTATTGTAAAGTAAGTGTCTCTCATTCACATAAAGCATATTAACAAACAACCCTTAATGAGATACACAGTTCCCAAGGTAAAAATTGCATTTAAATACTTCCTTCAAATCAGATTAAAGGGACATTGTACACTAAATTTTTCTTTGCATAAATGTTTTGTAGATGATACATTTATTTAACCAAAACAGTTTAAAAAAAAAAAAAAAAAATGTATAGTTTTGCTTATTTTAAATAACATTGTGCTGATTTTCCGACTCCTAACCAAGCCCCAAAGTTTTAGAAGTAGGCTGTTGTCTACCTACTCCAACTTCCTCCTGTTTGTGTAAAGGGTCTTTTCATATGCAGGGAAGGGTGACGAGTGTCTGCTCTTTTTGCTTTCCAGCCCATTTCAGTGGGTGTCCCAGCCTAACCTTTTTAACAGTGTTAAACTGTGAGCTTCTAAGTAAGTTTTTAAAACGTTTTATACTGGATTTTTATATCAGTATCTGTGCATATTATTTTTATAGTAGTGTCTATTACACGCAGTTATATGAAAAACATAATTTATGTAAGAACTTACCTGATAAATTCATTTCTTTCATATTAGCAAGAGTCCATGAGCTAGTGACGTATGGGATATACATTCCTACCAGGAGGGGCAAAGTTTCCCAAACCTCAAAATGCCTATAAATACACCCCTCACCACACCCACAATTCAGTTTAACGAATAGCCAAGAAGTGGGGTGATAAGAAAAAAGTGCGAAAGCATATAAAATAAGGAATTGGAATAATTGTGCTTTATAAAAAAAAACATAACCACCCCAAAAAAAGGGCGGGCCTCATGGACTCTTGCCAATATGAAAGAAATGAATTTATCAGGTAAGTTCTTACATAAATTATGTTTTCTTTCATGTAATTAGCAAGAGTCCATGAGCTAGTGACGTATGGGATAATGATTACCCAAGATGTGGATCTTTCCACACAAGAGTCACTAGAGAGGGAGGGATAAAAACAGAATTTATGTTTACCTGATAAATTACTTTCTCCAACGGTGTGTCCGGTCCACGGCGTCATCCTTACTTGTGGGATATTCTCCTCCCCAACAGGAAATGGCAAAGAGCCCAGCAAAGCTGGTCACATGATCCCTCCTAGGCTCCGCCTTCCCCAGTCATTCGACCGACGTAAAGGAGGAATATTTGCATAGGAGAAATCATATGATACCGTGGTGACTGTAGTTAAAGAAAATAAATTATCAGACCTGATTAAAAAACCAGGGCGGGCCGTGGACCGGACACACCGTTGGAGAAAGTAATTTATCAGGTAAACATAAATTCTGTTTTCTCCAACATAGGTGTGTCCGGTCCACGGCGTCATCCTTACTTGTGGGAACCAATACCAAAGCTTTAGGACACGGATGAAGGGAGGGAGCAAATCAGGTTACCTAAACGGAAGGCACCACGGCTTGCAAAACCTTTCTCCCAAAAATAGCCTCAGAAGAAGCAAAAGTATCAAATTTGTAAAATTTAGTAAAAGTGTGCAGTGAAGACCAAGTCGCTGCCTTACATATCTGATCAACAGAAGCCTCGTTCTTGAAGGCCCATGTGGAAGCCACAGCCCTAGTGGAATGAGCTGTGATTCTTTCAGGAGGCTGCCGTCCGGCCGTCTCGTAAGCCAATCTGATGATGCTTTTAAGCCAAAAAGAGAGAGAGGTAGAAGTTGCTTTTTGACCTCTCCTTTTACCAGAATAAACAACAAACAAGGAAGATGTTTGTCTAAAATCCTTTGTAGCATCTAAATAGAATTTTAGAGCACGCACTACATCCAAATTGTGCAACAAACGTTCCTTCTTTGAAACTGGATTCGGACACAAAGAAGGCACGACTATCTCCTGGTTAATGTTTTTGTTAGAAACAACTTTCGGAAGAAAACCAGGTTTAGTACGCAAAACCACCTTATCTGCATGGAACACCAGATAAGGAGGAGAACACTGCAGAGCAGATAATTCTGAAACTCTTCTAGCAGAAGAAATTGCAACCAAAAACAAAACTTTCCAAGATAATAACTTAATATCAACGTAATGTAAGGGTTCAAACGGAACCCCCTGAAGAACTGAAAGAACTAAATTGAGACTCCAAGGAGGAGTCAAAGGTTTGTAAACAGGCTTGATTCTAACCAGAGCCTGAACAAAGGCTTGAACATCTGGCACAGCTGCCAGCTTTTTGTGAAGTAACACAGACAAGGCAGAAATCTGTCCCTTCAAAGAACTTGCAGATAATCCTTTCTCCAAACCTTCTTGAAGAAAGGATAGAATCTTAGGAATTTTTATCTTGTCCCAAGGGAATCCTTTAGATTCACACCAACAGATATATTTTTTCCATATTTTGTGGTAGATTTTTCTAGTTACAGGCTTTCTGGCCTGAACAAGAGTATCAATGACAGAATCTGAGAACCCTCGCTTTGATAAGATCAAGCGTTCAATCTCCAAGCAGTCAGTTGGAGTGAGACCAGATTCGGATGTTCGAACGGACCTTGAACAAGAAGGTCTCGTCTCAAAGGTAGCTTCCATGGTGGAGCCGATGACATATTCACCAGGTCTGCATACCAAGTCCTGCATGGCCACGCAGGAGCTATCAAGATCACCGATGCCCTCCCCTGATTGATCCTGGCTACCAGCCTGGGGATGAGAGGAAACGGCGGGAATACATAAGCTAGTTTGAAGGTCCAAGGTGCTACTAGTGCATCTACTAGAGTCGCCTTGGGATCCCTGGATCTGGACCCGTAGCAAGGAACCTTGAAGTTCTGACGAGAGGCCATCAGATCCATGTCTGGAATGCCCCACAATTGAGTAATTTGGGCAAAGATTTCCGGATGGAGTTCCCACTCCCCCGGATGAAATGTCTGACGACTCAGAAAATCCGCTTCCCAATTTTCCACTCCTGGGATGTGGATTGCAGACAAGTGGCAGGAGTGAGTCTCCGCCCATTGAATGATTTTGGTCACTTCTTCCATCGCCAGGGAACTCCTTGTTCCCCCCTGATGGTTGATGTACGCAACAGTCGTCATGTTGTCTGATTGAAACCGTATGAACTTGGCCTTTGCTAGCTGAGGCCAAGCCTTGAGAGCATTGAATATCGCTCTCAGTTCCAGAATATTTATCGGGAGAAGAGATTCTTCCCGAGACCAAAGACCCTGAGCTTTCAGGGGTCCCCAGACCGCGCCCCAGCCCACCAGACTGGCGTCGATCGTGACAATGACCCACTCTGGTCTGCGGAAGCTCATCCCCTGTGACAGGTTGTCCAGGGACAGCCACCAACGGAGTGAATCTCTGGTCCTCTGATCTACTTGTATCGTCGGAGACAAGTCTGTATAGTCCCCATTCCACTGACTGAGCATGCACAGTTGTAATGGTCTTAGATGAATTCGCGCAAAAGGAACTATGTCCATTGCCGCTACCATCAAACCTATTACTTCCATGCACTGCGCTATGGAAGGAAGAGGAACAGAATGAAGTATTTGACAAGAGTTTAGAAGTTTTGATTTTCTGGCCTCTGTCAGAAAAATCCTCATTTCTAAGGAGTCTATTATTGTTCCCAAGAAGGGAACCCTTGTTGACGGAGATAGAGAACTTTTTTCTACGTTCACTTTCCACCCGTGAGATCTGAGAAAGGCCAGGACAATGTCCGTGTGAGCCTTTGCTTGTGGAAGGGACGACGCTTGAATCAGTATGTCGTCCAAGTAAGGTACTACTGCAATGCCCCTTGGTCTTAGCACCGCTAGAAGGGACCCTAGTACCTTTGTGAAAATTCTTGGAGCAGTGGCTAATCCGAACGGAAGTGCCACAAACTGGTAATGCTTGTCCAGAAATGCGAACCTTAGGAACCGATGATGTTCCTTGTGGATAGGAATATGTAGATACGCATCCTTTAAATCCACCGTGGTCATGAATTGACCTTCCTGGATGGAAGGAAGAATTGTTCGAATGGTTTCCATTTTGAACGATGGAACCTTGAGAAACTTGTTTAGGATCTTGAGATCTAAGATTGGTCTGAATGTTCCCTCTTTTTTGGGAACTACGAACAGATTGGAGTAGAACCCCATCCCTTGTTCTCCTAATGGAACAGGATGAATCACTCCCATTTTTAACAGGTCTTCTACACAATGTAAGAATGCCTGTTTTTTTATGTGGTCTGAAGACAATTGAGACCTGTGGAACCTCCCCCTTGGGGGAAGCCCCTTGAATTCCAGAAGATAACCTTGGGAGACTATTTCTAGCGCCCAAGGATCCAGAACATCTCTTGCCCAAGCCTGAGCGAAGAGAGAGAGTCTGCCCCCCACCAGATCCGGTCCCGGATCGGGGGCCAACATCTCATGCTGTCTTGGTAGCAGTGGCAGGTTTCTTGGCCTGCTTACCTTTGTTCCAGCCTTGCATTGGCCTCCAGGCTGGCTTGGCTTGAGAAGTATTACCCTCTTGCTTAGAGGACGTAGCACTTGGGGCTGGTCCGTTTCTGCGAAAGGGACGAAAATTAGGTTTATTTTTGGCCTTGAAAGACCTATCCTGAGGAAGGGCGTGGCCCTTGCCCCCAGTGATATCAGAAATAATCTCTTTCAAGTCAGGGCCAAACAGCGTTTTCCCCTTGAAAGGAATGTTAAGCAATTTGTTCTTGGAAGACGCATCCGCTGACCAAGATTTTAGCCTGTAGTGACAGGAACAATGCATGAAATTGGTTGTAGAAGGTAACCTTGCTGAACAAACATTTTTTTAAGCAAACCCTCTAATTTTTTATCCATAGGATCTTTGAAAGCACAACTATCTTCTATGGGTATAGTGGTGCGTTTGTTTAGAGTAGAAACCGCCCCCTCGACCTTGGGGACTGTCTGCCATAAGTCCTTTCTGGGGTCGACCATAGGAAACAATTTCTTAAATATAGGGGGAGGGACGAAAGGTATGCCGGGCCTTTCCCATTCTTTATTTACAATGTCCGCCACCCGCTTGGGTATAGGAAAAGCTTCGGGGGGTCCCGGGACCTCTAGGAACTTGTCCATTTTACATAATTTCTCTGGAATGACCAAATTCTCACAATCATCCAGAGTAGATAACACCTCCTTAAGCAGGGCGCGGAGATGTTCCAATTTAAATTTAAATGCAATCACATCAGGTTCAGCTTGTTGAGAAATTTTCCCTGAATCTGAAATTTCTCCCTCAGACAAAACCTCCCTGGCCCCCTCAGACTGGTGTAGGGGCACTTCAGAACCAATATCATCAGCGTCCTCATGCTCTTCAGTATTTTCTAAAACAGAGCAGTCGCGCTTTCGCTGATAAGTGGGCATTTTGGCCAAAATGTTTTTGATAGAATTATCCATTACAGCCGTTAATTGTTGCATAGTAAGGAGTATTGGCGCACTAGATGTACTAGGGGCCTCCTGTGTGGGCAAGACTGGTGTAGACGAAGGAGGGGATGATGCAGTACCATGCTTACTCCCCTCACTTGAGGAATCATCTTGGGCATCATTTTCTCTAAATTTTGTGTCACATAAATCACATCTATTTAAATGAGAAGGAACCTTGGCTTCCCCACATACAGAACACAGTCTATCTGGTAGTTCAGACATGTTAAACAGGCATAAACTTGATAACAAAGTACAAAAAAACGTTTTAAAATAAAACCGTTACTGTCACTTTAAATTTTAAACTGAACACACTTTATTACTGCAAATGTGAAAAAGTATGAAGGAATTGTTCAAAATTCACCAAAATTTCACCACAGTGTCTTAAAGCCTTAAAAGTATTGCACACCAAATTTGAAAGCTTTAACCCTTAAAATAACGGAACCGGAGCCGTTTTTATATTTAACCCCTTTACAGTCCCTGGTATCTGCTTTGCTGAGACCCAACCAAGCCCAAAGGGGAATACGATACCAAATGACGCCTTCAGAAAGTCTTTTCTATGTATCAGAGCTCCTCACACATGCATCTGCATGTCATGCTTCCCAAAAACAAGTGCGCAATAGAGGCGCGAAAATGAGGCTCTGCCTATGATTAGGGAAAGCCCCTAGAGAATAAGGTGTCCAATACAGTGCCTGCCGGTTATTTTACATAATTCCCAAGAATAAAATAATTCCTCAAAGCTATGAAGTATAAAATATGCTTATATATCAATCGTTTTAGCCCAGAAAATGTCTACAGTCTTAAAAGCCCTTGTGAAGCCCTTTTTTTCTTTATGTAATAAAAATGGCTTACCGGATCCCATAGGGAAAATGACAGCTTCCAGCATTACATCGTCTTGTTAGAAATGTGTCATACCTCAAGCAGCAAAAGTCTGCTCACTGTTTCCCCCAACTGAAGTTAATTCCTCTCAACAGTCCTGTGTGGAAACAGCCATCGATTTTAGTAACGGTTGCTAAAATCATTTTCCTCTTACAAACAGAAATCTTCATCTCTTTTCTGTTTCAGAGTAAATAGTACATACCAGCACTATTTTAAAATAACAAACTCTTGATTGAATAATAAAAACTACAGTTAAACACCAAAAAACTCTAAGCCATCTCCGTGGAGATGTTGCCTGTACAACGGCAAAGAGAATGACTGGGGAAGGCGGAGCCTAGGAGGGATCATGTGACCAGCTTTGCTGGGCTCTTTGCCATTTCCTGTTGGGGAGGAGAATATCCCACAAGTAAGGATGACGCCGTGGACCGGACACACCTATGTTGGAGAAATAAAGACAGCCAATTCCTGCTGAAAATAATCCACACCCAAAATAAAGTTTAACGAAAAACATAAGCAGAAGATTCAAACTGAAACCGCTGCCTGAAGTACTTTTCTACCAAAAACTGCTTCAGAAGAAGAAAATACATCAAAATGGTAGAATTTAGTAAAAGTATGCAAAGAGTTGCTGCTTTGCAAATCTGATCAACCGAAGCTTCATTCCTAAACGCCCAGGAAGTAGAAACTGACCTAGTAGAATGAGCTGTAATTCTCTGAGGCGGAGTTTTACCCGACTCAACATAGGCAAGATGAATTAAAGATTTCAACCAAGATGCCAAAGAAATGGCAGAAGCTTTCTGGCCTTTTCTAGAACCGGAAAAGATAACAAATAGACTAGAAGTCTTTCTGAAAGATTTAGTAGCTTCAACATAATATTTCAAAGCTCTAACAACATCCAAAGAATGCAGCGATATCTCCTTAGAATTCTTAGGATTAGGACATAATGAAGGAACCACAATTTCTCTACTAATGTTGTTGGAATTCACAACTTTAGGTAAAAATTCAAAAGAAGTTCGCAACACCGCCTTATCCTGATGAAAAATCAGAAAAGGAGACTCACAAGAAAGAGCAGATAATTCAGAAACTCTTCTGGCAGAAGAGATGGCCAAAAGGAACAAAACTTTCCAAGAAAGTAATTTAATGTCCAATGAATGCATAGGTTCAAACGGAGGAGCTTGAAGAGCCCCCAGAACCAAATTCAAACTCCAAGGAGGAGAAATTGACTTAATGACAGGTTTTATACGAACCAAAGCTTGTACAAAACAATGAATATCAGGAAGAATAGCAATCTTTCTGTGAAAAAGAACAGAAAGAGCAGAGATTTGTCCTTTCAAGGAACTTGCGGACAAACCTTTATCTAAACCATCCTGAAGAAACTGTAAAATTCTCGTAATTCTAAAAGAATGCCAAGAAAAATGATGAGAAATACACCAAGAAATATAAGTCTTCCAGACTCTATAATATATCTCTCTAGATACAGATTTACGAGCCTGTAACATAGTATTAATCACAGCGTCAGAGAAACCTCTTTGACGAAGAATCAAGCGTTCAATCTCCATACCTTTAAATTTAAGGATTTCAGATCCTGATGGAAAAAAGGACCTTGTGACAGAAGGTCTGGTCTTAACGGAAGAGTCCACGGTTGGCAAGAGGCCATCCGGACAAGATCCGCATACCAAAACCTGTGAAGCCATGCCGGAGCTACCAGCAGAACAAACGAGCATTCCTTCAGAATCTTGGAGATTACTCTTGGAAGAAGAACTAGAGGCGGAAAGATATAGGCAGGATGATACTTCCAAGGAAGTGATAATGCATCCACTGCCTCCGCCTGAGGATCCCGGGATCTGGACAGATACCTGGGAAGTTTCTTGTTTAGATGGGACACCATCAAATCTATTTCTGGAAGTTCCCACATTTGAACGATCTGAAGAAATACCTCTGGGTGAAGAGACCATTCGCCCGGATGCAACGTTTGGCGACTGAGATAATCCGCTTCCCAATTGTCTACACCTGGGATATGAACCGCAGAGATTAGACAGGAGCTGGATTCCGCCCAAACCAAAATTCGAGATACTTCTTTCATAGCCAGAGGACTGTGAGTTCCTCCTTGATGATTGATGTATGCCACAGTTGTGACATTGTCTGTCTGAAAACAAATGAACGATTCTCTCTTCAGAAGAGGCCAAAACTGAAGAGCTCTGAAAATTGCACGGAGTTCCAAAATATTGATCGGTAATCTCACCTCCTGAGATTCCCAAACTCCTTGTGCCGTCAGAGATCCCCCCACAGCTCCCCAACCTGTGAGACTTGCATCTGTTGAAATTACAGTCCAGGTCGGAAGCACAAAAGAAGCCCCCTGAATCAAACGATGGTGATCTGTCCACCACGTTAGAGAGTGTCGAACAATCGGTTTTAAAGATATTAATTGAGATATCTTTGTGTAATCCTTGCACCATTGATTCAGCATACAAAGCTGAAGAGGTCGCATGTGAAAACGAGCAAAGGGGATCGCGTCCGATGCAGCAGTCATAAGACCTAGAATTTCCATGCATAAGGCTACCGAAGGGAATGATTGTGACTGAAGGTTTCGACAAGCTGCCATCAGTTTTAGACGCCTCTTGTCTGTTAAGGACAGAGTCATGGACACTGAATCTATTTGGAAACCCAGAAAGGTTACCCTTGTCTGAGGAATCAATGAACTTTTTGGTAAATTGATCCTCCAACCATGATCTTGAAGAAACAACACAAGTCGATTCGTATGAAATTCTGCTAAATGTAAAGACTGAGCAAGTACCAAGATATCGTCCAAATAAGGAAATACCACAATACCCTGTTCTCTGATTACAGACAGAAGGGCACCGAGAACCTTTGTAAAAATTCTTGGAGCTGTAGCAAGGCCAAACGGCAGAGCCACAAACTGATAATGCTTGTCCAGAAAAGAGAATCTCAGGAACCGATAATGATCCGGATGAATCGGAATATGCAGATATGCATCCTGTAAATCTATTGTGGACATATAATTCCCTTGCTGAACAAAAGGCAAGATAGTCCTTACAGTTACCATCTTGAACGTTGGTATCCTTACATAACGATTCAATATTTTTAGATCCAGAACTGGTCTGAAGGAATTCTCCTTCTTTGGTACAATGAAGAGATTTGAATAAAACCCCATCCCCTGTTCCAGAACTGGAACTGGCACAATTACTCCAGTCAACTCTAGATCTGAAACACAATTCAGAAATGCTTGAGCTTTTACTGGATTTACTGGGATACGGGAAAGAAAAAATCTCTTTGCAGGAGGTCTCAACTTGAAACCAATTCTGTACCCTTCTGAAACAATGTTCTGAATCCAAAGATTGTGAACAGAAGTGATCCAAATTTCTTTGAAAAAACGTAACCTGCCCCCTACCAGCTGAGCTGGAATGAGGGCCGCACCTTCATGTGGACTTAGAAGCAGGCTTTGCCTTTCTGGCTGGCTTGGATTTATTCCAGATTGGAGATGGTTTCCAAACTGAAACTGCTCCTGAGGATGAAGGATCAGGTTTTTGTTCTTTGTTGAAACGAAAGGAACGAAAACGATTATTAGCCCTGTTTTTACCCTTAGATTTTTTATCCTGTGGTAAAAAAGTTCCTTTCCCGCCAGTAACAGTTGAAATAATAGAATCCAACTGAGAACCAAATAATTTGTTACCCTGGAAAGAAATGGAAAGTAGAGTTGATTTAGAAGCCATATCAGCATTCCAAGTCTTAAGCCATAAAGCTCTTCTAGCTAAAATAGCTAGAGACATAAACCTGACATCAACCCTGATAATATCAAAGATGGCATCACAGATAAAATTATTAGCATGCTGAAGAAGAATAATAATATCATGAGAATCATGATGTGTTACTTGTTGCGCTAAGGTTTCCAACCAAAAAGTTGAAGCTGCAGCAACATCAGCCAAAGATATAGCAGGTCTAAGAATATTACCTGAACACAGATAAGCTTTTCTTAGAAAGGATTCAATTTTCCTATCTAAAGGATCCTTAAACGAAGTACCATCTGACGTAGGAATAGTAGTACGTTTAGCAAGGGTAGAAATAGCCCCATCAACCTTAGGGATTTTGTCCCAAAATTCTAATCTGTCAGACGGCACAGGATATAATTGCTTAAAACGTTTAGAAGGAGTAAATGAATTACCCAATTTATCCCATTCTTTGGAAATTACTGCAGAAATAGCATTAGGAACAGGAAAAACTTCTGGAATAACCACAGGAGATTTAAATACCTTATCCAAACGTTTAGAATTAGTATCAAGAGGACCAGAATCCTCTATTTCTAAAGCAATTAGAACTTCTTTAAGTAAAGAACGAATAAATTCCATTTTAAATAAATATGAAGATTTATCAGCATCAACCTCTGAGACAGAATCCTCTGAACCAGAAGAGTCATCAGAATCAGAATGATGTTGTTCATTTAAAAATTCATCTGTAGGGAGAGAAGTTTTAAAAGATTTTTTACGTTTACTAGAAGGAGAAATAACAGACATAGCCTTCTTTATGGATTCAGAAACAAAATCTCTTATGTCATCAGGAACATTCTGCACCTTAGATGTTGAAGGAACTGCAACAGGCAATGGTACTTTACTAAAGGAAATATTATCTGCATTAACAAGTTTGTCATGACAATCAATACAAACAACAGCTGGAGGAATAGCTACCAAAAGTTTACAGCAGATACACTTAGCTTTGGTAGATCCAGCACTAGACAGCGATTTTCCTGTAGTATCTTCTGACTCAGATGCAACGTGAGACATCTTGCAATATGTAAGAGAAAAAACAACAACATATAAAGCAAAATTGATCAAATTCCTTAAATGACAGTTTCAGGAATGGGAAAAAATGCCAAAGAACAAGCTTCTAGCAACCAGAAGCAATGAAAAATGAGACTTAAATAATGTGGAGACAAAAGCGACGCCCATATTTTTTAGCGCCAAATAAGACGCCCACATTATTTGGCGCCTAAATGCTTTTTGGCGCCAAAAATGACGCCACATCCGGAACGCCAACATTTTTGGCGCAAAATAACGTAAAAAAATGACGCAACTTCCGGCGACACGTATGACGCCGGAAACGGAAAAGAATTTTTGCGCCAAAAAAGTCTGCGCCAAGAATGACGCAATAAAATGAAGCATTTTCAGCCCCCGCGAGCCTAACAGCCCACAGGGAAAAAAGTCAAATTTTTGAAGGTAAGAAAAAATGATTAAATCAAATGCATTATCCCAAATATGAAACTGACTGTCTGAAAATAAGGAATGTTGAACATTCTGAGTTAAGGCAAATAAATGTTTGAATACATATATTTAGAACTTTATAAACAAAGTGCCCAACCATAGCTTAGAGTGTCACAGAAAATAAGATTTACTTACCCCAGGACACTCATCTACATGTTTGTAGAAAGCCAAACCAGTACTGAAACGAGAATCAGCAGAGGTAATGGTATATATAAGAGTATATCGTCGATCTGAAAAGGGAGGTAAGAGATGAATCTCTACGACCGATAACAGAGAACCTATGAAATAGACCCCTTAGAAGGAGATCACTGCATTCAAATAGGCAATACTCTCCTCACATCCCTCTGACATTCACTGCACGCTGAGAGGAAAACCGGGCTCCAACTTGCTGCGGAGCGCATATCAACGTAGAATCTAGCACAAACTTACTTCACCACCTCCATCGGAGGCAAAGTTTGTAAAACTGAATTGTGGGTGTGGTGAGGGGTGTATTTATAGGCATTTTGAGGTTTGGGAAACTTTGCCCCTCCTGGTAGGAATGTATATCCCATACGTCACTAGCTCATGGACTCTTGCTAATTACATGAAAGAAATTGGTATACTGTCCCTTTAAGATGGACTCTGCATCTGTGGATGGAAACAATGATGTTCTTAGATCATCAAGATATAGGTTCAGTTACTTAGGCACTTGCTTGATTTCTACTAAGTATGAAATAAGAGTTTCAATCTGGAAGGAGGATAAATCCCTGACATGTCCTAAACTAGAGATGAGGTCTGTCATGTGTAAATGGGAAACACCATAAATTACACCTAAGGCCCCAAACCTAATTTTTTAAATAATTTAGCCTGATTTTAA
The DNA here is from genome assembly GCF_027579735.1 of Bombina bombina. Lineage (NCBI taxonomy): Eukaryota > Metazoa > Chordata > Amphibia > Anura > Bombinatoridae > Bombina > Bombina bombina. The sequence continues at coordinate 90,078,537 of NC_069506.1, read as the reverse complement.
GTTCATGACGGCTAAAGGATACATTTGAAATATCCCTAGATGAGCTAGGCTTAGAATACTGAAGCTCCAGGTCTAACCTCTAGCTCGCGTGCCATAAGACAAACCTTTAATCTCACATGTGATGGCTCGTGAACCCTAACATTTTACGAAATAATATGCATGAAACAGTACTATAATAAAATGCTGTACTATGTTTAACCATTGCAAGGTCAGCTAAAATCCACTCCAGTGCAGCTATGCACTACTGGGACCTATCTGAATACATCTGGTAAGACAATGACAAATGCATGTGTATAGCCACCAATTACAAGCTACTGTATACCTCAGAACATTTCAACCCAAAGGCCTGCTGTGCTTTTCAACAAAAATACCAAGTGAACAAAGTAAATTTGATAACCGTAGAAAACTAAAAAGTTTTTTAAAATTGCATGTTAATTTTGACTTTCATGTCCTTTAAAGGCTGAAGAAAGTTCAAGTTATAACCTTAGAAGTCTTGTTAAACACGTACAGGAGATGCTGCACCCTAATTACTAGATTTAACCTGCGACATGCCTAGGAAAAACACCCCAAGCCAGATCATGGAATGCTGATTATGTCATACTACCTAGATGTGGAGGAAAAAAAGGCAAAGCCATGGCAGCATGATAATGCTACTCATACACATACTTTGCACCTAATTTGTTGTATCATTAGTTTAAGAATTGTTTGTAGTGACTGTTTTTGTTAGTAAATGCTCATCACAATATGAAAAATTAGGCATCAACAAAACGTATATAAAAGGCAATGCAAAACACCCAGTACAGTTTGATACAGTGCACGAACATAAAGAATAAGGACAATATAACCTGAAACAACCTTAATATGCTGGTATTTCTGTACGGATTATAATCTTGTTCTGCCACACCATTGCAGCACTGTTAAGTATCACTTCCCTTCTCACAAACCCCAGTCAATCGACCGAAGGTAATGGAGAAAAAGGAGTAACACAAAGATGAAGAGGTGCCTGAGGTTTAGTAAAAAAATAACCGTCTTAAAATAAAGGGCGGGGCCGTGGACTCACCATATCCGGAAATAAATGTATCAGGTAAGCATACATTTTCTTTTCTTTACTAAGATATGGTGAGTCTACGGCTTCATCAATTACTGTTGGGAACCAATACCCAAGCTAGAGGACACAGATGAATAGGGAGGGACAAGACAGGCGGACCTAAACAAAAGGCACCACCTCTTGAATAACCTTTCTCCCAAAAGAAGCCTCAGCCCAAGCAAAATAATCAAATTTATACAATTTTTAAAAAGTATGTAAGGAAGACTAAGTTGCAGCCCTGCATATCTGTTCCACAGAAGCTTCATTTTTAAAAGCCCAAGAAGAAGAGACAGCCCTCGTGTAATGAGCCATAAGTCTCTCAGGAGACTGCAGCCCCGCAGTCTGAAAATCAAACTAATTAAACTCCTCAACCAGAGAAAAGAGAAGTAGCAATAGCTTTCTGTTACAGAGAAAACAAACAAAAACAGAAGAAAAAAAATAATAATCATACACATCATCCAAATTGTGCACACATGTTCCTCAAGAGATAAGAATGAGGACACAGAGGGAACAACAAATCCCCTAACAAAATTTCCACTTAGGATAAAAAACCTCCTTATCCGAAAAAACAGAATTTATGCTTACCTGATAAATTACTTTCTCCAACGGTGTGTCCGGTCCACGGCGTCATCCTTACTTGTGGGATATTCTCTTCCCCAACAGGAAATGGCAAAGAGCCCAGCAAAGCTGGTCACATGATCCCTCCTAGGCTCCGCCTACCCCAGTCATTAGACCGACGTAAAGGAGGAATATGCATAGGAGAAATCATATGATTCCGTGGTGACTGTAGTTAGAGAAAATAATTAATCAGACCTGATTAAAAAAACCAGGGCGGGCCGTGGACCGGACACACCGTTGGAGAAAGTAATTTATCAGGTAAGCATAAATTCTGTTTTCTCCAACATAGGTGTGTCCGGTCCACGGCGTCATCCTTACTTGTGGGAACCAATACCAAAGCTTTAGGACACGGATGATGGGAGGGAGCAAATCAGGTCACCTAGATGGAAGGCACCACAGCTTGCAAAACCTTTCTCCCAAAAATAGCCTCAGAAGAAGCAAAAGTATCAAATTTGTAAAATTTGGTAAAAGTGTGCAGTGAAGACCAAGTCGCTGCCTTACATATCTGATCAACAGAAGCCTCGTTCTTGAAGGCCCATGTGGAAGCCACAGCCCTAGTGGAGTGAGCTGTGATTCTTTCAGGAGGCTGCCGTCCGGCAGTCTCATAAGCCAATCGGATGATGCTTTTAAGCCAAAAAGAGAGAGAGGTAGAAGTTGCTTTTTGACCTCTCCTTTTACCAGAATAAACAACAAACAAAGAAGATGTTTGTCTGAAATCCTTTGTAGCCTCTAAATAGAATTTTAGAGCACGAACTACATCCAAATTGTGTAACAAACGTTCCTTCTTTGAAACTGGATTCGGACACAAAGAAGGCACAACTATCTCCTGGTTAATGTTTTTGTTAGAAACAACTTTCGGAAGAAAACCAGGTTTAGTACGCAAAACCACCTTATCTGCATGGAACACCAGATAAGGAGGAGAACACTGCAGAGCAGATAACTCTGAAACTCTTCTAGCTGAAGAAATTGCAACCAAAAACAAAACTTTCCAAGATAGTAACTTAATATCTACGGAATGTAAGGGTTCAAACGGAACCCCTTGAAGAACTGAAAGAACTAAATTGAGACTCCAAGGAGGAGTCAAAGGTTTGTAAACAGGCTTGATTCTAACCAGAGCCTGAACAAAAGCTTGAACATCTGGCACAGCCGCCAGTTTTTTGTGAAGTAAAACAGATAAAGCAGAAATCTGTCCCTTCAAAGAACTTGCAGATAATCCTTTCTCCAAACCCTCCTGTAGAAAGGATAGAATCTTAGGAATTTTTATCTTGTTCCATGGGAATCCTTTAGATTCACACCAACAAATATATTTTTTCCATATTTTATGGTAAATTTTCCTAGTTACAGGCTTTCTAGCCTGAACAAGAGTATCAATGACAGAATCTGAAAACCCACGCTTTGATAAAATCAAGCGTTCAATCTCCAAGCAGTCAGTTGGAGTGAAGCCAGATTCGGATGTTCGAATGGACCTTGAACAAGAAGGTCCTGTCTCAAAGGTAGCTTCCATGGTGGAGCCGATGACATATTCACCAGGTCTGCATACCAAGTTCTGCGTGGCCACGCAGGAGCTATCAAGATCACCGAAGCCCTCTCCTGATTGATCCTGGCTACCAGCCTGGGAATGAGAGGGAACGGTGGGAATACATAAGCTAGGTTGAAGGTCCAAGGCGCTATCAGTGCATCTACTAGAGTCGCCCTGGGATCCCTGGATCTGGACCCGTATCAAGGAACCTTGAAGTTCTGACGAGACGCCATCAGGTCCATGTCTGGAATGCCCCATAATTGAGTTATTTGGGCAAAGATTTCCGGATGGAGTTCCCACTCCCCCGGATGGAAAGTCTGACGACTCAGAAAATCCGCTTCCCAATTTTCCACTCCTGGGATGTGGATTGCAGACAAGTGGCAGGAGTGATTCTCCGCCCATTGAATTATTTTGGTCACTTCCTCCATCGCCAGGGAACTCCTTGTTCCCCCCTGATGGTTGATATATGCAACAGTCGTCATGTTGTCTGATTGAAACCTTATGAATTTGGCCTTTGCTAGTTGAGGCCAAGCTTTGAGAGCATTGAATATCGCTCGCAGTTCCAGAATGTTTATCGGGAGAAGAGATTCTTCCCGAGACCATAGACCCGGAGCTTTCAGGGGTTCCCAGACCGCGCCCCAGCCTACCAGACTGGCGTTGGTCGTGACAATGACCCACTCTGGTCTGCGGAAGCTCATTCCCTGTGACAGGTTGTCCAGGTTCAGCCACCAACGGAGTGAATCTCTGGTTCTTTGATCTACTTGGATCGTCGGAGACAAGTCTGTATAATCCCCATTCCACTGTCTGAGCATGCACAGTTGTAATGGTCTTAGATGAATTCGTGCAAAAGGAACTATGTCCAATGCCGCAACCATCATACCTATTACTTCCATGCACTGCGCTATGGAAGGAAGAAGAACAGAATGAAGTACTTGACAAGAGCTTAGAAGTTTTGATTTTCTGGCCTCTGTCAGAAAAATCTTCATTTCTAAGGAGTCTATTATTGTTCCCAAGAAGGGAACTCTTGTTGACGGGGACAGAGAACTTTTTTCTATGTTCACTTTCCACCCGTGAGATCTGAGAAAGGCTAGGACAATGTCCGTATGAGCCTTTGCTTTTGACAGAGACGACGCTTGAATCAGTATGTCGTCCAAGTAAGGTACTACTGCAATGCCCCTTGGTCTTAGCACCACTAGAAGGGACCCTAGTACCTTTGTGAAAATCCTTGGAGCAGTGGCTAATCCGAATGGAAGTGCCACAAACTGGTAATGCTTGTCCAGAAAGGCGAACCTTAGGAACCGATGATGTTCCTTGTGGATAGGAATATGTAGATACGCATCCTTTAAATCCACCGTGGTCATGAATTGACCTTCCTGGATGGTAGGAAGAATTGTTCGAATGGTTTCCATCTTGAACGATGGAACCCTGAGAAATTTGTTTAGAATCTTGAGATCTAAAATTGGTCTGAATGTTCCTTCTTTTTTGGGAACTATGAACAGATTGGAGTAAAACCCCATCCCTTGTTCTCCTAATGGAACAGGATGAATCACTCCCATTCTTAACAGGTCTTCTACACAATGTAAGAATGCCTGTCTTTTTATTTGGTTTGAAGACAATTGAGACCTGTGGAACCTCCCCCTTGGGGGTAGTTCCTTGAATTCCAGGAGATAACCTTGAGAAACTATTTCTAGCGCCCAAGGATCCTGAACATCTCTTGCCCAAGCCTGAGCAAAGAGAGAGAGTCTGCCCCCCACCAGATCCGGTCCCGGATCGGGGTCCAACACTTCATGCTGTTTTAGTAGCAGTGGCAGGTTTCTTGGCCTGCTTACCCTTGTTCCAGCCTTGCATCGGTCTCCAGGCTGGTTTGGTTTGAGAACTATTACCCTCTTGCTTAGAGGGTGTAGAATTTGAGGCTGGTCCGTTTCTGCGAAAGGGACGAAAATTTGGCTTATTTTTAGCCTTAAAAGACCTATCCTGAGGAAGGGCGTGGCCCTTTCCCCCAGTGATGTCTGAAATAATCTCTTTCAAGTCAGGGCCAAACAGCGTTTTACCTTTGAAAGGGATGTTAAGCAATTTGTTCTTGGAGGACACATCCGCTGACCAAGACTTTAGCCAAAGCGCTCTGCGCGCCACAATAGCAAAACCTGAATTTTTCGCCGCTAATCTAGCTAATTGCAAAGTGGCGTCTAAGATAAAAGAGTTAGCCAATTTAAGTGCTTGAACTCTGTCCATAACCTCCTCATACGAAGAGTCTTTATTGAGCGACTTTTCTAGTTCTTCGAACCAGAAACACGCTGCTGTAGTGACAGGAACAATGCATGAAATTGGTTGTAGAAGGTAACCTTGCTGAACAAACATCTTTTTAAGCAAACCCTCTAATTTTTTTATCCATAGGATCTTTGAAAGCACAACTATCTTCTATAGGGATAGTAGTGCGTTTGTTTAGAGTAGAAACCGCCCCCTCGACCTTGGGGACTGTCTGCCATAAGTCCTTTCTGGGGTCGACCATAGGAAATAATTTTTTAAATATAGGGGGAGGAACAAAAGGTATGCCGGGCCTTTCCCATTCCTTATTTACAATGTCCGCCATCCGCTTGGGTATAGGAAAAGCATCGGGGGGCACCGGGACCTCTAGGAACTTGTCCATCTTACATAACTTCTCTGGAATTACCAAATTGTCACAATCATCCAGAGTAGATAACACCTCCTTAAGCAGAGCGCGGAGATGTTCTAATTTAAATTTAAAAGTAATAACAACAGGTTCAGCTTGTTGAGAAATTTTTCCTGAATCTGAAATTTCTCCCTCAGACAAAACCTCCCTCCTGGCCCCTTCAGATTGGTGTGAGGGTATGTCAGAACCATTATCATCAGCGTCCTCATGCTCTTCAGTATCTAAAACAGAGCAATCGCGCTGGCATTGTAAGAAGGATTGGCGCACTAGATGTACTAGGGGCCTCTTGTGTGGGCAAGACTGGTGTAGACACAGAAGGGGAAGATGCAGTACCATGCTTACTCCCCTCGCTTGAGGAATCATTTTGGGCAACATCATTATCAGTGGCATCATTGTCCCTACTTTGTTTGGACACTATGTCACATTCATCACATATATTTAAATGGGGAGGAACCTTGGCATCCAAACATACAGAACATCGTCAATCTGATGGTTCAGACATGTTAACAGGCATAAACTTGATAACAAAGCACAAAAAACGTTTTAAAATAAAACCGTTACTGTCACTTTAAATTTTAAACTGAACACACTTTATTACTGAATATGTGAAAAAGTATGAAGGAATTGTTCAAAATTCACCAAAATTTCACCACAGTGTCTTAAAGCCTTAAAAGTATTGCACACCAAATTTGAAAGCTTTAACTCTTAAAATAGCCGTTTTTACATTTAACCCCTATACAGTCCCTGGTATCTGCTTTGCTGAGACCCAACCAAGCCCAGAGGGGAATACGATACCAAATGACGCCTTCAATAAGCTTTTTCAGTGGTTCTTAGCTCCTCACACATGCATCTGCATGCCTTGCTTTCCAAAAACAACTGCGCATTAGTGGCGCGAAAATGAGGCTCTGCCTATGACTAGAAAAGGCCCCCAGTGAAAAAGGTGTCCAATACAGTGCCTGCCGTTTTTTTAATACATCCCCAAGATTAAAAGAACTATTTATAGTTATAATCCACTAAATATACTTATAAAGTAATCGTTTTAGCCCAGAAAAATGTCTACCAGTCTTTAAAGCCCTTGTGAAGCCCTTTATTCTTATACTAAACTAAGAAAATGGCTTACCGGTTCCCATAGGGAAAATGACAGCTTCCAGCATTACCAAGTCTTGTTAGAAATGTGTCATACCTCAAGCAGCAAAAGTCTGCCCACTGTTTCCCCCAACTGAAGTTAATTCATCTCAACAGTCCTGTGTGGAAACAGCCATCGATTTTAGTAACGGTTGCTAAAATCATTTTCCTCTTACAAACAGAAATCTTCATCTCTTTTCTGTTTCAGAGTAAATAGTACATACCAGCACTATTTTAAAATAACAAACTCTTGATTGAAGAATAAAACTACATTTAAACACCAAAAAACTCTTAGCCATCTCCGTGGAGATGTTGCCTGTGCAACGGCAAAGAGAATGACTGGGGTAGGCGGAGCCTAGGAGGGATCATGTGACCAGCTTTGCTGAGCTCTTTGCCATTTCCTGTTGGGGAAGAGAATATCCCACAAGTAAGGATGACGCCGTGGACCGGACACACCTATGTTGGAGAAAAGATAAAGCGAATAACACTGCAAAGCTGAGAGTACCTAAACTCTCTGAGTAGAAATATAGCAATAAAAGAAAACTTCCAAGATAAAAATGAAAAATCTATGGAATGCTATGGTTCAAACTGAGCCTGCTGCAAAACCTTAAAACAAGGTTAAAGCTCCAAAAGGAGCAACAGACTTAAACACAGGCCTGATACTAACCAGGGTCTGACAAAAAAAGGTTACACGTCTGGCACATCTGCCCGACACGTGTAAAAAAGGATAAACGCAGTAATCTGAACCTTCAGAGAACTGACTGACAAACCGTCCTCCAGACCGTTCCGTAGAAGGGCAAAACCCCTAGGAATCCTGATCCTACTTCCAAGAGTAGTCCATGGATTCACACCAATAAGGAATTTTATGACATACCTCATGGCAAAAGTTACTAGTAACAGGTTTGCGAGCCTAAATTATGGTCTTAATGACCGATTCAGAAAAACCACACAGACAGAACTAAGCATACAATCTCCAAGCAGAAAGCTTCAGAGAAAACGAAAGGTGGATGAAAGAATGGACCCTGATTAGAGGTACTTTCTCAGGAACAACCACCAAGGTAGAAGAAATATAGCTCTGCTAGGTTTGAAGACCAGATCCTGCGAGACTATGCAGGAACTAATAAATACTGATGCTCACTTCCATTTTATACGAGCAGAGACTTGTGGAAAGAGAGCAATCGGACTGAAAACCAAGGAATCGCCAGGGTATATAGCAGAGCAGCCTGCTGATCTCTTGGCCCTAAACATAACTTGGAAACATGGCGTACTGCCATCTACAACTCCAGCACCCCCCATTTGAGGGTTAACCTGGAGAACACCTCCGGGAGAAGCGTTCACTCCCCGGGATGAAAAATGTGAATAGTGGATAAACGACGAATGTGAGCATCCGCCCACTGAACAATCCACGCCAATCATGCCAAAATGAAATCCAGATTCCTCCCAGGTGAGATAAAATGTTCAACTAGAACCTGAAAAAAACAGTTCAGACAATTGAGGCCAAGTCATCAAAGCAATGAAGATTGCTCTCCACTCCAATATGGTTATAGGGAGAGCAGGCTCTTCCCAAGCCCATAGTCACCAACCCAACAGGCTAGCGACTGCGGTCACTATTACTCAGAAAGGTCTCCGGAAACATGTACCCCGAGACAGAAGCTCCTGAGAAAACGCAAAAGATTCTGGAAAATGCGGGTAACTATCCCGCTACCTCTCACAAGCAAAGCGAGCGCTCTACCACTAATTCCCCTCTCTGATCCACAGGGATGAATCTCAAAGTTGATAGAACTAGATCTATCCTCCGAGACAGAGCCACAAGATCCCAGGTACACTATCTGAACATGCATAAAAGCAGAACTCTCAGATGGAATAGAGCAAAGAGAAAATGTCCCATGAAGCAAACATCAGACCAATTAGTTCCATACGTTGAGCCACTGAAGGCCAAACAGAAGAGAGCAAAAAGAGGCAAAAGGAAACAATCCTTGATTTTCCGATCTCTGGCAAAAATATTTTCAGAGATAGGGAAACCAAAATGGACACTTAGAAAACTACACCTGTGGCTGGAACAAGGGAACACATTTTCAGATTCACTTCTCATCCATGGAAAGGAAGAAAAAAAAAAAAAAAATCAGAATGAAAGCGATTGTTGAAAATATGGCGCCTGAATCCCTATGTCGTCCAGGGAGGGCACCACAGCAATTCCCTGACACCTGATCACTGCCAAAATAGCCCCTCTGGGAACCGTGCCAAGGCCAAAAGGAAGAGCCACAAACTGAAAAAGTTTGACAAAAAGGCAACAACTCAGGGACTTGAAAATACGTGTCCTCCAGGACTACGGCCACTATTAATTGATCCACAGGTTTCCATGGGAAGGACGTACTCTGAGACCACTGTATGAGACACTTTATCGGAAACCAAACACAGGAAGGAATAGATTCTAGACCCTTTTTCCTTACAGGAACTGGCTATCACTCACAGGGCCGAGGTCCCAAAACGCAAAAATGCCTCACTGTTATCTGGCCTACAGATAAAGAGAGGTGGAACCTGCCCCTGCGAGGAAAGGAATTAATTCTATGTAGCAACCCTGAGAAACTATGTCCGTAGTCTATCTGGGACATCTTGCATCCATGTTTAAAGACAAACAGAGAGATAAAGCCCCCACGTGGGTGTTTTGTCCCAGAGTGGGGCAAACACCTTTAGGACTATCCAACTTGTCTTGAGGTAGAAAAACCCTTTTCCACCTGTATATCAGAAATATTCCTGTCAGATCAGGACCAAAAGGTCTTATCCTTGTAAGGAAGCGCCAGAAGATTGGACTCAGAGGAAAAGTCCACTGACCAAACATATAGCCACAACGCCCCGCTGGTTAGCTCAGCGAAGCCTGATATCTTTGCTCCCGGCTTAAAAACCTGCAAAGAGTTTCAGAAATAAAAGAATTGGCTTAAGAACCTTAATTCTGTTATAGATCTCCTCCAAAGGAGTCTCTACTAGATTGGAATCAGACAAAGCATCGCACCAATATGATGCCACACTTGACATAATGGCAATACAAACTTCCATGTAAGCCTTCAGCTTAATCCATTGATTCTGAAAAGAACATCTATCCTCTCTAGGAATCGTAGTTCTCTTTGCCAGAGTAGAAATACCCTACTAGTTTAGGTACCGTGCCATGATATTTAATGGAGACAACGACAGGAAAACAGAATTTATGTTTACCTGATAAATTACTTTCTCCAACGGTGTGTCCGGTCCACGGCGTCATCCTTACTTGTGGGATATTCTCTTCCCCAACAGGAAATGGCAAAGAGCCCAGCAAAGCTGGTCACATGATCCCTCCTAGGCTCCGCCTACCCCAGTCATTCGACCGACGTTAAGGAGGAATATTTGCATAGGAGAAACCATATGGTACCGTGGTGACTGTAGTTAAGAAAATAAATTATCAGACCTGATTAAAAAAACCAGGGCGGGCCGTGGACCGGACACACCGTTGGAGAAAGTAATTTATCAGGTAAACATAAATTCTGTTTTCTCCAACATAGGTGTGTCCGGTCCACGGCGTCATCCTTACTTGTGGGAACCAATACCAAAGCTTTAGGACACGGATGAAGGGAGGGAGCAAATCAGGTCACCTAAATGGAAGGCACCACGGCTTGCAAAACCTTTCTCCCAAAAATAGCCTCAGAAGAAGCAAAAGTATCAAACTTGTAAAATTTGGTAAAAGTGTGCAGTGAAGACCAAGTCGCTGCCCTACATATCTGATCAACAGAAGCCTCGTTCTTGAAGGCCCATGTGGAAGCCACAGCCCTAGTGGAATAAGCTGTGATTCTTTCGGGAGGCTGCCGTCCGGCAGTCTCGTAAGCCAATCTGATGATGCTTTTAATCCAAAAAGAAAGAGAGGTAGAAGTTGCTTTTTGACCTCTCCTTTTACCGGAATAAACAACAAACAAGGAAGATGTTTGTCTAAAATCCTTTGTAGCATCTAAATAGAATTTTAGAGTGCGAACAACATCCAAATTGTGCAACAATCGTTCCTTCTTTGAAACTGGTTTCGGACACAGAGAAGGTACGATAATCTCCTGGTTAATGTTTTTGTTAGAAACAACTTTTGGAAGAAAACCAGGTTTAGTACGTAAAACCACCTTATCTGCATGGAACACCAGATAAGGAGGAGAACACTGCAGAGCAGATAATTCTGAAACTCTTCTAGCAGAAGAAATTGCAACTAAAAACAAAACTTTCCAAGATAATAACTTAATATCAACGGAATGTAAGGGTTCAAACGGAACCCCCTGAAGAACTGAAAGAACCAAATTGAGACTCCAAGGAGGAGTCAAAGGTTTGTAAACAGGCTTAATTCTAACCAGAGCCTGAACAAAGGCTTGAACATCTGGCACAGCTGCCAGCTTTTTGTGAAGTAACACAGACAAGGCAGAAATCTGTCCCTTCAGGGAACTTGCAGATAATCCTTTTTCCAATCCTTCTTGAAGGAAGGATAGAATCCTAGGAATCTTAACCTTGTCCCAAGGGAATCCTTTAGATTCACACCAACAGATATATTTTTTCCAAATTTTGTGGTAAATCTTTCTAGTTACAGGCTTTCTGGCCTGAACAAGAGTATCGATAACAGAATCTGAGAACCCTCGCTTTGATAAGATCAAGCGTTCAATCTCCAAGCAGTCAGCTGGAGTGAAACCAGATTCGGATGTTCGAACGGACCCTGAACAAGAAGGTCTCGTCTCAAAGGTAGCTTCCAAGGTGGAGCCGATGACATATTCACCAGATCTGCATACCAAGTCCTGCGTGGCCACGCAGGAGCTATCAAGATCACCGACGCCCTCTCCTGATTGATCCTGGCTACCAGCCTGGGGATGAGAGGAAACGGCGGGAACACATAAGCTAGTTTGAAGGTCCAAGGTGCTACTAGTGCATCCACTAGAGCCGCCTTGGGATCCCTGGATCTGGACCCGTAGCAAGGAACTTTGAAGTTCTGACGAGAGGCCATCAGATCCATGTCTGGAATGCCCCACAGCTGAGTGACTTGGGCAAAGATTTCCGGATGGAGTTCCCACTCCCCCGGATGCAATGTCTGACGACTCAGAAAATCCGCTTCCCAATTTTCCACTCCTGGGATGTGGATAGCAGACAGGTGGCAGGAGTGAGACTCCGCCCATAGAATGATTTTGGTCACTTCTTCCATCGCTAGGGAACTCCTTGTTCCCCCCTGATGGTTGATGTACGCAACAGTTGTCATGTTGTCTGATTGAAACCGTATGAACTTGGCCCTCGCTAGCTGAGGCCAAGCCTTGAGAGCATTGAATATCGCTCTCAGTTCCAGAATATTTATCGGTAGAAGAGATTCTTCCCGAGACCAAAGACCCTGAGCTTTCAGGGATCCCCAGACCGCGCCCCAGCCCATCAGACTGGCGTCGGTCGTGACAATGACCCACTCTGGTCTGCGGAATGTCATCCCTTGTGACAGGTTGTCCAGGGACAGCCACCAACGGAGTGAGTCTCTGGTCCTCTGATTTACTTGTATCTTCGGAGACAAGTCTGTATAGTCCCCATTCCACTGACTGAGCATGCACAGTTGTAATGGTCTTAGATGAATGCGCGCAAAAGGAACTATGTCCATTGCCGCTACCATCAACCCGATCACTTCCATGCACTGAGCTATGGAAGGAAGAGGAACGGAATGAAGTATCCGACAAGAGTCTAGAAGTTTTGTTTTTCTGGCCTCTGTCAGGAAAATCCTCATTTCTAAGGAGTCTATTATTGTTCCCAAGAAGGGAACCCTTGTTGACGGAGATAGAGAACTCTTTTCCACGTTCACTTTCCATCCGTGAGATCTGAGAAAGGCCAGGACAATGTCCGTGTGAGCCTTTGCTTGAGGAAGGGACGACGCTTGAATCAGAATGTCGTCCAAGTAAGGTACTACAGCAATGCCCCTTGGTCTTAGCACAGCTAGAAGGGACCCTAGTACCTTTGTGAAAACCCTTGGAGCAGTGGCTAATCCGAAAGGAAGCGCCACAAACTGGTAATGTTTGTCCAGGAATGCGAACCTTAGGAACCGATGATGTTCCTTGTGGATAGGAATATGTAGATACGCATCCTTTAAATCCACCGTGGTCATGAATTGACCTTCCTGGATGGAAGGAAGAATAGTTCGAATGGTTTCCATCTTGAACGATGGAACCTTGAGAAACTTGTTTAAGATCTTGAGATCTAAGATTGGTCTGAACGTTCCCTCTTTTTTGGGAACTATGAACAGATTGGAGTAGAACCCCATCCCTTGTTCTCTTAATGGAACAGGATGAATCACTCCCATTTTTAACAGGTCTTCTACACAATGTAAGAATGCCTGTCTTTTTATGTGGTCTGAAGACAACTGAGACCTGTGGAACCTCCCCCTTGGGGGAAGTCCCTTGAATTCCAGAAGATAACCTTGGGAGACTATTTCTAGCGCCCAGGGATCCAGAACATCTCTTGCCCAAGCCTGAGCGAAGAGAGAGAGTCTGCCCCCCACCAGATCCGGTCCCGGATCGGGGGCCAACATTTCATGCTGTCTTGGTAGCAGTGGCAGGTTTCTTGGCCTGCTTTCCCTTGTTCCAGCCTTGCATTGGTCTCCAAGCTGGCTTGGCTTGAGAAGTATTACCCTCTTGCTTAGAGGACGTAGTACTTTGGGATGGTCCGTTTCTACGAAAGGGACGAAAATTAGGTTTATTTTTTGCCTTGAAAGGCCGATCCTGAGGAAGGGCGTGGCCCTTACCCCCAGTGATATCAGAGATAATCTCTTTCAAGTCAGGGCCAAACAGCGTTTTCCCCTTGAAAGGAATGTTAAGTAGCTTGTTCTTGGAAGACGCATCAGCCGACCAAGATTTCAACCAAAGTGCTCTGCGCGCCACAATAGCAAACCCTGAATTCTTAGCCGCTAACCTAGCCAATTGCAAAGTGGCGTCTAGGGTGAAAGAATTAGCCAATTTGAGAGCATTGATTCTGTCCATAATCTCCTCATAAGGAGGAGAATCACTATCGACCGCCTTTATCAGCTCATCGAACCAGAAACATGCGGCTGTAGCGACAGGGACAACGCATGAAATTGGTTGTAGAAGGTAACCCTGCTGAACAAACATTTTCTTAAGCAAACCTTCTAAATTTTTTATCCATAGGATCTTTGAAAGCACAACTATCCTCTATGGGTATAGTGGTGCGTTTGTTTAAAGTGGAAACCGCTCCCTCGACCTTGGGGACTGTCTGCCATAAGTCCTTTCTGGGGTCGACCATAGGAAACAATTTTTTAAATATGGGGGGAGGGACGAAAGGAATACCGGGCCTTTCCCATTCTTTATTAACAATGTCCGCCACCCGCTTGGGTATAGGAAAAGCTTCTGGGAGCCCCGGCACCTCTAGGAACTTGTCCATTTTACATAGTTTCTCTGGGATGACCAACTTGTCACAATCATCCAGAGTGGATAATACCTCCTTAAGCAGAATGCGGAGATGTTCCAACTTAAATTTAAATGCAATCACATCAGGTTCAGCTTGTTGAGAAATGTTCCCTGAATCAGTAATTTCTCCCTCAGACAAAACCTCCCTGGCCCCATCAGACTGGGTTAGGGGCCCTTCAGAAATATTATTATCAGCGTCGTCATGCTCTTCAGTATCTAAAACAGAGCAATCGCGCTTACGCTGATAAGTGCTCATTTTGGCTAAAATGTTTTTGACAGAATTATCCATTACAGCCGTTAATTGTTGCATAGTAAGGAGTATTGGCGCGCTAGATGTACTAGGGGCCTCCTGAGTGGGCAAGACTCGTGTAGACGAAGGAGGGAATGATGCAGTACCATGCTTACTCCCCTCACTTGAGGAATCATCTTGGGCATCATTGTCATTGTCACATAAATCACATTTATTTAAATGAATAGGAATTCTGGCTTCCCCACATTCAGAACACAGTCTATCTGGTAGTTCAGACATGTTAAACAGGCATAAACTTGATAACAAAGTACAAAAAACGTTTTAAAATAAAACCGTTACTGTCACTTTAAATTTTAAACTGAACACACTTTATTACTGCAATTGCGAAAAAACATGAAGGAATTGTTCAAAATTCACCAAATTTTCACCACAGTGTCTTAAAGCCTTAAAAGTATTGCACACCAAATTTGGAAGCTTTAACCCTTAAAATAACGGAACCGGAGCCGTTTTGAACTTTAACCCCTTTACAGTCCCTGGTATCTGCTTTGCTGAGACCCAACCAAGCCCAAAGGGGAATACGATACCAAATGACGCCTTCAGAAAGCCTTTTCAAAGTATCAGAGCTCCTCTCACATGCGACAGCATGCCATGCCTCTCAAAAACAAGTGCGCCACACCGGCGCGAAAATGAGGCTCTGCCTATGCTTTGGGAAAGCCCCTAAGAATAAGGTGTCTAAAACAGTGCCTGCCGATATTATTATATCAAAATACCCAGATAAAATGATTCCTCAAGGCTAAATATGTGTTAATAATGAATCGATTTAGCCCAGAAAAAGTCTACAGTCTTAATAAGCCCTTGTGAAGCCCTTATTTACGATCGTAATAAACATGGCTTACCGGATCCCATAGGGAGAATGACAGCTTCCAGCATTACATCGTCTTGTTAGAATGTGTCATACCTCAAGTAGCAAGAGACTGCTCACTGTTCCCCCAACTGAAGTTAATTGCTCTCAACAGTCCTGTGTGGAACAGCCATGGATTTTAGTGACGGTTGCTAAAATCATTTTCCTCATACAAACAGAAATCTTCATCTCTTTTCTGTTTCTGAGTAAATAGTACATGCCAGCACTATTTCAAAATAACAAACTCTTGATTGAATAATAAAAACTACAGTTAAACACTAAAAAACTCTAAGCCATCTCCGTGGAGATGTTGCCTGTACAACGGCAAAGAGAATGACTGGGGTAGGCGGAGCCTAGGAGGGATCATGTGACCAGCTTTGCTGGGCTCTTTGCCATTTCCTGTTGGGGAAGAGAATATCCCACAAGTAAGGATGACGCCGTGGACCGGACACACCTATGTTGGAGAAAACATCCTTTTACAAACAGGGGGCGGAGAAAAAAAAGAATCCCTGACTTCTCCTATTCCTGTGAAAAATCTCCTGGCACGGTCTGGAACAGGAAAAACTTCCACAGAGGAATCCAAGTATTTATAAAGTTTACTAGATCTAGGTTTGACAACGACATACGTATCGAAGTTGCTCCAAATTAGCCAAAACCTCCTTTAGCCATACTTGAAGGTGTTCAAGCTTAAATCTGAAGGACACAACTTCAGCATCAGATGAAGGAATTATTCATCCTCAGAGGCTACCGAAGTATTCTCATCATCAGACCTATGATGAAGGGCATATGATATATAAAAAAGTGCGCTAAGAAGCAACAACATCAACCAGATGGAAATCTCAATTATTTATTAAGGACAATATAGTAGTAATTCCTCTATGCAGTATAGTCCAGTCGTGGCATATACAAATCACACTAATCCATTCATACAGAAAAAAGATAAAAATTTTGTGGGCCACTGGTGGTATAAAGATACTAAAAATAATATATATATATATATATATATATATATATATATATATATATATATATATATATATATATAATGGACTCAGTCCAAAGAAGGTAAAACAGCAATCTCCAGGGAGTATAACCTCTAGGCTGTAAGCAGCGTGTATATTGCAGTCTTTAAATGTATCTCTGTGAATCACAGTGAAAGCAAATGTATCCTCTAAGTATAAAGCAGCGTATATATTACGGTCTTTGGGTGTAACTCTTATCAAATCCTATAGATAAACAAAAGAAAGAATTAAATACTCTAATCCAAGAATCTTCAAATAAGAGTCTCATTAATACGAAAGAAAAAATGTTTTTAACTATAGAATATGCGAGGACACCAATTTTCTATTTTCTGCCCAAAATACATAAGACCTTAAAAGACCCACCGCCAATTTTATTGATAAATTTCTACAGGAATATGTTTAACATCTTCCTTCGTATTTAAGAGACTCAACTCACTTTTTGAAAGAAATAGAGAATATAAAATGGGAGGAAAACTACATTATGGCCACAAGTGATGTTACATCACTGTACACGTGCATTGACAATAAATTGGGACAAAACGCAGTAAAACATTTCTTAGACAAAGATTAAAAAATGCTAAATTGGCATAGCTGGGCACGAACTTGGTACCTTTATTATTAAATGCATAGATTTTATTTTGATAAATAATTCATTCAACTTTGATGGTAACTACTACATACAACAAAAAGGGACTGCTATGGGTACCAAGTTCGTGCCCAGCTATGCCAATTTATTCATGGGCTTCTTTGAAGAACTAAACATTGAGGATGGCCCCTGTAGCGCGAACTTGGTACTATACAAAAGGTTTATTGATGACATCTTTATAATTTGGAAAGGTGACAGCAAATTATTACATCT
This sequence comes from Bombina bombina, assembly GCF_027579735.1. Lineage (NCBI taxonomy): Eukaryota > Metazoa > Chordata > Amphibia > Anura > Bombinatoridae > Bombina > Bombina bombina. Next base: position 90,061,046 of record NC_069506.1, on the reverse strand, counting down.
ATTCCTAGAGGATATAAACTGCAATAATCTAGGTCTAAAATTTACAAGTGATGTAAGTAGAAACAAAATTAATATCCTAGATATTGAGGTTGAAATAAAAGAACAAAACATCCAAACTAGGATTTATTTAAAAAAAGTTGACTCAAACAAGTACATTTACATTGAAAGCTGTCACCTAGACAAATGGGTATCAAATATACCAAATCGGACAACTGATGAGAATCAGGAAGAATTGTAGTTCTCTGGAAGACTATAAAGAACAAGCTATGGTATTAAAAGACAAATTTAATGACCGGGGCTATGACAAAGTCCAACTGGATGAATTGATACAGCCTAGAGGTTATACTCCCTGGAGATTGCTGTTTTACCTTCTTTGGACTGATAGATCAAATTGAGACCCTAAATAGAGTAGATTTGATGTCCCCAAAACTTAAAACTAAACTTACGGCTAGATTTAGAGTTTGGCATTAGCCGTCAAAACCAGCGTTAGAGGCTCCTAACGCTGGTTTTGGGCTACCGCTGGTATTTAGATTCAGTCAGGAAAGGGTCTAACGCTCACTTTCCAGCCGTGACTTTTCCATACCGCAGATCCCCCTACGCCATTTACGTATCCTATCTTTTCAATGGGATCTTTCTAACGCCGGTATTTAGAGTCGTAGCTGAAGTGAGCGTTAGAAATCTAACGACAAAACTCCAGCCGCAGAAAAAAGTCAGGAGTTAAGAGCTTTCTGGGCTAACGCCGGTTTATAAAGCTCTTACTGTGCTCTAAAGTACACTAACACCCATAAACTACCTATGTACCCCTAAACCGAGGCCCCCCCACATCGCCGCCACTCTATTAAAACATTTTTAACCCCTAATCTGCCGACCGCACACCGCCGCCACCTACGTTATCCCTATGTACCCCTAATCTGCTGCCCCTAACACCGCCGACCCCTATATTATATTTATTAACCCCTAATCTGCTGCCCCCAACGTCGCCGCCACCTACCATTATTAACCCCTAATCTGCCGACCGGACCTCACCGCTACTATAATAAATGTATTAACCCCTAATCCGCCTCACTAACCCTATAATAAATAGTATTAACCCCTAATCTGCCCTCCCTAACATCGCCGACACCTAACTTCAAGTATTAACCCCTAATCTGCCGACCGGACCTCACCGCTTCTCTAATAAATGTATTAACCCCTAAAGCTAAGTCTAACCTTAACACTAACACCCCCCTAAATTAAATATAATTTAAATCTAACGAAAAAAAATAACTCTTATTAAATAACTTATTCCTATTTAAAGCTAAATACTTACCTGTAAAATAAACCCTAATATAGCTACAATATAAATTATAATTATATTGTAGCTATTTTAGGATTAATATTTATTTTACAGGCAACTTTGTATTTATTTTAACCAGGTACAATAGCTATTAAATAGTTATTAACTAATTAATAGCTACCTAGTTAAAATAATTACAAAATTACCTGTAAAATAAATCCTAACCGAAGTTACAATTAAACCTAAAACTACACTATCAATAAATTAATTAAATAAAATATCTACAATTAAACCTAACACTACACTATCAATAAATTAATTAAATACAATACCTACAAATAAATACAAATAAATACAATTAAATAAACTAACTAAAGTACAAAAAATAAAAAAGAACTAAGTTACAAAAAATAAAAAAATATTTACAAACATTAGAAAAATATTACAACAATTTTAAACTAATTACACCTACTCTAAGCCCCCTAATAAAATAACAAAGCCCCCCAAAATAAAAAAATGCCCTACCCTATTCTAAATTAAAAAAGTTCAAAGCTCTTTTACCTTACCAGCCCTTTTGTGGGGCATGCCCCAAAGAAAACTGCTCTTTTGCCTGTAAAAGAAAAATACAACCCTCCCCCAACATTAAAACCCACCACCCACATACCCCTAATCTCCGCGTCGGAGGTCTGCAAGATGGATCCTGAAGAAAGAAGATTGAAGACCCCGCTTGGAAGATGACATCGCCCGGATGGAAGACTTCTTCAGCGCCGCTTGGAGGATCACTTCATTGGATGGAAGACTTCTTCAGCGCCGCTTGGAGGATCACTTCATCGGATGGAAGACTTCTTCAGCGCCCCTTGGAGGATCACTTCTGCCGCTCCGGATCTCCTCTTCAGTTCCATCGGTGGCTCGGCTGAGTGAAGACTACTCAAGGTAGGATGATCTTCAGGGGGGTAGTGTTAGTTTTTTTTTAAGGGGGGTTTGGGTTAGATTAGGGGTATGTGGGTGGTGGATTTTAATGTTGGGGGGGTTGTATTTTTCTTTTACAGGCAAAAGAGCAGTTTTCTTTGGGGCATGCCCCACAAAAGGCCCTTTTAAGGGCTGGTAAGGTAAAAGAGCTTTGAACTTTTTTAATTTAGGATAGGGTAGGGCATTTTTTTATTTTGGGGGGCTTTGTTATTTTATTAGGGGGCTTAGATTAGGTGTAATTAGCTTAAAATTGTTGTAATATTTTTTAAATGTTTGTAACTTATTTTTTTATTTTTTGTAACTTAGCTTTTTTTATTTTTTGTACTTTAGTTAGTTTATGTAATTGTATTTAATTGTAGTTATTTGTAGTTAATTTATTTAATTAATTTAATGATAGTGTAGTGTTAGGTTTAATTGTAACTTAGGTTAGGATTTATTTTACAGGTAATTTTGTATTTCTTTTAGCTAGGTAGTTATTAAATAGTTATTAACTATTTAATAACTATTCTAACTAGCTAAAATAAATACAAAGTTACCTGTAAAATAAATATAAATCCTAAAATAGCTACAATATAATTATTCGTTATATTGTAGCTATATTAGGGTTTATTTTACAGGTAAGTATTTAGCTTTAAATAGGAATAATTTATTTAATAAGAGTTAATTTATTTCGTTAGATTTAAATTATATTTAAGTTAGGGGGGTGTTAGTGTTAAGGTTAGACTTAGCTTTAGGGGTTAATAACTTTATTATAGTAGCGGGGAGGTCCGGTCGGCAGATTAGGGGTTAATACTTGAAGTTAGGTGTCGGCGATGTTAGGGAGGGCAGATTAGGGGTTAATACTATTTATTATAGGGTTATTGAGGAGGGAGTGAGGCGGATTAGGGGTTAATACATTTATTATAGTAGCGGTGAGGTCCGGTCGGCAGATTAGGGGTTAATAATTGTAGGTAGGTGGAGGCTACGTTGGGGGCGGCAGATTAGGGGTTAATAAATATAATATAGGGGTCGGCGGTGTTAGGGGCAGCAGATTAGGGGTACATAGGGATAATGTAGGTTGCGGCGGTGTACGGAGCGGCAGATTAGGGGTTAAAAAAAATATGCAGGTGTCAGCGATAGCGTGGGGCAGCAGATTAATGGTTAATAAGTGTAAGGTTAGGGGTGTTTAGACTTGGGGTTCATGTTAGGGTGTAGACTTAGGAAGTGTTTCCCCATAGAAAACAATGGGGCTGCGTTAGGAGCTGAACGCTGCTTTTTTGCAGGTGTTAGGTTTTTTTTCAGCTCAAAATGCCCTATTGTTTTCTATGGGGGAATCGTGCATGAGCACGTTTTTGAAGCTGGCCGCGTCCGTAAGCACCGCTGGTATTGAGAGTTGCAGTGGCGGTAAATATGCTATACGCTCCCTTTTTGGAGCCTAACGCAGCCCTTCTGTGAACTCTAAATACCAGCAGTATTTAAAAGGTGCGGGAGAAAAAAAGCATGCGTAGCTAACGCACTCCTTTGGCCGCAGAACTCTAAATCTAGCCGATAGTGAAGAAGTAAAACTCTTCATCCCATTTATAACTAAATATAGTGAAGAACATAGGTGTATAAAGTCAATTCTAAATAAACACTGGCACTTAATTAGAAGGGATCACATACTAGGAGACGAAGTAAAAGATCATCCAGATATTATGTATAAAAAAGTCGAAAATCTTAAAACTTGGCTAGCACCCAGTGAGTTTAATAAACATAAAAGAAGAGGGAAACAACATGACCTAGGAGGGAATCCAGTTAAAGTTTTTTTTTTTCCCTGCTATTCATGCATCTCATGTAAACATAGCACAAAGAAAAAAGAAATAAGATCTAACACCAGAGAATTTAAATATAATATTACTGACACCATCAGATGCTCGAGTAAAGGAACCATCTATTTAATTCCATGTCCTTGTAAAATGAAATACTTAGGACAAACCCAGCGAATATTACGTGATAGAATTAGAGAACACATGAACAACATAAAAAAGAGGCTTCTATCAAAACACTTTAAAGAGTAACACAATAGTGATGTAAAAGATTTTCAATTCTGGGGTATAAAAAAGGTAGAAAAAGACTGGAGGGGTGGGAACTAAGAAAAGAAATTACTATATCAAGAAGCCCAACTTATATTCGAAGTTGGTAGTTTGACACCCAAGGGTCTCAATGCAGAACTGGACCTTAACCCATTCATGTAAAACTTATGTTAAGTAATCTAGGCTATGTTTAATCTTACTAGGTCTAGTCCACATACATAAGTAGAGGTGTAGAACACCCCCATCTATAGCTTTAGAATTCCATCCATAAGATCGCATAGGTGTAATAATCATATCCCGAATATGACATCTAAGACTGGTAATACTTCCATAATTTACTCCTAATTCTAATATATTTCTGAATATATTTCTTAATATTTAAGCTCTAGAGTGATAGAACAGCATACAAGTGAGCTGGACTCTACTTATACGTATAATGTAAACCACTATATAAGAGAGAATATAAGTGAGTCAAACCTAGCCATATTTAGTAGAATCCACTCTTACATGTGCTAATTATAATATCAGCACTACAGGACAATGAGTTAATGTTATCAAAATATAAGATGAAAGGCGAAAAAGAATAACAAAATACATATATATGAAGATTTCCTCAAAATAATAAAAAACAGGCTTTATTTGAAAGCATATTTATATGATGAATAAGCCACTAACATAATAATGCCACCTTAATATATGATGAGAAAGGTTAAAGAATGACAATATTTATATACCATATTCACCCATATCGCTGAAATAGATTTGAAAGCATTATTTCCAAAGTCTGCATGATCTGGTATGTATGAAATCTTTCTAGCAAACAGATAAAATGTTATAAGTGGCAAATATATATCCCCTTCAATATATTGCCCTAAAATAAATTCAATGAAATCATAAGGCAACTTGATACAATATCATGAAATAACGATAAGTATCCATTAAGAAAAGAGCAAGACAGGAAAGAAGAAATCTGGATTGACATGTCTCAGAACCAATCAAAGAGCATAATTCCAGCAGGAAACTCCCATGAAGGCTACAAGAAAAACTACAAAGAGACGCAATAAAGAGAGACCAGGTCATCTTGATAAAGGCCCACGAATGGCTGAAATGCGTAGACGTACCTGGATATTTCTATAGCCCAAGAACAGAGCGATCTGACATACACTTGGGAGGAAACACGCTAAAATTTTGCCCATTCTACTATACGGCAATTTGATTGGTAGAAGGGGAACACGTGAAGTTGCACACGAAAGCGCTGATTCAAACCGCAGAGAGAACGCTAAGAGCTGAATGCTGCAGATCCTGCATCACACAAACGAGGGATAAATGTGGTAAGAAACCTTAATGGCCCCCAAAGGACATCAACTACTACAAGGTAAACGTACCATTAATAGTTGTTATTAAATCGGGGGAATTAGAGGTGCCATATATACCAAACTTAGAACACTGTTAAATACGGCTCTAAGAGGAATGTTTGTAGAGACATTTTAAGACAATCTCCTCTTTCAAAATACCATCTTGTGGACATTTAAAACAAGTGACATTCAAGCTGAGATATACATATACTGTTATCAAAGGAGATACACCCACAGACCGTAATATATACGCTGCTTTATACATAGAGGATACTTTTGCTTTCACTGTGATTCACAGAGATACATTTAAAGACTGCAATATGCACGCTGCTTACTGCCTAGAGGTTATACTCCCTGGAGATTGCTGTTTTACCTTCTTTGGACTGAGTCCATTTATATATATATATATTATTATTATTATTTTTAGTATCTTTATACCACCAGTGATCCACACATTTTTTAATCTTTTTTCTGTATGAATGGATTAGTGTGATTGTATATGCCACGACTGGACTATATTGCATAGAGGAATTACTACTATATTGTCCTTAATAAATTATTAATTGAGATTTCCATCTGGTTGATGTTGTTGTTTCTTAGCGCACTTTTTTATATATCATATGTATCTTACCTTTGGAGAGTTGTAGAGGCTTTCCTTTTTAAAGTTGCTTACACATCAGGGGGTTGATAGGTTACATACTGTGATTTCCTTTATTCTATGATGAAGGGCAACCAGCGTAGCACCAGGTGGTACAGAAACCTTACTATCTGAATCTCTAATTTTCCTCTTGCGATTTCCCTTTAGCATAGGGGAAGCAGATAATGTATCAGAGATCGCAGAAGATACCTGAGCAGAAAACATAATTTATGCTTACCTGATAAATTTATTTCTCTTGTAGTGTGTTCAGTCCACGGGTCATCCATTACTTATGGGATATATTCTCCTTCCCAACAGGAAGTTGCAAGAGGATCACCCAAGCAGAGCTGCTATATAGCTCCTCCCCTCACATGTCATATCCAGTCATTCGACCGAAACAAGACGAGAAAGGAGAAACTATAGGGTGCAGTGGTGACTGGAGTTATAATTTAAAATTTAGAACCTGCCTCAAAAAGACAGGGCGGGCCGTGGACTGAACACACTACAAGAGAATAAATTTATCAGGTAAGCATAAATTATGTTTTCTCTTGTTAAGTGTGTTCAGTCCACGGGTCATCCATTACTTATGGGATACCAATACCAAAGCTAAAGTACACGGATGATGGGAGGGACAAGGCAGGAACATTAAACAGAAAGAACCACTGCCTGTAGAACCTTTCTCCCAAAAAGAGCCTCCGAAGAAGCAAAAGTGTCAAATTTGTAAAATTTGGAAAAAGTATGAAGTGAAGACCAAGTTGCAGCCTTGCAAATCTGTTCAACAGAGGCCTCATTCTTAAAGGCCCAGGTGGAAGCCACAGCTCTAGTGGAATGAGCTGTAATTCTTTTTTTTAGGAGGCTGCTGTCCAGCAGTCTCATAGGCTAAGCGTATTATGCTACGAAGCCAAAAAGAGAGAGAGGTAGCCGAAGCCTTTTGACCTCTCCTCTGTCCAGAGTAAACGACAAACAGAGAAGAAGTTTGTCGAAAATCTTTAGTTGCCTGTAAGTAGAACTTCAGGGCACGGACCACGTCTAGATTATGCAAAAGACGTTCCTTCTTTGAAGAAGGATTAGGACATAACGATGGAACAACAATCTCTTGATTGATATTCGTTAGAAACAACCTTAGGTAAAAACCCAGGTTTAGTACGCAGGACTACCTTGTCTGAATGAAAGATCAGATAAGGAGAATCACAATGTAAGGCAGATAACTCAGAGACTCTTCGAGCCGAGGAAATAGCTATCAAAAACAGAACTTTCCAAGATAAAAGCTTAATATCAATGGAATGAAGGGGTTCAAACGGAACACCCTGAAGAACTTTAAGAACCAAGTTTAAGCTCCACGGAAGAGCAACAGTTTTAAACACAGGCTTAATCCTAGCCAAAGCCTGACAAAAAGCCTGGACGTCTGGATTCTCTGCCAGACGCTTGTGTAAAAGAATAGACAGAGCAGAAATCTGTCCCTTTAGTGAACTAGCGGATAAGCCCTTTTCTAAACCCTCTTGAAGAAAAGACAATATCCTAGGAATCCTAACCTTACTCCATGAGTAACTCTTGGATTCACACCAATATAAATATTTACGCCATATCTTGTGGTAAATTTTTCTGGTAACAGGTTTCCGAGCCTGTATTAATGTATCAATAACCGAATCCGAAAACCCACGCTTTGATAGAATCAAGCGTTCAATTTCCAAGCAGTCAGCCTCAGAGAAATTAGGTTTGGATGGTTGAAAGGACCCTGAATTAGAAGATCCTGCCTCAGGGGTAGAGACCATGGTGGACAGGACGACATGTCCATTAGGTCTGCATACCAGGTCCTGCGTGGCCACGCAGGCGCTATCAGAATCACTGATGCTCTCTCCTGTTTGATCCTGGCAATCAGTCGAGGTAGCAACGGAAAAGGTGGAAACACATAAGCTATGTTGAAAACCCAAGGGGCTGCTAGTGCATCTACCAGCCCCACACCCGGGTCCCTGGACCTGGATCTGTAACAAGGAAGCTTGGCGTTCTGGCGAGATGCCATGAGATCCAGATCCGGTTTGCCCCAACGACGAATCAGTTGAGCAAATACCTCCGGGTGGAGTTCCCACTCCCCCGGATGAAAGGTCTGGCGACTTAGAAAATCCGCCTCCCAGTTCTCCACGCCTGGGATGTTGATCGCCGACAGGTGGCAAGAGTGAGACTCTGCCCAGCGAATTATCTTTGAGACTTCCAACATCGCTAGGGAACTCCTGGTTCCCCCTTGATGATTGATGTAAGCCACAGTCGTGATGTTGTTCGACTGAAATCTGATGAACCTCAGTGTTGCTAACTGAGGCCAAGCTAGAAGAGCATTGAATATTGCTCTTAATTCTAGAATGTTTATCGGGAGGAGTCTCTCCTCCTGAGTCCACGATCCCTGAGCCTTCAGGGAGTTCCAGACTGCTCCCCAGCCTAGTAGGCTGGCATCTGTTGTTACAATCGTCCAATCTGGTCTGCGAAAAGTCATTCCTTTGGACAGATGAACCCGTGACAACCACCAGAGAAGAGAATCTCTGGTCTCCTGGTCCAGATTTAGCAAAGGGGACAGATCTGAGTAATCCCCGTTCCATTGACTTAGCATGCATAGTTGCAGCGGTCTGAGATGTAGGCGCGCAAATGGCACTATGTCCATTGCCGCGACCATTAAGCCGATTACTTCCATGCACTGAGCTACTGATGGGCTTGGAATGGAGTAAAGGACACGGCAAGCATTGAGAATCTTTGATAACCTGGACTCCGTCAGGTAAATCTTCATCTCTACAGAATCTATAAGAGTCCCTAGAAAAGGGACCCTTGTGAGTGGTAACAGAGAACTCTTTTCCACGTTCACTTTCCACCCATGCGACCTCAGAAATGCTAGAACTATCTCTGTATGAGACTTTGCATTTTGAAAACTTGACGCTTGTATCAGAATGTCGTCTAGGTACGGAGCCACCGCTATGCCTCGCGGTCTTAGTACCGCCAGAAGTGAGCCCAGAACATTTGTAAAAATTCTCTGGGCCGTAGCTAACCCGAAGGGAAGAGCTACAAACTGGTAATGCCTGTCTAGAAAGGCAAACCTTAGGTACCGATAATGATCTTTGTGAATCGGTATGTGAAGGTAGGCATCCTTTAAGTCCACTGTGGTCATATATTGACCCTCTTGGATCATGGGTAGGATGGTCGGAATGGTTTCCATCTTGAACGATGGAACCCTTAGGAATTTGTTTAAGATTTTTAAGTCTAAGATTGGTCTGAAGGTTCCCTCTTTCTTGGGAACCACAAACAGATTTGAATAAAACCCTTGCCCCTGTTCCGTTCGCGGAACTGGGTGGATCACTCCCATCACTAAGAGGTCTTGTACACATTGTAGAAATGCCTCTTTCTTTACTAGGTTTGTTGATAACCTTGACAGATGAAACCTCCCTTGCGGAGGAGAAGTTTTGAAATCCAGAAGGTATCCCTGAGATATAATCTCCAACGTCCAGGGATCCTGTACATCTCTTGCCCAAGCCTGGGCGAAGAGAGAAAGTCTGCCCCCCACTAGATCCGTCTCCGGAAAGGGGGCCCTGTCTTCATGCTGTCTTAGGGGCGGAAGTAGGCTTTCTGGCCTGCTTGCCCTTGTTCCATGACTGGTTGCCTTTCCAACCCTGTCTGTAACGAGCAGTAGTTCCTTCCTGTTTTGGAGCGGAGGAAGTTGATGCTGCTCCTGCCTTGAAATTACGAAAAGGCACGAAAATTAGACTGTTTGGCCTTTGATTTGGCCCTTACCTCCAGTAATGTCAGCAATAATTTCCTTCAAGCCGGGCCCGAATAAGGTCTGCCCATTGAAAGGAATGTTTAGTAGTTTAGATTTAGAAGTTACATCTGCTGACCAGGATTTAAGCCATAGCGCTCTGCGCGCCTGTATGGCGAATCCGGAATTCTTAGCCGTAAGTTTGGTTAAATGCACTACGGCATCCGAAACAAACGCATTAGCCAGCTTAAGGGTTCTAATCTTGCTCAAAGATTCATCCAATGGTGCTGTGCGAATCGCCTCTTCCAGAGACTCAAACCAGAATGCCGCTGCAGCAGTGACAGGCGCAATGCATGCAAGAGGCTGTAATATAAAACCTTGTTGAACAAACATTTTCTTAAGGTAACCCTCTAATTTTTTATCCATTGGATCTGAGAAAGCACAGCTATCCTCCACCGGGATAGTCGTACGCTTGGCTAAAGTAGAAACTGCTCCCTCCACCTTAGGGACCGTCTGCCATAAGTCTCGTGTGGTGGCGTCTATAGGGAACATTTTTCTAAATATCGGAGGAGGGGAAAAAGGCACACCGGGTCTATCCCACTCCTTGCTAATAATCTCTGTAAGCCTCTTTGGTATAGGAAAAACGCCAGTACACACCGGTACCGCATAGTATTTATCCAGCCTACATAATTTCTCTGGGATTGCCACCGTGTCACAATCATTCAGAGCCGCTAACACCTCCCCTAGCAACACGCAGAGGTTCTCAAGCTTAAATTTAAAATTTGAAATTTCTGAATCCGGTCTCCCCGAATCAGAACCGTCACCCACAGAATGAAGCTCTCCATCCTCATGTTCTGCAAGTTGTGACGCAGTATCAGACATGGCTCTCGTGTCATCGCCGCGCTCTGTCCTTAACCCAGAGCTGTCGCGCTTGCCTCTTAACTCGGGCATATTGCATAATACTTCTTTCATAACATTAGCCATATCATGTAAAGTGATTTGTAAGGGCCTTGATGTACTTGGCGCCTCAATCGTACGCACCTCCCGAGCGGGAGACGAAGGTACTGACACGTGAGGAGAGTTAGACGGCATAACTTCCCCCTTGTTGTCTGGTGATAATTTCTTTATCGGTACAGATTGAATTTTATTCAAAGTAATATCAATACAATTGGTACACATATTTCTATTGGGCTCCACATCGGCTTTTAAACATAATGAACAAGCAGATTCCTCTGTATCAGACATGTTTAAACAGACTAGCAATGAAGCTAGCAAGCTTGGAAATTACTTTCAATAAGTTTACAAGCAATATAAAAAACGCTGCAGCGCTTTTTAAAAAAAAAAAAAACAAAAAAAAAAAACACAGTTGAATAACAAAGAACTAATTCAGTTATAGTCAACAATTCCTTAAATGTATTAATTAGCAGAGGATTGCACCCATTAGCAAAAGGATGATTAACCCCTCAGTACCCAAAAACGGATATCAAATTAAGATTTAACGCTTTTATCACAGTCAAACACACTATCACAGGTCTGCTGTGACTGATTACCTCCCTCAAAAACGGATTTTGAAGATCCCTGAGCTCTCTGGAGACGTCCTGGATCAAAGAGGAAGAAGCAGGAAGACTGTGCTAGAATTTTAACTGCGCAACAAGGCGCTAAAAAAAGGTCCCTCCCACTCCTATTACAACAGTGGGAGACCTGATATAACTGTTTCTATGCAGAAATATACGTTAGCCATGTGGAAAAAAATCATGCCCAAAAAGATTTATCACCAAAGTACCTCACAAAACGATTAACATGCCAGTAAACGTTTTAAAAAACAACATTTCAGATGCTGTGTAAAGTTATTACTAAGCCTGCTACCAGTCGCTTCTACTGCAGTTAAGGCTCACACATTATATCAGTATTAACAGTATTTTTCAGTCAAATTCTAGTCCCTAGAAAATAACTCTACTGTGCATACATTTATCAGCCTGATACCAGTCACTACTACTGCATTTAAGGCTGTACTTACATCATACGGGTAACAGCAGTGTTTTCTTAGTCAATTCCATTCCCAGAAAATATTGTACTGCATATACCTCATTTGCGGGAGACCCCGCATGCTATTCCCATTTTCTGAAGTTACCCCACTCCTCAGAATGTCGAGAACAGCCAGTGGATCTTAGTTACGCCTGCTAAGATCATAGAAAACGCAGGCAGTTTCTTCTTCCAAATACTGCCTGAGATAGAAAAAAACAGCACACTCCGGTGCCATTTAAAATAACAAACTTTTGATTGAAGAATAATTAAGTAAAAACTCCAACTCCTCTCGCGACCTCCTTCTTTGTTGAGGGTTGCAAGAGAATGACTGGATATGACATGTGAGGGGAGGAGCTATATAGCAGCTCTGCTTGGGTGATCCTCTTGCAACTTCCTGTTGGGAAGGAGAATATATCCCATAAGTAATGGATGACCCGTGGACTGAACACACTTAACAAGAGAAATAAATCTGCAAGCAAATATGCTCCTCCAGGAGACAGAGAGGTAAAAGCAGGGCACTGTATGCTACTGTCAGGGTTTTTTCCCTGTTTTGTTTGCCATGTGCTGCTGGCAGCCATTTTACTCACCTCTCTTGCTGACTATGGTGCATTGTGGGGGATGCTGCTCATTTCCTGCACTTCCATTTATGGCCAGACTGGTGTGCATCATTTGTGTGAGACAGGATGCAGTCTAAGAATTGTGATGTCATCACTTATTATTTAAAGGGCCTCTGTTCAGTATGCTTTGCCTTTGCGTTGTCTCAGAACTGTTTGTGAGAGTTCCTGTGTATTACCTGGCTGCCTGACGTCCAGATCCCTGGCTTGTTCCTGACTGCTGTTTTCCTTGTTCTTGATTCTGGCACGTCTGACTATTCGCTTTGGCTCTTGACTCGGCTCGTCTGACTACCAGCTCTGGTTTTGACTCCTGGCTTGTTATTTGACTTGTGGACTTTTTATTATTTTGTTGTTATTAATAAAGGTGTGATTATTTTTGCACTTCTCATCTCAGTCTGATTCCTGGCACCCTGACAGTGACGCCATAAGGATAGGGACATTAAGGAGAAACTGTGACATTGCCTAACAGTATCATCCTGAGAGACATAATATGAGATATCTGACATAACATGGGAGCAGGCAGATACCTGAGCAAATCTAACCACATGAGCAGACTCGCATAGATAAGCACTAAAAAATAAAATCGTGCTGCCACTTTAAGAGATCCTAAATTGACTAGAGATGTACTAGGCAACAAAAAACATGACAGACTTGCTCAGACCTAAACTAAATTATTAAGGTCTATCAGCAAAACATAGGGCATAAAAACAGAATTTATGTTTACCTGATAAATTACTTTCTCCAACGGTGTGTCCGGTCCACGGCGTCATCCTTACTTGTGGGATATTCTCTTCCCCAACAGGAAATGGCAAAGAGCCCAGCAAAGCTGGTCACATGATCCCTCCTAGGCTCCGCCTTCCCCAGTCATTCGACCGACGTAAAGGAGGAATATTTGCATAGGAGAAATCATATGATACCGTGGTGACTGTAGTTAGAGAAAATAAATCATCAGACCTGATTAAAAAACCAGGGCGGGCCGTGGACCGGACACACCGTTGGAGAAAGTAATTTATCAGGTAAACATAAATTCTGTTTTCTCCAACATAGGTGTGTCCGGTCCACGGCGTCATCCTTACTTGTGGGAACCAATACCAAAGCTTTAGGACACGGATGATGGGAGGGAGCAAATCAGGTCACCTAGATGGAAGGCACCACGACTTGCAAAACCTTTCTCCCAAAAATAGCCTCAGAAGAAGCAAAAGTATCAAATTTGTAAAATCTGGTAAAAGTGTGCAGTGAAGACCAAGTCGCTGCCTTACATATCTGATCAACAGAAGCCTCGTTCTTGAAGGCCCATGTGGAAGCCACGGCCCTAGTGGAATGAGCCGTCCGGCAGTCTCATAAGCCAATCTGATGATGCTTTTAAGCCAAAAAGAGAGAGAGGTAGAAGTTGCCTTTTGACCTCTCCTTTTACCAGAATAAACAACAAACAAGGAAGATGTTTGTCTGAAATCCTTTGTAGCCTCTAAATAGAATTTTAGAGCACGAACTACATCCAAATTGTGCAACAAACGTTCCTTCTTTGAAACTGGATTCGGACACAAAGAAGGCACGACTATCTCCTGGTTAATATTTTTGTTAGAAACAACTTTCGGAAGAAAACCAGGTTTAGTACGCAAAACCACCTTATCTGCATGGAGAACACTGCAGAGCAGATAACTCTGAAACTCTTCTAGCAGAAGAAATTGCAACCAAAAACAAAACTTTCCAAGATAATAACTTGATATCAACGGAATGTAGGGGTTCAAACGGAACCCCCTGAAGAACTGAAAGAACTAAATTGAGACTCCAAGGAGGAGTCAAAGGTTTGTAAACAGGCTTGATTCTAACCAGAGCCTGAACAAAAGCTTGAACATCTGGCACAGCCGCCAGCTTTTTGTGAAGTAAAACAGATAAAGCAGAAATCTGTCCCTTCAAAGAACTTGCAGATAATCCTTTCTCCAAACCTTCTTGAAGAAAGGATAGAATCTTAGGAATTTTTTTTTTTTTTTTTTTAAATAATTTTTATTGAAGACAAAGTATTAAACATACATTTCACAGCATATCAAAACAGAATGAAAAGGTAAATAGTTGTTACAATCGTAAAATGCAGTATAATAAAGATTGTATATTCAGTCCTCTTTTTCTTTTTATGCTTCGGTATAATCTAGAAAACAAATCTGAAACTCAGTAGTAATGTTCACAGGGTAGTTGTAGAAATAAATGTGATAACTAACTGATATTGTCAACATTAATCAATCTTGTTAAGAACAAATGCAAAAGCCATATCATACTTGTACAGTTAATATGCAACAATGATGTTCTAGTTGGCTTGAGAGTATGCCTGTATCTAACACTTGTGTCCTTCAAAATTAAGATTATATGAAGGTTTATTAAATGCTCAGGTGGTGCTGTGTTTTGGCAGACGATTTCTCATCTAGGTAAGGTTTCTGCTCTATTTAATTTGTTCCCTATACTGTGTCCATTCCAGCAACATGTATTCATGGATATCTATTGTCCCCTTCTGCATGTGGTGATACCTCTCTAGCTGTATCAGGGTGTCTACTTGTTTTTTCCACTCTGTTATGTTTGGAACAGTCTTTGTTTTCCATTTTTGTGGTATGAGTAGTTTTGCGCTGTTAAGCATGACCAACAGTAAGGCTCTTACCGCCTTGTTCTCGATTCTAGGGAGGGAGAGATAAAGGAGTATTTTAGGGTCATTTGGGATTGTTTTCCCCACCGCTCTGGAGATGTGTGTGAGGATCTCTATCCAATAGGAGTCCAGGTTAGGGCAACTCCACCAAATATGTGTCGGTGTGCCCTCCTCCCCGCAGCCTCTCCAGCACTTCCCGTTCGCTGTTTTATATAAATGTTGTAACCTGCTGGGTGTAAGATACCACCTCGAAAGAAACTTATAACTAGACTCCTGTATCCTAGCTGAAATTGAGGCCTTTTTCGTGGCTTCAAATGCCCTCCACCACTCTTGGGGTGTAATATCAATATTTAGCTCCCTTTCCCACGACTTAGTGTATGAGGGGAGCGTGTGTTTGTCTGGAGTGAGGAGTGTTCTATAGAGAAGGGATATAGCATGTCTAGTGGGGGTGTCCCGTGAGCACAATGTCTCAAATGTTGTCAGTTGTCTGGTGAATTGTTCCCTATGCTGGTGTGTGTTAAGAAAATGAGATAGTTGAGCATGTGAGTACCAATTCATACCTCTATCTTCAAGTGTTTCCCAAATTTCTGTCAGTGGTTTGATCTTTTTGCCCGAGAGGATGGTCAAAAGTGACCTTTCTTTTATTGGCGTCCCTTTCTCCCTACGTGGTTGTCTTAGGTTCCATGGTAGTTCCGGATTGCTACATATGGGGGTTAGGGGGGAATGTATAGAAGATATGTTCACTGAGGTGTTAATTAATTTATCCCACGTGTTGTAGAATGCAGACAATAGTGGGTATTCTGTCGCTGCTCTGTGTCTATAGTTCGCGTTCAGCCAAGCTGACATGCCTGCATTATCAGTTTCCATGATGTCACAGTCCAGTTGCACCCAACATTTCTGTGTGTCATTTTGGCACCATTCAAGGAGCCGTTGCAGGTTGATAGCCTGCTTGTATACAGTCAGATTGGGTACTCCAAGTCCTCCCCTATCCCTTGGGTAGTACATTGTGTGTTTTGCTATTCTGGGTCTGATCTCTCCCCAGATGTATCTTTCGATATGTGTCTGAAGTTTGTCTAGAAAGCCTAGGGGGAGTGGTATAGGGGTGGTCTGCAGAATGTATAGGATTCTTGGTAGGATGTTCATTTTTATGACATTAATCCGGCCTAGCCAGGATATTTTTTTATTTTTCCAGCTAGAGAGATCTGCCACTATGGCGCTCTCAAGTGATTTATAATTACTTTGAAATATTATCTGAGGGTCTGAGGATATGTAGATCCCTAGGTATTTCATTTTTTCCCGTTGTCTTCTAAGGGGGCAGTTACATAGCAGCTTATTTAGTATTTCTGGGTCGTAAGTAATGTTGAGTATTTCAGATTTGTTAATGTTCAAGTGGAAGTTAGATATCTTCCCGTATTCTTCAAATATATTTAGGGCTTCAGGCAATGCAGTGTCTATGTTGGTGAGGATGAGCATGATGTCATCAGCGTATAGGGCTACCTTATAGTCTGTGTCCCCCACTGTAAGACCTGTAACTTGCTTGCATTCCCGCAATTTTTGGGCGAGCACTTCTACTGAAAGAGCAAATAAGACTGGGGATAGGGGGCAACCCTGACGGGTTCCATTGCGAATTATGAATTTATCTGACATGAGATTGTTTACCCTGACCTGAGCTGTGGGCGCTTCATATAGCACAAAGATTTGGTGTATGAAGGTGTCGCTGAATCCCATGTGTCTAAGTGTTGCTCTGAGGAACTGCCAGTGGACCCTGTCAAAGGCTTTTTCAGCGTCTGTGGACACAAGGACCACTGGCAGCTTTTGTTGTTGGGCATGTGTGGTCAACTGCAGGATTTTTAGAGTATTGTCCTTAGCCTCTCTTCCCGGCACGAATCCCACCTGGTCAGGGTGTACTAGTTTAGGTAGGAATTTGTTAATTCTCGTGGCCAGGATCTTTGCATAGATTTTTATGTCCGAATTGAGAAGTGAAATAGGGCGGAAATTTTCGGGTCTGTCTGGTGTTTTGCCTGGTTTAGGGAGTACTGTGATGTGCGCCGTGAGCATATGTCCTGAGAAACCTCCTTCTGTTAATAATGAGTTAAAAAGTGTGGTGAGTGGGGAAAGAACATGATGTAAGTATGTTTTATAGTATTTTATCCCCAAGCCATCTGGACCTGGGCTTTTCCCATTTGGCATGCTTTTAATCGCTTGTTTTACCTCCTCCGTAGTGATTGGCAATTCTAGTGATTCAGATTCCTCTAGTTCAAGAGTGGGGAGATGTATTCCAGATAGAAACTTTTCTATGTCTGATTGTGTGCTTGGGTTTTCAATGTTATATAGATTCTCATAGTATCTCCTCAATGTCTCTGCAATGTGTTTGCTATCTTTGTGATCGTGTCCATTGGCGTCTCTGATGTGATATATGTGTGACCCTAGTTGTTTACGCCTGAGAGCTCTTGCCAAAGATGTTCCCACCTTATCATTTATATCAAAATATTTTTGTTTCAGAAATATAGATTGCTGTTGATACTTTTGAAGGAGGTGATTGTGTAAGTCATTTCTCGCCTGGGTGAGTGATTCCTGTGTCTTGCTTGAGGACGGCTCTCTTTTATGTTCTTTTTCCCAATACCTAATTTGGGCCAAGGTGGAGTTCAGAAATTGCCTGTCTGACTTTTTTTCCCTAGCTTTATATTTTATAAACTCCCCCCGAATAACACATTTATGTGCCTCCCAGGTTGTAGTGTTTGTTGTGTCTGTTGCATTGTTCTCCCTGAAGTAGTGTCCTAGTGTTTTGTCTATTTCCGTCTTGATTAATGGGTGTTCAAGCATCTGTTCGTCTAGTCTCCATGTGTACTGTAGGTCCAGTTTGTCAGGCCAGTCAAGTGTGCATTGTACCGGTGCGTGATCCGACCATGTTTGTGAGAGTATTTTAGAGTCAATGATCTTTGCCAGTCCAATTTGGTCAGTCATGAGGTAATCAATCCTAGTGTATATCTGGTGTGGGTGCGAATAAAATGTGTAATCCCTTGTGTCTGGGTTCGCTGTCCTCCAAATGTCATGTAACCTTAACAGTCTAAGCTGTGTGTTGGCAGCTTTAATAACTTTGGTTGAAGTGCTGGATTTGCCGCTGGAAGTGTCTCTAGAGGGATCTAGGGGTAGATTTAGGTCGCCCCCCATGAGCAATGTGCCTCTGGAAAGTTCTAGTAGTTTGTATACCAACTGTTTGAGCAGTAGGTGTTGCTCCTGGTTCGGGAGGTACACGCAAACCAGGGTGGCTGGCTGGCCATATAAGAGTCCCATTACTATGATGTATCTACCCCCCTTGTCTTTTTCTACGTGGGAAGGCTGAAATGTGACTGAATTTCTGATAAATATACCCACTCCGCCTTTCTTTGATTCTCCTGAGGCTAGAAAGAATGTTTTGTATCCGTTGTTAATTAGTTTAGGTTCTCGGCCCTTCTTAAAGTGTGTTTCCTGGACAAAAATAATGTCTCCTGCGTCTCTATGCAATTGGCTAAAAGCTATTGATCTTTTCATGGGACTATTTAAGCCTTTGGCATTTATGGTAATCAATGTGAGATGTCTAGCCTGCATTGTAATGTCTCCGCTCACTTCAAGTGATATATGAGAGTGTCAGTGTTTTCCCGAGTCTGTCAGAGGTGGCTGAGAGGGTGTGTGTGCTTTTATGTGCTTGGTGATGTCAGGCTATAGGGTCTGGAGTTATGTGGTTTGTTTCTCTAGGATTCCCAAGAGGTGTAGTATAGACGTTCAGAAACCTTGTGCAAAAAAAACAGAGAAGTAAGCACCAACAGTACCTGTCTTATTACAGATAAACAGTTAAACCTAGTCAATATTTTTCACTTATCAATACAGTATATTGGTAACAGTGCAATATAACCAGTGTTCTCCTAAACAATGAGGTAAGTATCCCAACCATCAAGCCCAATACAAAAAAAAACATTCTGAAATATATACATTATACGACCTGTATCTTTGTCAGGTTATTAAAAGTCCCAGCTGCCGGGGGAGATCAGTCTTTTAAGTAGTGTCCCTTGTGTTTCTTCTGAGATCCAGATCCCCCCCTTTTGGATTTGCTTCGTTTTCTGGGGTGTTAGCTGATGTGGAAGCTCCTTCATCTGGGATTTCTGCCATGGATGCTTGGAGTGTTGTTCTTAAGCCGGGTGGTGTAATGGATATCTGGAGAGCCTTGCAAAATCGCTGTAGATCTTCTGGTGTCTTATATATTGCTGTGGTGTCTCCTCTTGAAGCTATGATACTCACTGGGAATCCCCAGCGGTATATAATATTTTGATCTCGGAGCACAGAGGTTATGAAATGGAGTTCCCTCCGTTTTTGCAAAGTCGCTGGGCTGAGATCTGCAAAAATTTGTATTTTAAAGCCTGCATGTGTTATGTTTTGTTTTTGTCTAGAGCATTTTAAGATTTCTTCTCTGTCCTTATGATGCAGCAGTTTAAGCACAATGTCTCTGGGTGGTGCCTTGGGGGGTGGTTTGGCCCTTAGTGCCCTGTGGGCTCTCTCTATTGGTACCTCTGGAGCGTTATTATCCCCCTTTACTGTTTTAAAAAGGTTCTGCAAACATCCTTCCAATGCCGCTGGTAATATGGTTTCCGGAATTCCCCGGATGCGAAGGTTATTCCTTCTCCCTCTATTATCCAAGTCCTCTACTTTTTCCAATAAGTGATCAATTGTGTCCCCCTGGTCGTATACCAGGCGAGAGAGGTGTTGGACATCATTATAAGTTGTATTGTGGCTCTCTTCTAGTACTGATACTCTTTTTGTCACTTTTAGTATATCTTTTTTCATGTCTCCATACCATCCTTTGACCTCTGTCATCATTTCTTTTATATCTTCTTTAGTGCAAAGTAATTTTAAGTCCCCTTTGGTGAGGTTTGTCGAGTCTGATAAAGTGCAGGGTGGTGAATGAGAAATCTCTCCTTCATTGGGGCTATTATTTAAGTCCAGTGTAGGGATTACTGGTGTTGCTTCTGCTGGCTTCAAATATTGTTGCATCGTTTTTATGCTTGTATGGCCCTCTGGTTTGCTAGGCCTGCGTCCTGGCATGATATGTTAGCCTAGGTATGTTTGCTCCGGTTTGTTTTTTGTTTATTTATTTGCTTGTTTTATTTCTCCCCTTTGCAGTTCGGGTTAGTTATATTTTAGCAATCCGTTTTAGGTAGCGTGTTTTAATTGTATAATGATAATATGGTCTGTCTCTTATCCCCTTTTTGCAACAGTTAATAGCTGGGTGTTCTGTCAGTAAGGGGTTACACGTCTGTGGAGCCTCCCGTTGTCAGTGCATACCTCTGGGCTGTAGCGGATTGTCAATTGCCTGTCCTGCAGGCTGGCTGGAGCTTGGAGATGCGTAGTTTAACTCGGTGCTAGGCACGGTTTATCTTTGCGCGCCGTGGCGCCTGCTTCGAATTATAGGCCAAGCTGAGGTCTGTTTAGATGGCGACTCCCAAAGTATGCGTAGGCGGTATTTTTTCCTCCCGATATCAGGTGTGCTCGTCGGGTTGTATATTGACCCCGGCAGAAGGTCCTTAATCTTTGTTAATAGGTCGTAATGATCCGGGCTGATGCGTTGGGCCTAGGAGCTTGTTTAATGTGCGGCCATCTCTCTAAGCGGCCAAGCTCCGCCCCCCGAATCTTAGGAATTTTTATCTTGTTCCATGGGAATCCTTTAGATTCACACCAACAGATATATTTTTTCCATATTTTATGGTAGATTTTTCTAGTTACAGGCTTTCTAGCCTGAACAAGAGTATCAATGACAGAATCTGAGAACCCTCGCTTTGATAAAATCAAGCGTTCAATCTCCAAGCAGTCAGTTGGAGTGAGGCCAGATTCGGATGTTCGAACGGACCATGAACAAGAAGGTCCTGTCTCAAAGGTAGCTTCCATGGTGGAGCCGATGACATATTCACCAGATCTGCATACCAAGTCCTGCGTGGCCACGCAGGAGCTATCAAGATCACCGATACCCTCTCCTGTTTGATCCTGGCTACCAGCCTGGGAATGAGAGGAAACGGTGGGAACACATAAGCTAGGTTGAAGCTCCAAGGTGCTACTAGTGCATCCACTAGAGTCGCCTTGGGATCCCTGGATCTGGACCCGTAGCAAGGAACCTTGAAGTTCTGACGAGACGCCATCAGATCCATGTCTGGAATGCCCCACAATTGAATTATTTGGGCAAAGATTTCCGGATGGAGTTCCCACTCCCCCGGATGAAATGTCTGACGACTCAGAAAATCCGCTTCCCAATTTTCCACTCCTGGGATGTGGATTGCAGACAAGTGGCAGGAGTGAGTCTCCGCCCATTGAATTATTTTGGTCACTTCTTCCATCGCCAGAGAACTCCTTGTTCCCCCCTGATGGTTGATATACGCAACAGTCGTCATGTTGTCTGATTGAAACCGTATGAATTTGGCCTTTGCTAGCTGAGGCCAAGCCTTGAGAGCATTGAATATCGCTCTCAGTTCCAGAATATTTATCGGGAGAAGAGATTCTTCCCGAGACCAAAGACCCTGAGCTTTCAGGGGTTCCCAGACCGCGCCCCAGCCCACCAGACTGGCGTCGGTCGTGACAATGACCCACTCTGGTCTGCGGAAGCTCATCCCTTGTGACAGGTTGTCCAGGGTCAGCCACCAACGGAGTGAATCTCTGGTCCTCTGATCTACTTGTATCGTCGGAGACAAGTCTGTATAATCCCCATTCCACTGACTGAGCATGCACAGTTGTAATGGTCTTAGATGAATTCGCGCAAAAGGAACTATGTCCATTGCCGCGACCATCAAACCTATTACTTCCATGCACTGTGCTATGGAAGGAAGAAGAACAGAATGAAGTACTTGACAAGAGCTTAGAAGTTTTGATTTTCTGGCCTCTGTCAGAAAAATCCTCATTTCTAAGGAGTCTATTATTGTTCCCAAGAAGGGAACTCTTGTTGACGGAGATAGAGAACTTTTTTCTACGTTCACTTTCCACCCGTGAGATCTGAGAAAGGCCAGGACCATGTCCGTATGAGCCTTTGCTTGTGGTAGAGACGACGCTTGAATCAGTATGTCGTCCAAGTAAGGTACTACTGCAATGCCCCTTGGTCTTAGTACCGCTAGAAGGGACCCTAGTACCTTTGTGAAAATTCTTGGAGCAGTCGCTAATCCGAATGGAAGTGCCACAAACTGGTAATGCTTGTCCAGAAAGGCGAACCTTAGGAACCGATGATGTTCCTTGTGGATAGGAATATGTAGATACGCGTCCATTAAATCCACCGTGGTCATGAATTGACCTTCCTGGATGGTAGGAAGAATTGTCCGAATGGTTTCCATTTTGAACGATGGAACCTTGAGAAATTTGTTTAGGATCTTGAGATCTAAGATTGGTCTGAATGTTCCCTCTTTTTTGGGAACTATGAACAGATTGGAGTAGAATCCCATCCCTTGTTCTCCTAATGGAACAGGATGAATCACTCCCATTTTTAACAGGTCTTCTACACAATGTAAGAATGCCTGTCTTTTTATGTGGTCTGAAGACAATTGAGACCTGTGGAAACTTCCCCTTGGGGGTAGCTCCTTGAATTCCAGAAGATAACCTTGGGAGACTATTTCTAGCGCTCAAGGATCCAGAACATCTCTTGCCCAAGCCTGAGCGAAGAGAGAAAGTCTGCCCCCCACCAGATCCGGTCCCGGATCGGGGGCCAACATCTCATGCTGTCTTGGTAGCAGTGGCAGGTTTCTTGGCCTGCTTACCTTTGTTCCAGCCTTGCATTGGCCTCCAGGCTGGCTTGGTTTGAGAAGTATTACCCTCTTGCTTAGAGGATGTAGAACTTGAGGCTGGTCCGTTTCTGCGAAAGGGACGAAAATTTGGTTTATTTTTAGCCTTAAAAGACCTATCCTGAGGAAGGGCGTGGCCCTTACCCCCAGTGATATCTGAAATAATCTCTTTCAAGTCAGGGCCAAACAGCGTTTTCCCCTTGAAAGGTATGTTAAGCAATTTGTTCTTGGAGGACGCATCCGCTGCCCAAGACTTTAGCCAAAGCGCTCTGCGCGCCACAATAGCAAACCCTGAATTTTTCGCCGCTAATCTAGCTAATTGCAAAGTGGCGTCTAAGGTAAAAGAGTTAGCCAACTTAAGTGCTTGAACTCTGCCCATAACCTCCTCATAAGAGGATGCTTGATTGAGCGACTTTTCTAGTTCCTCGAACCAGAAACACGCTGCTGTAGTGACAGGAACAATGCATGAAATTGGTTGTAGAAGGTAACCTTGCTGAACAAACATCTTTTTAAGCAAACCCTCTAATTTTTTGTCCATAGGATCTTTAAAAGCACAACTATCTTCTATAGGGATAGTGGTGCGTTTGTTTAGAGTAGAAACCGCCCCCTCGACCTTGGGGACTGTCTGCCATAAGTCCTTCCTGGGGTCGACCATAGGAAATAATTTCTTAAATATAGGGGGAGGGACAAAAGGTATGCCGGGCCTTTCCCATTCTTTATTTACAATGTCCGCCACCCGCTTGGGTATAGGAAAAGCTTCGGGGGGCACCGGGACCTCTAGGAACCTGTCCATTTTACATAATTTCTCTGGAATGACCAAATTGTCACAATCATCCAGAGTAGATAACACCTCCTTAAGCAGAGCGCGGAGATGTTCCAATTTAAATTTAAATGTAATAACATCAGGTTCAGCTTGTTGAGAATTTTTCCTGAATCTGAAATTTCTCCCTCAGACAAAACCTCCCTAGCCCCTTCAGACTGGTGTAAGGGCATGTCAGAACCATTATCATCAGCGTCCTCATGCTCTTCAGTATCTAAAACAGAGCAGTCGCGCTTTCGCTGATAATTGGGCATTTTGGCTAAAATGTTTTTAATAGAATTATCCATTACAGCCGTTAATTGTTGCATAGTAAGGAGGATTGGCGCACTAGATGTACTAGGGGCCTCCTGAGTGGGCAAGACTGGTGTAGACATAGAAGGGGATGATGCAGTACCATGCTTACTCCCCTCACTTAAGGAATCGTTTTGGGCAACATTATTATCAGTGGTATCATTGTCCCTACTTTGTTTGTCACATTTATCACATATATTTAAATGGATAGGAACCTTGGCTTCCGAACATACAGAACATCGTCTATCTGATAGTTCAGACATGTTAATAGGCATAAACTTGGTAACAAAGCACAAAAAACGTTTTAAAATAAAACCGTTACTGTCTCTTTAAATTTTAAACTGAACACACTTTTTTACTGAATATACGCAAAAGTATGAAGGAAATGTTCAAAATTCACCAAAATTTCACCACAGTGTCATAAAGCCTTAAAAGTATTGCACACCAAATTTGAAAGCTTTAACTCTTAAAATAACGGAACCGGAGCCGTTTTTACATTTAACCCCTATACAGTCCCTGGTATCTGCTTTGCTGAGACCCAACCAAGCCCAGAGGGGAATACGATACCAAATGACGCCTTCAATAAGCTTTTTCAGTGGATCTGAGCTCCTCACACATGCATCTGCATGCCTTGCTTCTCAAAAACAACTGTGCATTAGTGGCGCGAAAATGAGGCTCTGCCTATGACTAGAAAAGGCCCCCAGTGAAAAAGGTGTCCAATACAGTGCCTGTCCGTTTTTTTAACAATTTGCCAAGATTAAAATAACTCTCCTAAGTTATAAACCATTAAACATGCTTAAATAGTAATCGTTTTGGCCCAGAAAAATGTCTACCAGTCTTTAAAGCCCTTGTGAAGCCCTTGTATTCTTATATTGAAAATTAAGAAAATGGCTTACCGGATCCCATAGGGAAAATGACAGCTTCCAGCATTACCAAGTCTTGTTAGAAATGTGTCATACCTCAAGCAGCCAAAGTCTGCTCACTGTTTCCCCCAACTGAAGTTAATTCCTCTCAACAGTCCTGTGTGGAAACAGCCATCGATTTTAGTAACGGTTGCTAAAATCATTTTCCTCTTACAAACAGAAATCTTCATCTCTTTTCTGTTTCAGAGTAAATAGTACATACCAGCACTATTTTAAAATAACAAACTCTTGATTGAAGAATAAAAACTACATTTAAACACCAAAAAACTCTGAGCCATCTCCGTGGAGATGTTGCCTGTGCAACGGCAAAGAGAATGACTGGGGAAGGCGGAGCCTAGGAGGGATCATGTGACCAGCTTTGCTGGGCTCTTTGCCATTTCCTGTTGGGGAAGAGAATATCCCACAAGTAAGGATGACGCCGTGGACCGGACACACCTATGTTGGAGAAACATATATAGTTCATAAGCCCCCTTCGCCCCCTTATATTAATGACTTGCCAATAATAAACGCCCCTCACTAGAAATAAAAAGTATTGCTCTGAGAAACGATTAAGCATTAGACGTTTTAAGCATTAAAACAGATAATTTTAATAAATACGATATTTATTAAAGCCTATAGCATTTTAAACACATTTCAAAATTCGCCATAATACTGCCAGCAAAAATTAATATGAACCCGACATCGCCTCTCCGTTCTGAGACGGATAAGAAGGCAAGAAAATGGTGCCGCTCCGATCTCCCTAAGAAAAATGAGGGGGAGTCATAACTAAAGCGCACAAAATATTGGAGTCCTCTTAACAATAACGGAGTGTCTCCGTTCTGAAAATCTATCAGATTTAATAAAGTGACTTAGCCCTCTCTAGTATTGGGCGTATCTCTCTACCATGCTGACATTGATCTTCAAAACCGCTCACGGAGCGATACCTCTTTCTGCAGTAGCAGAATCTTTTAATGCTAGAAAAAATTAACTAAAAAGAAACTGCAAACGTTTCTAAGACCTACTCAGAGTATTAAAATGCATATGAGGGCTAGGCAATCAGACCAAACAACAATAGGGTGTTAACATACATATAAGTTTTAACCTTTTATGATCTATTAAAAGTCAGTCTCTCACACATACATAAAAGTGCCTGCCCCTGCTCTTAAGATATCCTTACTAAAGATATAGTCCCAAATACACCGCAGATGACTGAAAAGGTGCCAAATCTCCACCCTAGAAGACAGAAAGGCAATTACCTGCATCTTACCCGGCGTGAGAGGAAGCCACTCCTCACAGAGGCCTGTAGAAAACAATAAAGAACTAAGAAAAACCTACTCTGTCTTATTATACTAGGGCAGCAAAGTGTTAGGAAAACGCAGTAAGGCCCACCTTACAAGTTCCTAACTGCTTTAAAGCCATCACTGCCCTACTGAAGAGACTGACATGGAGTACGGCTAGACCCAGACTTGAGAAGGAAAGATCAGAGTAAACAGTAATTGATGAAGCCGTGGACTCACCATATCTTAGGAAAGAAAAAGGTGCAAGTAAAAAAAAAAAAAACAGAATTTATGTTTACCTGATAAATTTCTTTCTCCAACGGTGTGTCCGGTCCACGGCGTCATCCTTACTTGTGGGATATTCTCTTCCCCAACAGGAAATGGCAAAGAGCCCAGCAAAGCTGGTCACATGATCCCTCCTAGGCTCCGCCTACCCCAGTCATTCGACCGACGTTAAGGAGGAATATTAGCATAGGAGAAACCATATGGTACCGTGGTGACTGTAGTTAAAGAAAATAAATTATCAGACCTGATTAAAAAAACCAGGGCGGGCCGTGGACCGGACACACCGTTGGAGAAAGAAATTTATCAGGTAAACATAAATTCTGTTTTCTCCAACATAGGTGTGTCCGGTCCACGGCGTCATCCTTACTTGTGGGAACCAATACCAAAGCTTTAGGACACGGATGAAGGGAGGGAGCAAATCAGGTCACCTAAATGGAAGGCACCACGGCTTGCAAAACCTTTCTCCCAAAAATAGCCTCAGAAGAAGCAAAAGTATCAAACTTGTAAAATTTGGTAAAAGTGTGCAGTGAAGACCAAGTCGCTGCCCTACATATCTGATCAACAGAAGCCTCGTTCTTGAAGGCCCATGTGGAAGCCACAGCCCTAGTGGAATGAGCTGTGATTCTTTCGGGAGGCTGCCGTCCGGCAGTCTCGTAAGCCAATCTGATGATGCTTTTAATCCAAAAAGAGAGAGAGGTAGAAGTTGCTTTTTGACCTCTCCTTTTACCTGAATAAATAACAAACAAGGAAGATGTTTGTCTAAAATCCTTTGTAGCATCTAAATAGAATTTTAGAGCGCGAACAACATCCAAATTGTGCAACAAACGTTCCTTCTTTGAAACTGGTTTCGGACACAGAGAAGGCACGATAATCTCCTGGTTAATGTTTTTGTTAGAAACAACTTTCGGAAGAAAACCAGGTTTAGTACGTAAAACCACCTTATCTGCATGGAACACCAGATAAGGAGGGGAACACTGCAGAGCAGATAATTCTGAAACTCTTCTAGCAGAAGAAATTGCAACTAAAAACAAAACTTTCCAAGATAATAACTTAATATCAACGGAATGTAAGGGTTCAAACGGAACCCCCTGAAGAACTGAAAGAACTAAATTGAGACTCCAAGGAGGAGTCAAAGGTTTGTAAACAGGCTTAATTCTAACCAAAGCCTGAACAAAGGCTTGAACATCTGGCACAGCTGCCAGCTTTTTGTGAAGTAACACCGACAAGGCAGAAATCTGTCCCTTCAGGGAACTTGCCGATAATCCTTTTTCCAATCCTTCTTGAAGGAAGGATAGAATCCTAGGAATCTTAACCTTGTCCCAAGGGAATCCTTTAGATTCGCACCAACAGATATATTTTTTCCAAATTTTGTGGTAAATCTTTCTAGTTACAGGCTTTCTGGCCTGAACAAGAGTATCGATAACAGAATCTGAGAAACCTCGCTTCGATAAAATCAAGCGTTCAATCTCCAGGCAGTCAGCTGGAGTGAAACCAGATTCGGATGTTCGAACGGACCCTGAACAAGAAGGTCTCGTCTCAAAGGTAGCTTCCAAGGTGGAGCCGATGACATATTCACCAGATCTGCATACCAAGTCCTGCGTGGCCACGCAGGAGCTATCAAGATCACCGACGCCCTCTCCTGATTGATCCTGGCTACCAGCCTGGGAATGAGAGGAAACGGCGGAAACACATAAGCTAGTTTGAAGGTCCAAGGTGCTACTAGTGCATCCACTAGAGCCGCCTTGGGATCCCTGGATCTGGACCCGTAACAGGGAACTTTGAAGTTCTGACGAGAGGCCATTAGATCCATGTCTGGAATGCCCCACAGCTGAGTGACTAGGGCAAAGATTTCCGGATGGAGTTCCCACTCCCCCGGATGCAATGTCTGACGACTCAGAAAATCCGCTTCCCAATCTTCCACTCCCGGGATGTGGATAGCAGACAGGTGGCAGGAGTGAGACTCCGCCCATAGAACAATCTTGGTCACTTCCTCCATCGCTAGGGAACACCTTGTTCCCCCCTGATGGTTGATGTACGCAACAGTCGTCATGTTGTCTGATTGAAACCGTATGAACTTGGTCCTCGCTAGCTGAGGCCAAGCCTTGAGAGCATTGAATATCGCTCTCAGTTCCAGAATATTTATCGGTAGAAGAGATTCTTCCCGAGACCAAAGACCCTGAGCTTTCAGGGATCCCCAGACCGCGCCCCAGCCCGTCAGACTGGCGTCGGTCGTGACAATGACCCACTCTGGTCTGCGGAATGTCATCCCTTGTGACAGGTTGTCCAGGGACAGCCACCAACGGAGTGAGTCTCTGGTCCTCTGATTTACTTGTATCTTTGGAGACAAGTCTGTATAGTCCCCATTCCACTGACTGAGCATGCACAGTTGTAATGGTCTTAGATGAATGCGCGCAAAAGGAACTATGTCCATTGCCGCTACCATCAACCCGATCACTTCCATGCACTGAGCTACGGAAGGAAGAGGAACGGAATGAAGTATCCGACAAGAGTCCAGAAGCTTTGTTATTCTGGCCTCTGTTAGAAAAATCCTCATTTCTGAGGAATCTATAATTGTTCCCAAGAAGGGAACCCTTGTTGACGGGGATAGAGAACTCTTTTCCACGTTCACTTTCCAGCCGTGAGATCTGAGAAAGGCCAGGACGATGTCCGTGTGAGCCTTTGCTCGAGGGAGGGACGACGCTTGAATCAGAATGTCGTCCAGGTAGGGTACTACTGCAATGCCCCTTGGTCTTAGCACCGCTAGAAGGGACCCTAGTACCTTTGTGAAAATCCTTGGAGCAGTGGCTAATCCGAAAGGAAGCGCCACGAACTGGTAATGTTTGTCCAGGAATGCAAACCTTAGGAACCGATGATGTTCCTTGTGGATAGGAATATGTAGATACGCATCCTTTAAATCCACCGTGGTCATGAATTGACCTTCCTGGATGGAAGGAAGGATAGTTCGAATGGTTTCCATCTTGAACGATGGGACCTTGAGAAATTTGTTTAAGATCTTGAGATCTAGGATTGGTCTGAACGTTCCCTCTTTTTTGGGAACTATGAACAGATTGGAGTAGAACCCCATCCCTTGTTCTCTTAATGGAACAGGATGAATCACTCCCATTTTTAACAGGTCTTCTACACAATGTAAGAACGCCTGTCTTTTTATGTGGTCTGAAGACAACTGAGACCTGTGGAACCTCCCCCTTGGGGGAAGTCCCTTGAATTCCAGAAGATAACCCTGGGAGACTATTTCTAGCGCCCAAGGATCCAGAACATCTCTTGCCCAAGCCTGAGCGAAGAGAGAGAGTCTGCCCCCCACCAGATCCGGTCCCGGATCGGGGGCCAATATTTCATGCTGTCTTGGTAGCAGTGGCAGGTTTCTTGGCCTGCTTTCCCTTGTTCCAGCCTTGCATTGGTCTCCAAGCTGGCTTGGCCTGAGAAGTATTACCCTCTTGCTTAGAGGACGTAGCACCTTGGGCTGGTCCGTTTTTACGAAAGGGACGAAAATTAGGTCTATTTTTTGCCTTGAAAGGCCGATCCTGAGGAAGGGCGTGGCCCTTACCCCCAGTGATATCAGAGATAATCTCTTTCAAGTCAGGACCAAACAGCGTTTTCCCCTTGAAAGGAATGTTTAGTAGCTTGTTCTTGGAAGACGCATCAGCCGACCAAGATTTCAACCAAAGCGCTCTGCGCGCCACAATAGCAAACCCAGAATTCTTAGCCGCTAACTTAGCCAATTGCAAAGAGGCGTCTAGAGTGAAAGAATTAGCCAATTTGAGAGCATTGATTCTGTCCATAATCTCCTCATAAGGAGGAGAGTCACTATCGAGCACCTTAATCAGTTCATCAAACCAGAAATATGCGGCTGTAGTGACAGGGACAATGCATGAAATGGGTTGTAGAAGGTAACCCTGCTGAACAAACATCTTTTTAAGCAAACCTTCTAATTTTTTATCCATAGGATCTTTGAAAGCACAACTATCCTCTATGGGAATAGTGGTGCGTTTGTTTAAAGTAGAAACCGCTCCCTCGACCTTGGGGACTGACTGCCATAAGTCCTTTCTGGGGTCGACCATAGGAAACAATTTTTTAAATATGGGGGGAGGGACGAAAGGAATACCGGGCCTTTCCCATTCTTTATTAACAATGTCCGCCACCCGCTTGGGTATAGGAAAAGCTTCTGGGAGCCCCGGCACCTCTAGGAACTTGTCCATTTTACATAGTTTCTCTGGGATGACCAAATTATCACAATCATCCAGAGTGGATAATACCTCCTTAAGCAAAATGCGGAGATGTTCCAATTTAAATTTAAATGTAATCACATCAGATTCAGCCTGCTGAGAAATGTTCCCTAAATCAGTAATTTCTCCCTCAGACAAAACCTCCCTGGCCCCCTCAGATTGGGTTAGGGGCCCTTCAGAGATATTAATATCAGCGTCGTCATGCTCTTCAGTAACTAAAACAGAGCATCCACGCTTACGCTGACAAGGGTTCATTTTGGCTAAAATGTTTTTGACAGAATTATCCATTACAGCCGTTAATTGTTGCATAGTAAGGAGTATTGGCGCGCTAGATGTACTAGGGGCCTCCTGAGTGGGCAAGACTCGTGTAGACGAAGGAGGGAATGATGCAGTACCATGCTTACTCCCCTCACTTGAGGAATCATCTTGGGCATCATTGTCATTGTCACATAAATCACATTTATTTAAATGAATAGGAATTCTGGCTTCCCCACATTCAGAACACAGTCTATCTGGTAGTTCAGACATGTTAAACAGGCATAAACTTGATAAGAAAGTACAAAAAACGTTTTAAAATAAAACCGTTACTGTCACTTTAAATTTTAAACTGAACACACTTTATTACTGCAATTGCGAAAAAACATGAAGGAATTGTTCAAAATTCACCAAACTTTCACCACAGTGTCTTAAAGCCTTGAAAATATTGCACACCAATTTTGGAAGCTTTAACCCTTAAAATAACGGAACCGGAGCCGTTTTAAGCTTTAACCCCTTTACAGTCCCTGGTATCTGCTTTGCTGAGACCCAACCAAACCCAAAGGGGAATACGATACCAAATGACGCCTTCAGAAGTCTTTTATAAGTATCAGAGCTCCTCTCACATGCGGCTGCATGCCATGCCTCTCAAAAACAAGTGCGCAACACCGGCGCGAAAATGAGACTCTGCCTATGCTTTGGGAAAGCCCCTAAAGAATAAGGTGTCTAAAACAGTGCCTGCCGATATTATTATATCAAAATACCCAGAATAAATGATTCCTCAAGGCTAAATAAGTGTTAATATCAATCGATTTAGCCCAAAAAAAGTCTACAGTCTAAATAAGCCCTTGTGAAGCCCTTATTTACAATCGTAATAAACATGGCTTACCGGATCCCATAGGGAAAATGACAGCTTCCAGCATTACATCGTCTTGTTAGAATGTGTCATACCTCAAGCAGCAAAGGACTGCAAACTGTTCACCCAACTGAAGTTAATTGCTCTCAACAGTCCTGTGTGGAACAGCCATGGATTTTAGTTACGGTTGCTAAAATCATTTTCCTCATACAAACAGAATTCTTCATCTCTTTTCTGTTTCTGAGTAAATAGTACGTACCAGCACTATTTGAAAATAACAAACTCTTGATTGAATAATGAAAAACTACAGTTAAACACTAAAAAACTCTAAGCCATCTCCGTGGAGATGTTGCCTGTACAACGGCAAAGAGAATGACTGGGGTAGGCGGAGCCTAGGAGGGATCATGTGACCAGCTTTGCTGGGCTCTTTGCCATTTCCTGTTGGGGAAGAGAATATCCCACAAGTAAGGATGACGCCGTGGACCGGACACACCTATGTTGGAGAAAAACCCCATACAAATCAAATTAATTATAATTTGTATTCTTTTCATTAGCCTTAGAACAGAAGCAATTATTAAAAAAAAATGTTTTGCCATTTTTCATTATACAATTTTACTAATTTTCCATTACCCTTAAAGCAGGCGCAACAAGTTTGACAGTTTTTTTATGGTGACTTATAGGATATTTGTCTTTGTTTTGCCTGAGCTTGCCTGTTAAAGTTTTTTTTATAAATATAGATGCACAGGTGATAATCAGGCGAACACGGAGGAGAACAAGGCGCATTAATTTGGACATTGATAAATCGAGCCCCGAGTAAGAAAAATACGGCCTAAATGAAAATGGGAGGTCACCATGAAGGTACCTACTATTATTTGATTGTCACTACAACAGTGTTTAAAAATATATTTTACAAACCAGTATTTTATTCAAAACTTAATCTATATAAAGTACATCAACTTACTTGTATTTTTGATTTTTTTATGCTGACCCTGTCAAGCTCTTCTGTATCAGATGCTGGCTTCTCTCTTTGACGTTTGGAACTCTTCATTGGAGATGCTGCTTCCTCTTTGATCTATGGCCAAGAGAAATGTATCAAGCTCATGAAGGACTGCTTACAGTCCAAAATAACACAATATGAATCCAGTCTTATTAAAATGAGACCTTTATTAGATTAGACAGGGTCCATAGGCATACAAACAGCATTTTGGGACAGCTATAGGCCCTTAGTCATGTTCTTAGAAAATGACTAAGGGCTATAGCAGGCTCAAAACTTTGTTTGTATGCCTTTGGACCCTGTGTAAATTAATAAAGGTCCCATTTTAATAAGGCTGGATTCATATTGCATTATTTTGGATTCATGTGGGATGTGGCAGTCCTGAATTCTGTGCCTTTGAAGATTTATGGTTGTGTGTTGTCTTCCAACTGAAGGATATGACTACTTACAATCAACATTTTTTTAAAATTCAAAAGAACACAAAACACAATCAGAAATCTCTCTTCCAAATAGCATTTTAGAGTGATTAGAGAGAGATACAGACCTTGGGAGGTTTCTTGATGGAATCTGCTTTGCTATCATTGCTTGATGTGCTGGCAGCACTTGGGGAATTTCTCCCACTGGAACGAATATCTTCATTTATGGGAGAAACTCTGCCATCTGGACTGGTTGTCTGTTTTTTTCGTCCACTACGTAATGTAGACATCTATTTAACAGAAAAAACACAAGATGAAATTGAGGGTCAGGCAGAAAAAAACAACAACTAAACATATAGAAAAAAAAAAAAAAAAAAAACACAGCTCAGGAAACACACTATAATATTACAGGGACACATTTGTGTACATACTGAACCCCGGTTCCTCCTTGTTCTCATACTATGCTTTCCATTAATACCATCTTCCTCTTCTTTGACTGGTTTAAACATGAATGGTGGAGGGTCCACTGGCTTTTCTATAGGTGGTAACTCTCCATATTTTTTAAAGTGAATCCTGCAATCGGTGCAAAGAAGAATATTTTCACGGCCTGCATGGTGCCAATCCTTAGAAGCTACAAATAGAGAAAGAATAATTTAAACAAAAATAAGTGAGCTCCTCCAAATTTAACAAAATAATATACAGTAAGAGAGCATACAGTAATTGTGTGTCACTAGTTTGACTCCTGCCTTGTCATTGTACTAAAGTCTATTGTTCACAATCATACATACAATTTGTTATATGAAAACAAATTTGCTCCCACACCACAAAATACTTACCATCAGTATTTTGCCAATTTGATACATTCTTCCTATTTTTTATCCATAATTTTGTGAACTATCAAACGGCTAATAGTTAATACATTGTGAATCTGACGACTCAAGAGAGTCAAATGTCAGTACAGAAATATTTGTAACGTAAAACAGAATTTTCACTGGAGGCCACACAAATTTCTCTGAAATGTCTACTATGCACAAAATATTTCACATTGTACTATGTTACATGCAAATACATATAGCTCCAAACACAAAGATCAGATTTTTAATTTGCCTTTTCATACCTATACCATTAACTTCCTTTCAAGATTCTTACTTACTGGTTGAGAAGCAGTGACGACATGCATAGCCTTTCAGCTCTTGCTCGCTATCTTCACTGTCAAAATCATCTTCACTGGCTGAGCTTAAATCCACTGAAAGAGACAGAGAGAGAAATATTTAGAGAAATGGAAATAAAAGAGAGATTAAAGATCAGTCCAAGAAAATATGCAAAGAACAAATTATCTAATTTTTTCATTAGGTACATCAGACTGCATAGGGATACCTTCTCCCTATGGGCTTTAGCAATTTTCAGGTATTACTGCCAATATCTCTGCCAATAAAGTCAAATATACGCCATACAAGGATGCGTAATCTCTTCCTTTACAGACCCCAGGGTGCAGTAGGACATTAGTGTCAAATAATGCCAATGGTCATAAGAATATTAATCCAATCTGTAAATGATCAGATATAAATTATGAAATAATTTATATCATAAAATACAAGACAGACTGGTGTCAAACTACGAATTAAATAGATGCTGTCATGCGTTAAAATGATATAAATCAATGTAGCATTTTGAGTCTACCCAGCTGAACCAATCACACAGCTTTGTTTGTGTTAAAATAAATAACATTTTAGCTAATCTTTTCTTGCAAATAATGACAACAAGATCAAACAAAGAGCAGCAGGAGCTCTTAAATCACACCTGTAGCTGTGAATGCCTGGCAGATCCGATTTATATTAATCAGAAAATGTATGTAAAAATCATTAAGTCTAAATTACTGGCGCCTTTTTAAACAAAAAGCAAAACAAAAACAGTTTAGATGCCAGCCCATTTTTGGTGAACCTGGGTTGTTCTTGCTGATTGGTGGATAAATTCATCCACTAATAAAAAAGCACTGTCCAGAGTTTTTAACCAAAAAAAAGATTAGATGCCTTCTTTTTCGAATAAAGATAGCAAGAGAACGTAGAAGAATTGATAATAGGAGTAAATTAGAAAGTCGCTTAAAATTGCATGCTCTATCTGAATCATGAAAGAAAAAAATTGGGTTCAGTGTCCCTTTAATTAGAGGCACAGGTTTTAGATGCTTACAATTTGGAGACAATTAAAAAAATGTGTATGTTTACCATTAGTGGTTTATCTCAAACATATTTAATTAAGTTAGATTTTGCTAAAGTGCTATAGATTATATAGATACAAATTAAATTGAAATATATTTGATTAATATTACATTCTTATAACATTAAAGTTGCATAAGTATGGAAACACCCAGTACGTCATTACTCTATCATGACTAAATAGGTTGTGTATTTTATATTTCATAAATATATATTCTGCTCACACTGGTAAAACAAATCACTGATATTTGATTGTACATACTGCTTATATTAGGTTTGCAACAAACATTTTAATAACCAAAATGAAGTATCAGTAATACAATCAATCAACTGTTTATTAAATAGTTTGCAATTAGGTCCAAGAGAAATCTTATTTAATGTGATCCCCTTAAGAAAATTAGAAACAACAAAAATACAGATACATTATTGTTTGGTTCATAAGTAAGTTAGGGGCTTTTGAAATTTGCAAGAGAACTGCTGACTGCTAATGTTTGATCGACTACATTTAGACTGAGATTGTGCCTTCCAAGCAGGAGACAAAAATATCCTGAGAGGCTATAAGCTTGATTCTGAATACCGACTTTTTATATCAGCCACAAAAATGAATTTATTCTTACTTGATAAATTCCTTTCTTTCTTGGTAGTGAGAGTCCACAAAAATCCTGACTGTTGGGAATTCATCACTTGACCACCAGGAGGCAGCAGACCCCCACAAAAATAAGCTTAAAAATATCTCCAACTTACTGTTCCCTCCAAGTATTTTGTATAGCCAAAAATAGAAAGAAGAAGAAAGAAGGATAGTAGGGTAAAGAGGTGCAAACCAGAACTTCTTCCATTAGCATAATTGGGCGGGTTCGTGTACTCTTACCACCAAGAAAGAATTTATCATCAGGTAAGCACAAAACAGAATTTATGCTTACCTGATAAATTACTTTCTCTTACAGTGTATTCAGTCCACGGATTCATCCTTACTTGTGGGATATTCTCAATCCCTACAGGAAGTGGCAAAGAGAGCACACAGCAAAGCTGTCCATATAGCTCCCCTCAGGCTCCGCCCCCCCAGTCATTCGACCGACGGCTAGGAGAAAAAGGAGAACCATAGGGTGCAGTGGTGACTGTAGTTATTAAAAATTAAATTTGAACCTGACTTAAATGTCAGGGCGGGCCGTGGACTGAATACACCGTAAGAGAAAGTAATTTATCAGGTAAGCATAAATTCTGTTTTCTCTTACTTGGTGTATTCAGTCCACGGATTCATCCTTACTTGTGGGATACCAATACCAAAGCAATAGGACACGGATGAAGGGAGGGAACAAGTCAGGTAACCTAAACGGAAGGCACCACTGCTTGCAAAACCTCTCTCCCAAAAATAGCCTCCGAAGAAGCAAAAGTATCGAATTTGTAAAATATGGCAAATGTATGCAGTGAAGACCAAGTCGCTGCCGTACAAATCTGTTCAACAGAAGCCTCATTCTTGAAAGCCCATGTGGAAGCCACAGCTCTAGTGGAATGAGCTGTGATTCGTTCAGGAGGCTGCAGTCCCGCAGTCTCATAAGCCAAACGGATGATGCTTTTCAGCCAAAAGGACAGAGAAGGCAGCAGTCGCTTTCTGACCTCTCCTCTTACCAGAATAGACAACAAACAAGGATGATGTTTGTCTGAAATCTTTACTTGCTTTTAAATAGAATTTTAAAGCACGAACCACGTCAAGATTGTGTAAAAGTCGTTCCTTCTTAGAAACTGGATTAGGACACAGAGAAGGAACAATGATTTCCTGGTTAATATTCTTATTAGAAACCACTTTTGGAAGGATACCAGGTTTGGTGCGCCAAACAACCTTATCTGCATGGAACACCAGATAGGGTGAATTACACTGCAAAGCAGTCAATTCAGAAACTCTTCGAGCAGAAGAAATGGCTACTAAAAACAAAACTTTCCAAGATAAAAACTTAATATCTATGGAATGCAAAGGTTCAAACGGAACCCCTTGAAGAACTGAAATAACTAAATTTAGACTCCATGGAGGAGCCACAGGCTTGTAAACAGGCTTGATTCTGACTAGGGCCTGTGCAAACACCTGAACGTCTGGTACAGCAGCCAGACGCTTATGTAACAGAACAGACAGAGCAGATATCTGTCCCTTTAAGGAACTAGCTGACAGACCCTTCTCCAATCCTTCTTGGAGAAAAGACAATATCCTTGGAATCCTAATCTTACTCCACGAGTAACCCTTGGATTTAACACCAACAAAGATATTTCCGCCATATCTTATGGTAAATTTTCCTGGTGACAGGCTTTCTGGCCTGTATCAGAGTGTCTATAACTGATTCAGAGAAACCACGCTTAGCTAGAATTAAGCTTTCAATCTCCAAGCAGTCAGTTGCAGAGAAACTAGATTTGGATGCTTGAAAGGACCTTGAATTAGAAGATCCTGCCTCGATGGCAGTTTCCATGGTGGGACCGATGACATGTCCACTAGGTCTGCATACCAAGTCCTGCGTGGCCACGCAGGCGCTATCAGAATTACCGAAGCCTTCTCCTGTTTGATTCTGGCTACTAGCCGAGGGAGAAGAGGAAACGGTGGAAAGACATAAGCTAGACTGAACGACCAAGGCGCTATTAATGCATCTATCAATGCCGCCTTGGGATCCCTGGATCTGGATCCATAAAAGGGAAGTTTGGTGTTCTGACGGGACGCCATCAGATCCAATTCTGGAATGCCCCATAGCCGAGTCAGCTGAGCAAAAACCTCCGGGTGGAGTTCCCACTCCCCCGGATGGAAAGTCTGACGACTTAGAAAATCCGCCTCCCAGTTGTCTACCCCTGGGATGTGAATTGCAGATAGATGGCAGGAGTGATCCTCCGCCCATTTGATGATCTTGGATACTTCCTTCATCGCTAGGGAACTTTTTGTTCCTCCCTGATGATTGATGTACGCTACAGTCGTGATGTTGTCCGACTGAAATCTGATGAATTTGGCCTCCGCTAGTTGAGGCCACACCTGGAGCGTATTGAATATCGCTCTCAACTCCAAAATGTTTATAGGAAGAAGAGATTCTTCCCGAGACCATAGTCCCTGAGCCTTCAGGGAGCTCCAGACCGCACCCCAGCCTAACAGACTGGCATCGGTCGTGACAATGATCCACTCCGGTCTGCGGAAACTCATTCCCTGAGACAGGTGATCTTGAGACAACCACCAGAGAAGAGAGTCTCTGGTTTTCTGGTCCATTTGTACTTGAGGAGACAAATCTGCGTAATCTCCATTCCACTGTTTGTGCCTGCACAGCTGCAGTGGTCTGAGATGAATTCGGGCAAAAGGGACTACGTCCATTGCCGCAACCATTAAACCAATTACTTCCATGCACTGAGCCATGGAAGGCCGAGGAATGGAATGAAGAACTCGGCAAGTATTCAGCAGTTTTGACTTCCTGACCTCTGTCAGAAAGATTTTCACTTCTACCGAGTCTATTAGTGTTCCCAGGAAAAGAACCCTTATGAGCGGGGACAGAGAACTCTTTTCTACGTTCACCTTCCACCCGTGAGACCTTAGAAAAGCCAGAACGATGTCCGTATGAGCCTTGGCTCTGTGAAAGGACGACGCCTGTATTAATATGTCGTCTAGGTAAGGAGCTACTGCAATGCCCCGCAGTCTTAGTACCGCTAGAAGGGACCCTAGCACCTTTGTGAAAATTCTGGGAGCGGTGGCCAACTCGAAAGGAAGGGCCACGAACTGGTAATGTTTAGAATTTTTAGATCCAGGATTGGCCTGAAAGTTCCCTCCTTTTTGGGAACTACAAACAGGTTTGAGTAAAAGCCCAGTCCTTGTTCTACAATTGGAACTGGGTGTATCACTCCCATCTTTAGCAGATCTTCTACACAGCGTAAGAACGCCTGTTTCCTTATTTGGTCTGAAGACAAATGAGAAATGTGGAACCTTCCCCTTGGGGGAGAATCCTTGAATTCTAGAAGGTACCCCTGAGCAACTATTTCTAATGCCCAGGGATCTGGAACATCTCTTGCCCAAGCCTGAGCGAAGAGAGAAAGTCTGCCCCCTACTCGATCCGATCCCGGATCGGGGGCTACCCCCTCATGCTGTCTTGGTAGCAGGAGCAGGATTCTTGGCCTGTTTACCCTTATTCCAGCCCTGCAGGGGTTTCCAAGTTGCTTTGGGCTGGGAAGCGTTATCTTGCTTTGCGGCAGCAGAGGTTGTGGCAGGTCCGCTCCTGAAGTTGCGAAAGGAGCGAAAATTAGCCTTGTTTTTGGCCTTAAACGGCCTATCTTGTGGCAGGGCATGGCCCTTGCCCCCAGTGATAGCTGAAATAATTTCTTTCAGCTCTGGGCCAAATAGGGTTTTCCCCTTGAAGGGAATATTTAACAGTTTCGTTTTGGACGACACATCAGCCGACCATGATTTGGGCCAAAGCGCTCTTCGCGCCATGATGGCAAAACCTGAGTTTTTCGCCGCTAGCTTAGCTAAATGGAGAGCGGCATCAGTGATAAAAGAATTAGCCAGCTTTAGAGCATGAATTCTATCCATGACCTCATCATATGAAGTCTCCCTCTGGAGCGACTCCTCCAGGGCCTCGAACCAAAAAGCAGCTGCAGTAGTTACTGGAATAATGCAGGCAATTGGTTGAAGAAGAAAACCTTGCTGAACAAAAATTTTCTTCAGCAAACCTTCCAATTTTTTATCCATAGGATCTTTGAAGGCACAAATGTCCTCTATTGGTATAGTTGTACGCTTAGCAAGTGTTGAAACAGCCCCTCTACCTTGGGGACTTGGGGGAACAAAGGGTACACCTGGTCTCTCCCACTCCTTAGGCACAATATCCCCCACCCTCTTTGGGATCGGAAATGCCTCAGTGTATACAGGGACCTCTAAAAACCTGTCCATTTTACACAATTTTTCAGGGACCACCGTGGGGTCACAATCATCCAGCGTAGCTAAAACCTCCCTGAGCAGGACGCGGAGGTGTTTCAGCTTAAATTTAAACGCTAAGGAATCTGACTCTGCCTGCTGAGAAACTTTTCCTGTGTCAGAAATTTCTCCCTCAGACAGACCGTCCCTCACTGCTACTTCTGAGTTTTGTGAGGGTACTACAGATAAATTATCCAAAGCTTCAGATTGCTCATCCTCTGTATTTAAAACTGAGCTATCGCGCTTTTTTGGAAAAACCGGCAGTTTGGATAAAAATGCTGCAAGGGAATTATCCATTAATGCTCCTAATTGATGTAAAGTAATAGGGGCCAATGCGCTAGAGGTACTAGGCAACGCTTGCGCGGGCGTAACTGGTGTCGACACATGGGGAGAGGAAGGAGGACTATCCTCATTACCTTCAATCAAAGAATCATCTTGGGCTACATTTTTAAGTGTCAATGCATGGTCATTAAAATGTTTAAATACCTTAGCACACTTTAAACACAAATGCAATGGGGGTACCGCCATGGCTTTTAAACACATAGAACAAGGTCTATCAGTAGGCTCAGACATGTTAGACAGAATTAGATAGCACTCAAATACAGAAAAATACACTTTTTGAAAAAACGTTACTGTGCCTTTAAATAATAAACCGCACACACTTTTTTACCAAATCTCAAAAAAACATCCGATCTTTATGAAATTTACACCATATGATCCCAATGCTTTGAAAAGATTGCACACCAAGTTTCAAGCCAATTAACCTCTTATTGCCCAAACCGGAGCAAATTGAAGCTGGCCACCAGTTTAACACACTACCTTCCTTGGGGATTAGTTTTGGAACAAAAATAAGCCTCCCTGTAGTCCTCCTGCAATCTCTGGACTCTACATGTGAAGCTGCATGAAGCTATCTTGTAAAAGAACTGCGCAACTGAGGCGCGAAAATTAGGCCCTCTCCCTCTTCACTCCGGAGTTGTGAGGCCTTCCTAAGCCAAATTAGGTGTCTAAAATTATGCCAGGCGCATAAAACCCCTAAAAAGTGTTCCAAACATGATAAACACTTGTGCAAACATCAGATTATATTAAAAAATAATCGATTTTACCCATAACAGTGTCCACCAGTGATTTAAGCCCTATAAACTAAGCCATCCTTCTATACTGAGTCTCAGAAAATGGCTTACCTTCCCTTCCCACATGGGGATTTCTATCAGTCTTCTAGCATTACTTGGTCTTGTTAGAAAAATGACTGATCATACCTGAAGCAGTTAAGCCTGCAAACTGTTCCCCCCCAACTGAAGTTCTCTAGTATTCAACAGTCCTGCGTGGGAACAGCAATGGATTTTAGTTACTGGTGCTAAAATCATATTCCTCTCAGCAGAAATCTTCATCACTGTTCTGCCTCAGAGTAAATAATACAAACCGGCACTATTTTAAAATAACAAACTCTTGATTGAAGAAATAAAACTACAAATATAACACCACATACTCTTTACCACCCCCGTGGAGATGCTACTTGTTAGAGCGGCAAAGAGAATGACTGGGGGGGCGGAGCCTGAGGGGAGCTATATGGACAGCTTTGCTGTGTGCTCTCTTTGCCACTTCCTGTAGGGATTGAGAATATCCCACAAGTAAGGATGAATCCGTGGACTGAATACACCAAGTAAGAGAAATTATGTTTTCTTTCTTATGGTGGTGAGAGTCCAGGAAAATCCTTACTGTTGGGAACTAATACAGAAGATTAGGAGTCCACTAAAAAATTGGTGGGACAAAGGAAAGACAGGCACCTATTTACCATGAATGGCAACTAAAGGGACCCACCTGTCAAAAATTACCTCAGACGAGGTCAATATGTCAAAAAGACAACTATAAAATAACTCTGAAAGAACTACTTATGTCCCCCCTTCTTGAAACCCATAAAGTAAGAACAAAGATCGTGTTAAATACATAAAGGCGACTGACCAGCCTCCAAATAAGTGTTGAGAAATAGACACCTCAACTCTGAAGCTACATAAACTGAAGAAGCCTTCTGACCCTTACGTTTACCTGAAAACCAAAACAAACTTGAAGACTGACAAAAATCTTTAACAGCCAGTAGACAAAAATGCTTAATGCTCAGACAACCTCCAGAAAGTGCAATAATCACGCCAACAAAGATGTTGAAGTAGGACCCTTCAAATAAGGACTTAGAAGCAAATAGATGAGGAGAAAGGAGGCCTGATAATAGGTCTTATTCCAACCAAGGCCTGAACAAATGCCTGAATGGCTGGCAGACGAGAAACTGCCTATGTGATAAAACTAAAGAAGTATAAATGTGACCATGTGCAGGGCTGGCTGATAGACCCTTGTCTAAGCCATCCTGAAGAAATTGTAAGATTCTAAATACCACGTACAACCCCAAGCAGAACACCAAGAAAAATATACCTGTGGTAAATAATTTTGGTGACAGGCCTGCAGGTTTGGGAGCAGGAGCAATTAAACTGCTGAAATCCTCACCTGCTTGCCACAAGCGAATTCTCTAGAAAAATAAACTAATGTAGGAAATAGGTAAACTAGATGGAAGAGCCCATCATATATGGAACATCCATCAATTCCGCCAGATGACCTCCCGACCCGGACCTCTACTTTAGAAGATTAATAATTAGAAAATCAATTCCCAAATTGTAACCCCAGGAATGAAAATGCAGAGATTGGACAGAGATGAACCTCTGCCCATTCAGATGTGAGAAAACTCACACATCGCCAGACTGTTGCAAGTACCAGCCAGCTGAATGATGTAAACTACCACCATAATGATGTTGGACTGAAATGAAGCAGTCCTGAGGAAAGGCCCAGCCTGGAGAACCCTGAAGGTTGAATGGACTATATATATATATATATATATATATATATATATATAAAGGAAGAGGCACTCTCAGGACTTTCATAGGATGCTGTTAATTCAACTTTTTATTTCCAGTTTAAAGTCAGGTCAACGTGTTTTGGTCCACGCAAGGACATTTTTCAAGAGCAATTGATATTTTATGTAGACATTCTTTCTTTGCTCGTATGTGTATGTATGTATGTATATATATATATATATATATATATATATATATATATATATATATATATAGATAACCTCACCTAGTGAGGGGTGGGGACCAACTCACTGAGACCCATGAAATCCCCAGGCCAACCTCAACCCCAAAAAGTCTCGTATCCATGGAAACAGGAGTGTGTAACATCCACCAAAAAAAGACAGATGAAAGGAGATAGATGGAATAGGTTGGAGTGGCCT
This sequence comes from Bombina bombina, assembly GCF_027579735.1. Lineage (NCBI taxonomy): Eukaryota > Metazoa > Chordata > Amphibia > Anura > Bombinatoridae > Bombina > Bombina bombina. The sequence continues at coordinate 90,017,222 of NC_069506.1, read as the reverse complement.
CCAACAGTGTAGTGTCTCTACATAGACAGATACTAAAAAAAATAAAAAGCTGGAAGAAAATTAGCTACAGCTATTCCTTAAACTCCAACGACTGACAAGAGAGTATAAAATACCCCTGAAAATAAAATACTGCAGCAAAGTGAGACCAAAGGGATAGATACCATCGGTTAGTTTCCATCCTGAAAAGGAGGAATATGTCCAAGATTTACAAATCTAGAATGAGACTGAAATAGAAAAAAGGTCTCATGTTCTGACCAAAACCCAGAACAAATACTTGTGTCGATCAGATGCAGCTCACCTGGAATGAAGCCTAAACTGTACCTCTGAGAAATTATGTCTCGTACTCAGCGGTTCTGAACAGACTAATACCAGGCCTACAAAAAAAGGCTCAGCCTGCCTCTTGCTAGCAAGGAATCAGTATTGTGTACCACATCTGCCTACAGATTGGCATGGGAAGAAGACTTGTAGATTAACTATAACAAATCCAAACTGAAATGTAATTCCCGGGAACATCAAGGGAATCTGGATTTAGAAAAAAATAAACTTCTGAGCCCAGCATAGGCAAAAAGAGTGAAACCGGTTGTCAGATTTAATGATATAGCCTGGGAGAATTACATTCAGCCACTTGTGACCGAGGAAATGGTAAACTCCAGACTAGGGCCAAGCAAGTCAGTCCACACCAATTTTCATTTAACTGCATGTAACAGACACTACTATAAAGAATAATATGCACAGATACTGATCTAAAAATCCAGTATAAAACCGTTTAAAAAAACGTACTTAGAAGCTCCCAGTTTAGCACTGTTGAAAATGTTAGCTGGAACACCCACTGCAAGTGGTTCTATAGCAAAAAAAGCAGACACTCTAACTCTACCCTCCCCCTTCCTCTGCATATGAAAAGACTCTTTACGCAAACAGGAGCAAGCTGGAGAAGGTATACATCAGTATTCTCCTAAAACTTTGGGGCTTGGTTAGGAGTCTGAAAATCAGTGCAATGTTATTTAAAAATAAGCAAAACCACCAAACTAAGGTAGAGATAACTCCTTAAAAGTTCAAAGTCTTAACTTAGAAAAAGTCTAAAAAATAAAATGTTAGAAAGGTAAGAAATAGCCAAAATCAGCTATATCACCTCTAAAATAGTTCTCTATTTTTTCACTAGGGGTGATTTTCCTTTACTAGTAGGTTCCCTACTAGTGAAGGAAAATCGCCCAGAATGAAAAAAAAAAAAGAGAAAATATTTATACACCACTCTGCTTAAAGGAGGTCTAGATGCCAGAACCTTAGAAAAGGTGTACAGAAACTAGACTTGTGTAAGAACTAGAAGACAAGACATTATGAGTTCCCTAAACAATCTACACTGTTAAAGGGACACTGAATCCAATTTTTTTGTTTCATTATTCAGATAGAGCATGACATTTTAAGCAACTTTCTAATTTACTCCTATTATCAAATTTTCTTCATTCTCTTGGTATCTTTTTTTTGAAATGCAAGAATGTAAGTTTAGATGCCAGACCATTTTTGGTGAACAACCTGGGTTGTTCTTTCTGATTGGTGGATAAATTCATCCACCAATAAAAAAGTGCTGTCCAGAGTTCTGAACCCCCCAAAAAAGCTTAGATGCTTTCTTTTTCAAATAAAGATAGCAAGAGAACGAAAAAAAATGTGATAATTGGAGTAAATTAGAAAGTTGCTTAAAATTTCATGCTCTATCTGAATCACGAAAGAAATTTTTTTGGGTTCAGTGTCCCTTTAAAGGGACTATCAAACTATCATAATTCTCCAAACTACCTCTATTACCCAAACTTGCTATGTTCTCTTGCTATACTTTATTGAAAAAGAAAACTAGGAAGGCTCAATGCTAGCTTCAAAGACCTAGAAAGCTGCCTCCTATCTCAGTAAATGTTGTCAGACTTTCCTACTTAAACAGTCGGTCCATGTGTGTCACACAGACAACATTGAGCTCACTTCTGTGGATTTTCTGGGAACTAGTCTAATTGGCTAAACTGCATGCTCTGTCAAAAGAACTGAGATGAGGTAACAGACTAGAGGCCCAGATACAAGGTAATTACAAAGGAATGAAAGTGCATCCTGGAATATACTGTGCCTTCAAGGACAATAAACCAGACAATTGAAGCTGCAAGATGAATATTGCAACTTCAAAAAGGTATGCAGGCAGGAGTCAGTAGCAAGGAGAACTATAAAACAACCTAGTAAATATTAATTGGACTGAACTTGTACATAGCAATATGCAGAAGCACTACACCATTAGATTGCTAGTGCAAACCCTATGCACATCCCACAAGTACATTAGAATAATTACAGTAATGCATATTGATTCCAGTAAACAATCAGTAGATAAATAGTAGCCAACTAATGCATGGATGTTGCATATAGCAATATGCGGTAGCATAAAGACAAATACAGTAATTCATACTAAGTACAGAAAAAGAGCAGTACTAGATTTAGCCATCAATCAGGAAGTGGTACCCAGGTTCTGAACCAAAAATGGACCAGAACCTAAGCTTTACATCCCTGCTTTTCAAATAAAGATTACAAAGAGAACAAAGAAAAATTGATAATAGGAGTAAATTAGAAAGTTGCTTAAGATTACATTCTCTATCTTAATCATAAAATAAAAAATTTGGCTTTCATATCTCTTTAATGAATGAGCTGACGATTTGCATCGCTGCTCTGTTTTTGACTGTTCTGTTCAAACAGTGTTTCACTTTGGCTGCACTGTCTTGGAAACCAGAGCTGCCCCCTTATTTCAGTGTTTGAAAAGAAGTTCCTGAATTTTTCCCGTTGTTTCTGCAGATATGCTTTATTTTCTGTGATGACATCTCACATTACAGCATGTTCTGCCTTGGCGTGTTGTACATAAGGCTTACTATTCTGTACATAAACCTTACATAGCATGATAGCCTGTGGGCTGTGTTTGTGTGCAGGTACTTACCAATCAAATGCCCACTTCACTGATCTTACCCAGATACGACTCCTGAGAATGCAGTAGATAACCCATCCAGTACTGTGTAACAGAGGATATTAGGAAGTACATTAGTATGACCAAATAGGAGGCGGCAAAGGGACCATCCCTGCGACACCCGTGGCAGGTTTGTGACTACAACTCCAGGATTAGATTTACATTGCACAGCCAAGTACTCTCATATTTCCCTCTCTTCTAGGAACTATTCATTGAGGGATATTTTTTTTTGTTAAAATCCAATAAGTACAGAGCATCCATCTCTATCTTCATCTGTCTCCTTGGCTAGGCAAATTGCACGTCTTGACAGATTAGTAATACCTTCTCTTTATTACATTTATACTTCATGACTGAAAGTTCCCATTATTTGTTGCACTGGTAAATCCTAGTGTTTCACAAACACTAGGATTTACTATCACTTTATTACGAAAGTTTACTTTTGACTAGACTGTGGCTTTAACTAGACTGTGCCTTTCCCTTTTACTTAACTTATCTTCCATCTATTTTAATAATATCATAAAATAATAACAGAACATGCAATTTTAGACAACTTTCCAATTTACTTCTATTATCTATTTTTTTTGTTTTTTGATAACCTTTGTTTTAAAGGGTACCTAGGTAGGTTTAGGAGCTGCCGATTGATGGCTGCACATATATGCCTCATATTATTTGCTCACCCATGTGCATTGCTATTTCTTTAACAAAGGATACCAAGAAAATGGAGCAAATTAGATAATAGAAGTAAATTGGAATCATAAAAGAAAAGTTTGGGGTTTCTGTTATTTTGCTGTTGAAGAATAAATTATCCAAGTCTAAATGTTTTTAAAGCAAGTAACTTTTTTCTGCAATTGCTTTTTAACAACCGAGCTCTGTCCATCACTTGTCTTATCTGAAAGAGCCAATCAGGGCTTTAGTCCAGAGAGACCAAAACTAGTCATAGCAAAAGTTGGTTTGCAATTAGTTTGTTCCAATTAGGAACAGAAATCTAGTAGAGATAGTTGGGAGGTCAGCACGGTGCATTTCATGTTCTGATAATTAGAAATTGCTCAATTTTCAGAGCTAAATCCTGTCCTGAATAAGCCAATGTTTTGGCTAATATAATTAATATATATTATTAAAACTGCCATATCAAAAACAGATTATTCTACTTTCATATCAGCTAAATAAGGTTTATCAATATTAGAATATTTTAAAAATAGTATCAATAGAAATTTAGAAATTTGTTGTAGCTGATCCACATCTACACTAAATAAATGCAAGAAACATTGAGAGCAAAACCTCCTGTCATTGAGCCTGAATGTGGCAGCAACAGGTTACAATTGGATACAGAGCTACAATAAAACATAAGCACCCCGCTCTAAGGAATTAAGAATACAAACAACAAGCATCTGACTTTTTCTATCAGCAAGTATCGAGAAGGAAATATAAGTTCAGAGAATGATAACACAACCTTATCTATATATATATATATGAAGGTTACAAAAGAAGAATATATTTAGGTAGATGCAGCAAGCTGTCTGGATAGAAACAGATTTATAGGAAAATGCCCACTGGCCTCACAGAAGGTGCAAATAACATCAATCAACATAATAATAAACTTAATGCACCTCTCTACCTGTGTGGCATCTACAGCTATAGGCTGCATTTTAAAAAATTGGAACTTTTATATTTTGTGCACCACAATTCTCCTTTTTTTCAATTAACATCAATTAACATGGCACCCAACAGGAAATGCAATGTAACTTCAATGGTATCAAAAGGGAAAGAAGAAAAACAGAATTTATGTTTACCTGATAAATTACTTTCTCCAACGGTGTGTCCGGTCCACGGCGTCATCCTTACTTGTGGGATATTCTCTTCCCCAACAGGAAATGGCAAAGAGCCCAGCAAAGCTGGTCACATGATCCCTCCTAGGCTCCGCCTACCCCAGTCATTCGACCGACGTTAAGGAGGAATATTTGCATAGGAGAAACCATATGGTACCGTGGTGACTGTAGTTAAAGAAAATAAATTATCAGACCTGATTAAAAAAACCAGGGCGGGCCGTGGACCGGACACACCGTTGGAGAAAGTAATTTATCAGGTAAACATAAATTCTGTTTTCTCCAACATAGGTGTGTCCGGTCCACGGCGTCATCCTTACTTGTGGGAACCAATACCAAAGCTTTAGGACACGGATGAAGGGAGGGAGCAAATCAGGTCACCTAAATGGAAGGCACCACGGCTTGCAAAACCTCTCTCCCAAAAATAGCCTCAGAAGAAGCAAAAGTATCAAACTTGTAAAATTTGGTAAAAGTGTGCAGTGAAGACCAAGTCGCTGCCCTACATATCTGATCAACAGAAGCCTCGTTCTTGAAGGCCCATGTGGAAGCCACAGCCCTAGTGGAATGAGCTGTGATTCTTTCGGGAGGCTGCCGTCCGGCAGTCTCGTAAGCCAATCTGATGATGCTTTTAATCCAAAAAGAGAGAGAGGTAGAAGTTGCTTTTTGACCTCTCCTTTTACCGGAATAAACAACAAACAAGGAAGATGTTTGTCTAAAATCCTTTGTAGCATCTAAATAGAATTTTAGAGCGCGAACAACATCCAAATTGTGCAACAAACGTTCCTTCTTTGAAACTGGTTTCGGACACAGAGAAGGTACGATAATCTCCTGGTTAATGTTTTTGTTAGAAACAACTTTTGGAAGAAAACCAGGTTTAGTACGTAAAACCACCTTATCTGCATGGAACACCAGATAAGGAGGAGAACACTGCAGAGCAGATAATTCTGAAACTCTTCTAGCAGAAGAAATTGCAACTAAAAACAAAACTTTCCAAGATAATAACTTAATATCAACGGAATGCAAGGGTTCAAACGGAACCCCCTGAAGAACTGAAAGAACTAAATTGAGACTCCAAGGAGGCTTAATTCTAACCAGAGCCTGAACAAAGGCTTGAACATCTGGCACAGCGGCCAGCTTTTTGTGAAGTAACACAGACAAGGCAGAAATCTGTCCCTTCAGGGAACTTGCAGATAATCCTTTTTCCAATCCTTCTTGAAGGAAGGATAGAATCCTAGGAATCTTAACCTTGTCCCAAGGGAATCCTTTAGATTCACACCAACAGATATATTTTTTCCAAATTTTGTGGTAAATCTTTCTAGTTACAGGCTTTCTGGCCTGAACAAGAGTATCGATAACAGAATCTGAGAATCCTCGCTTCGATAAGATCAAGCGTTCAATCTCCAAGCAGTCAGCTGGAGTGAAACCAGATTCGGATGTTCGAACGGACCCTGAACAAGAAGGTCTCGTCTCAAAGGTAGCTTCCAAGGAGGAGCCGATGACCTATTCACCAGATCTGCGTACCAAGTCCTGCGTGGCCACGCAGGAGCTATCAAGATTACCGACGCCCTCTCCTGATTGATCCTGGCTACCAGCCTGGGGATGAGAAGAAACGGCGGGAACACATAAGCTAGTTTGAAGGTCCAAGGTGCTACTAGTGCATCCACTAGAGCCGCCTTGGGATCCCTGGATCTGGACCCGTAGCAAGGAACTTTGAAGTTCTGACGAGAGGCCATCAGATCCATGTCTGGAATGCCCCACAGCTGAGTGACTTGGGCAAAGATTTCCGGATGGAGTCCCCACTCCCCCGGATGCAATGTCTGACGACTCAGAAAATCCGCTTCCCAATTTTCCACTCCTGGGATGTGGATAGCAGACAGGTGGCAGGAGTGAGACTCCGCCCATAGAATGATTTTGGTCACTTCTTCCATCGCCAGGGAACTCCTTGTTCCCCCCTGATGGTTGATGTACGCAACAGTTGTCATGTTGTCTGATTGAAACCGTATGAACTTGGCCCTCGCTAGCTGAGGCCAAGCCTTGAGAGCATTGAATATCGCTCTCAGTTCCAGAATATTTATCGGTAGAAGAGATTCTTCCCGAGACCAAAGACCCTGAGCTTTCAGGGATCCCCAGACCGCGCCCCAGCCCATCAGACTGGCGTCGGTCGTGACAATGACCCACTCTGGTCTGCGGAATGTCATCCCTCGTGACAGGTTGTCCAGGGACAGCCACCAACGGAGTGAGTCTCTGGTCCTCTGATTTACTTGTATCTTCGGAGACAAGTCTGTATAGTCCCCATTCCACTGACTGAGCATGCACAGTTGTAATGGTCTTAGATGAATGCGTGCAAAAGGAACTATGTCCATTGCCGCTACCATCAACCCGATCACTTCCATGCACTGAGCTATGGAAGGAAGAGGAACGGAATGAAGTATCCGACAAGAGTCTAGAAGTTTTGTTTTTCTGGCCTCTGTCAGAAAAATCCTCATTTCTAAGGAGTCTATTATTGTTCCCAAGAAGGGAACCCTTGTTGACGGAGATAGAGAACTCTTTTCCACGTTCACTTTCCATCCGTGAGATCTGAGAAAGGCCAGGACAATGTCCGTGTGAGCCTTTGCTTGAGGAAGGGACGACGCTTGAATCAGAATGTCGTCCAAGTAAGGTACTACAGCAATGCCCCTTGGTCTTAGCACAGCTAGAAGGGACCCTAGTACCTTTGTGAAAATCCTTGGAGCAGTGGCTAATCCGAAAGAAAGCGCCACAAACTGGTAATGTTTGTCCAGGAATGCGAACCTCAGGAACCGATGATGTTCCTTGTGGATAGGAATATGTAGATACGCATCCTTTAAATCCACCGTGGTCATGAATTGACCTTCCTGGATGGAAGGAAGAATAGTTCGAATGGTTTCCATCTTGAACGATGGAACCTTGAGAAACTTGTTTAAGATCTTGAGATCTAAGATTGGTCTGAACGTTCCCTCTTTTTTGGGAACTATAAACAGATTGGAGTAGAACCCCATCCCTTGTTCTCTTAATGGAACGGGATGAATCACTCCCATTTTTAACAGGTCTTCTACACAATGTAAGAATGCCTGTCTTTTTATGTGGTCTGAAGACAACTGAGACCTGTGGAACCTCCCCCTTGAGGGAAGTCCCTTGAATTCCAGAAGATAACCTTGGGAGACTATTTCTAGCGCCCAAGGATCCAGAACATCTCTTGCCCAAGCCTGAGCGAAGAGAGAGAGTCTGCCCCCCACCAGATCCGGTCCCGGATCGGGGGCCAACATTTCATGCTGTCTTGGTAGCAGTGGCAGGTTTCTTGGCCTGCTTTCCCTTGTTCCAGCCTTGCATTGGTCTCCAAGCTGGCTTGGCTTGAGAAGTATTACCCTCTTGCTTAGAGGACGCAGCACTTTGGGCTGGTCCGTTTCTACGAAAGGGACGAAAATTAGGTTTATTTTTTGCCTTGAAAGGCCGATCCTGAGGAAGGGCGTGGCCCTTACCCCCAGTGATATCCGAGATAATCTCTTTCAAGTCAGGGCCAAACAGCGTTTTCCCCTTGAAAGGAATGTTAAGTAGCTTGTTCTTGGAAGACGCATCAGCCGACCAAGATTTCAACCAAAGCGCTCTGCGCGCCACAATAGTAAACCCAGAATTCTTAGCCGCTAACCTAGCCAATTGCAAAGTGGCGTCTAGGGTGAAAGAATTAGCCAATTTGAGAGCATTGATTCTGTCCATAATCTCCTCATAAGGAGGAGAATCACTGTCGACCGCCTTTATCAGCTCATCGAACCAGAAACATGCGGCTGTAGCGACAGGGACAATGCATGAAATTGGTTGTAGAAGGTAACCCTGCTGAACAAACATCTTTTTAAGCAAACCTTCTAATTTTTTATCCATAGGATCTTTGAAAGCACAACTATCCTCTATGGGTATAGTGGTGCGTTTGTTTAAAGTGGAAACCGCTCCCTCGACCTTGGGGACTGTCTGCCATAAGTCCTTTCTGGGGTCGACCATAGGAAACAATTTTTTAAATATGGGGGGAGGGACGAAAGGAATACCGGGCCTTTCCCATTCTTTATTAACAATGTCCGCCACCCGCTTGGGTATAGGAAAAGCTTCTGGGAGCCCCGGCACCTCTAGGAACTTGTCCATTTTACATAGTTTCTCTGGGATGACCAACTTGTCACAATCATCCAGAGTGGATAATACCTCCTTAAGCAGAATGCGGAGATGTTCCAACTTAAATTTAAATGCAATCACATCAGGTTCAGCTTGTTGAGAAATGTTCCCTGAATCAGTAATTTCTCCCTCAGACAAAACCTCCCTGGCCCCATCAGACTGAGTTAGGGGCCCTTCAGAAATATTAATATCAGCGTCGTCATGCTCTTCAGTATCTAAAACAGAGCAGTCGCGCTTACGCTGATAAGTGTTCATTTTGGCTAAAATGTTTTTGACAGAATTATCCATTACAGCCGTTAATTGTTGCATAGTAAGGAGTATTGGCGCGCTAGATGTACTAGGGGCCTCCTGAGTGGGCAAGACTCGTGTAGACGAAGGAGGGAATGATGCAGTACCATGCTTACTCCCCTCACTTGAGGAATCATCTTGGGCATCATTGTCATTGTCACATAAATCACATTTATTTAAATGAATAGGAATTCTGGCTTCCCCACATTCAGAACACAGTCTATCTGGTAGTTCAGACATGTTAAACAGGCATAAACTTGATAACAAGTACAAAAAACGTTTTAAAATAAAACCGTTACTGTCACTTTAAATTTTAAACTGAACACACTTTATTACTGCAAATGCGAAAAAACATGAAGGAATTGTTCAAAATTCACCAAATTTTCACCACAGTGTCTTAAAGCCTTAAAAGTTTTGCACACCAAATTTGGAAGCTTTAACCCTTAAAATAACGGAACCGGAGCCGTTTTGAACTTTAACCCCTTTACAGTCCCTGGTATCTGCTTTGCTGAGACCCAACCAAGCCCCAAGGGGAATACGATACCAAATGACGCCTTCAGAAAGTCTTTTCTCAGTATCAGAGCTCCTCTCACATGCGACTGCATGCCATGCCTCTCAAAAACAAGTGCGCAACACCGGCGCGAAAATGAGGCTCTGCCTATGCTTTGGGAAAGCCCCTAAAGAATAAGGTGTCTAAAACAGTGCCTGCCGATATTATTATATCAAAATACCCAGATAAAATGATTCCTCAAGGCTAAATATGTGTTAATAATCAATCGATTTAGCCCAAAAAAAGTCTACAGTCTTAATAAGCCCTTTTTGAAGCCCTTATTTACAATCGTAATAAACATGGCTTACCGGATCCCAGAGGGAAAATGACAGCTTCCAGCATTACATCGTCTTGTTAGAATGTGTCATACCTCAAGCAGCAAGAGACTGCTCACTGTTCCCCCAACTGAAGTTAATTGCTCTCAACAGTCCTGTGTGGAACAGCCATGGATTTTAGTGACGGTTGCTAAAATCATTTTCCTCATACAAACAGAAATCTTCATCTCTTTTCTGTTTCGGAGTAAATAGTACATACCAGCACTATTTCAAAATAACAAACTCTTGATTGAATAATAAAAACTACAGTTAAACACTAAAAAACTCTAAGCCATCTCCGTGGAGATGTTGCCTGTACAACGGCAAAGAGAATGACTGGGGTAGGCGGAGCCTAGGAGGGATCATGTGACCAGCTTTGCTGGGCTCTTTGCCATTTCCTGTTGGGGAAGAGAATATCCCACAAGTAAGGATGACGCCTTGGACCGGACACACCTATGTTGGAGAAATGTGGACCAGTTCTGCTGACCCCAAAGCTAAAGCCTGGGAATGTTAAGGTGAGGTCCAACACAACCTCGGATACTCAACCAGTGAAAGCCTCAGGTCAGGTCAAGCAAGGTAAGGGGAAGAACATTAATAAGCACTGGAGAGGGAGCTTAGCTCCGTCCATCATTAATGTGGACAAAACTAAACATTAGTAAAGGGCTCTTAATTTAAACCTAGATTAGGGGTTGATTTTTATCAAGCTATTTTGCGCATGTGTGCAACGCCGCCCCCTGCCCGTGCACAGCCTATCATGCGCGGGCAGGAGCTGTTAATCTCCCCGGTCGGACGAGACGAGAGATCTGTGGGATGGAGTTCTGTCCATCCAACTCTTCACCCCGAGTGTGTTTTACTGCCAAAATATACTATAAAGAGAACAAAGATTATCTCTCTTTTTCATCTAATTTATGAACGGACCTTCTGTATAATCATACTTACAGAATTCACTTGATGGAGGCCTGGAAGGAGTGGTAACAGGGGTAGTAGCTGTGCGGGTTTTAATTCTTCGGAAGACTGCTTGCCTGCGGTGTCTGCGATGGGCTCGGGAGCTGGCTGCTTCAGGGGTTTTCTTCCAGTAGTAATAGAAGGTGATGAGTTCACCCTGTAGGCAACAACATATTTTTATTACATCATGGGGTTGCATACATTTCGTTGTTTCCCTCCCTCTGAATAACACATTAACCCATGTGACTTGAAACATAATATACAATAACTTTAACATTTTTAAAAAGTCTAAAAAATAGTTGGTTTAAAAACAGGTTATGCTCTGATGTGCTCATCTGTTTCTATGATGGTCAATAATTATGTACCCAATATCTTCCAAAAAGAACCACTGCCCTACATGAATCAAACACTGCTGAATAAGAGAGCACAACTACACATTAACTATCAAATACAAGGTATACAATTCAAAAAATATTTTCTTTTCTTTAAAGGGACAGGAAACCCATTTTTTTTCTTTCATGAATGAAATATAGCATACAATTTCAAACAACTTTCCAATTTACTTCTATTATTTAAATTGCATCATTAATTAGGTTATCCTTTGTTGAAAATTATAGCTAAGTAGGTTCAGCACCTGGGTGCTATTTCCCGATTGGTGGTTGCACAAAAGCTATGCATTTCCACAAAGAAAACCTAAATAATGAAGAAAATTAGATAACAGAAGCAATCTGAATAACTATCTGAATAATGAAAAAAAAAAAAGGGTTTTCTGTCCCTTTAAAATATATTTATTTGTAAATGTATAGTCAATTTCTGAAATAGATACAAGCTTTAAAGATGATGGTATCTGTTACTTCACTGCTCAAGTATCTTGGCAGTTCTGTACTAATTACTTGACTTTATCTTTTCTAATTTATTAATTTTCATTAAAGGGACACTAAACCCAATTTTTTTCTTAAATGATTCAGATAGAGCAGGCAATTTTAAGTAACTTTCTAATTTACTAGTATAATCAATTTTTCTTCGTTCTCTTGCTATCTTTATTTCAAAAGCAGAATGTAAAGCTTAAGAGCCAGCCCATTTTTGGTTGAGAACATGGGTTATGTTTGTTTATTGGTTTGCTAGCCACCAATAGGCAAGCGTTATCCAGGGTGCTGAACCTAAAATGGCTGGCTCTTAAGCTTTAAATTTCTGCTTTTTAAATAAAGATAGTAAGAGAATGAAAAAAAAATTATAGTAGGAGTACATTAGGAAGTTGCTTAAAATGACATGCTCTATCTGAATCACTAAAGAAAAAAATTGGGGTTTAGTATCCTTTAAGATTATTTTTCTTTCAAATATATGTTCAATTGCTAGTACACCTTGCCCTGTTCAAGTGATCTACACACTTTTAGATATATATATATACAATCGTATGCAAAAGTTTAGGCACCCCTGACAATTTCCATGATTTTCATTTATAAATAATTGGGTGTTTGGATCAGCAATTTCATTTTGATCTATCAAATAACTAAAGGACACAGTAATATTTCAGTAGTGAAATTAGGTTTATTGGATTAACAGAAAATGTGCAATATGCATCAAAACGAAATTAGACAGGTGCATAAATTTGGGCACCCCAACAGAAATAACAGCCTGTAGACGCTTCCTATAGCCTGTAATGAGTGTCTGGATTCTGGATGAAGGTATTTTGGACCATTCCTCCTTGCAAAACATTTCCAGTTCAGTTAGGTTTGATGGTTGCCGAGTATGGACAGCCCGTTTCAAATCACCCCACAGATTTTCAATGATATTCAGGTCTGAGGACTGGGATGGCCATTCCAGAACATTGTACTTGTTCCTCTGCATAAATGCCAGAGTAGATTTTGAGCAGTGTTTTGGGTCGTTGTCCAGCCCCGGCGTAACTTCAACTTTGTGACTGATTCCTCAACATTATTCTCAAGTATCTGCTGATATTGAGTGGAATCAATGCGACCCTCAACTTTAACAAGATTCCCAGTACCGGCACTGGCCACACAGCCCCACAGCATGAGCGAACATCCACCAAATTTTACTGTGGGTAGCAAGTGTTTGTCTTGGAACGCTGTGTTTTTTTTGCCGCAATGCATAACACCCCTTGTTATGACCAAATAACTAAATCTTTGTTTCATCAGTCCACAGCACCTTATTCCAAAATGAAGCTGGCTTGTCCAAATGTGCGTTTGCATACCTCAAGCGACTCTGTTTGTGGCATGTGTGCAGAAAAGGCTTATTCCGCATCACTCTCCCATACAGCTTCTCCTTGTGCAAAGTGCGCTGAATTGTTGAACGATGCACAGTGAAACCATCTGCAGCAAGATGATGTTGTAGGTCTTTGGAGGTTGGTCTGTGAGCTGTTTTTGACCGTTCTCACCATCCTTTACCTTTCCGATATTTTACTTGGCCTGACACTTCTGGCCTTAACAAGAACTGTGCCTGTGGTCTTCCATTTCCTCACTATGTTCCTCACAGTGGACACTGACAGCTTAAATATCTGTGATAGCTTTTTGTAGCCTTCCCATAAACCATAATGTTGAACAATCTTTGTTTTCAGGTCATTTGAGAGCTGTTTTGAGGCTCCCATGTTGCCACTCTTCAGAGGAGAGTCAAAGAGAACAACAACTTGCAATTGGCCACCTTAAATACCTTTTCTCATGATTGGATGCACCTGTCTATGAAGTTCAAGGCTTAATGGGCTCACTAAATAAATTGTGTGTTCCAATGAATCAGTGCTAGGTAGTTACAGGTATTCAAATCAACAAAATGACAAAGGGTGCCCAAATTTATGCACCTGTCTAATTTTGTTTTGATGCTGCATATTGCACATTTTCTGTTAATCCAATAAACCTCATTTCACTACTGAAATATTACTGTGTCCTTCAGTTATTTTATAGATCAAAATGAAATTGCTGATCCAAACAGCCATTTATTTATAAATGAAAATCATGGAAATTGTCAGGGGTGCCTACACTTTTGCATACAACTGTAGTTCAGTAGATCTTCACACACAAAAAATGATTTTGCATTTTGGATCCAATGGTGCTGAGCTCAAATTGTACATTGGATTTTCCTATATCATGAAGCAAAGGCTTCTAATGCACAAGAAGGCTAATCAGTTACTTGGTTATTGGCATCAGCTCTTGTGTGACATAGCTGGGAATCTTTAAAATCAAAGTCAAAATTAAACTTGCATGGCTCAAAGAAAGCATGAAGGGACTTTCCAATTTATTTATATCACCAAACTTACTTTGTTCTCTTCTTCCTTTCTTAAAAAGCGTACCTAGGCTACAAACATATGCCTCTTGTCACTTGCTCACCAGATGTGTTCAGCTAGTTCCCAGTAGAACATTGTTGCTCTGGAACTAAGTCCCTTTAAATCTTAGCTGTTTTTTTAAATGCCCAAAAAAAGCCAAGTCTTGGATAACTATTGAATATAACTCAAAACATTCAAGTCCAGAAACTTGCACTATAAACATTAAGAATGTTTCAAGGGACATGCAACCCAAAAAATGTATTTTTATGATTCAGATAGAGAATACAATTTTTAACAACTTTCCAATTTACTTCTATTATTTAATTTGCTTCCTTCTCTTGTTATCCTTTGCTGAAAGGTTTATCTAGGCAAGCTCAGGAGCAGCAAAGAACCTAAGTTCTAGCTGCTGATTGGTGGCTGCATATATATATTGATTGTCATTGGCTCACCCATGTGTTCAGTTAGAAACTAGTAGTGCATTGCTGCTCCTTCAACAAATGATAGAAGAGAATTAAACAATAGAAGTAAATTAGAAAGTTGTTTAAAATTGTATTCTCTATCTGAATCATGAAAGAAAAATTTTGGTTTTCATGTCCCTTTAAGACTAGAATTATTTTAGCCTTATCAATCACACAAATAAATTCCCACATTAACCCTGCAGTGTTTGTGTGTGTTACTCCGCCAATCAGATGTAGTAAAACAAATGGAAACTCAGATTTTGAGACACAGTCTTGAGACCGCAAATCAAACACGGTCATAAAAGTATTAAAGTGTCATAACCATGAATCCATTTACATTTCGAAAAGAAGCATTTTCTAATACACTTGTATTAGTAAAAATATGTTAAAGAGACAGTAAAGTAAAAAAATAGCCTACCTAAGTTTACTCTTCAACAAAGTATACCAAAAGAACAAAGCAAATCTGATAATAGAAGTAAATTGGAAAGTTGCTAAAATTGCATGTTCTATCTGAATCATGAAAGTTTAGTTTTAAATTTACTGCCCTTTAAATAAAAACAGATCACCACAATAGCAATAACTTTTACCTTGCGTAGAACATATGAATACATGCACCATGCACACCGATCCTGGTCAGAGAGCCCTATGTGGCATGTATTTGCATGTGATGATGAACAAAATCTAATTAAACCACTTGCACAAGCTTTTGGCAAACCGAAACATCTTTACATATTGAATTGCTACTCTTTCATAATCATGATGACAAAATGTATTTGGCAAAATTAAAAAGAGAAGCCTTTAAAGGATGTGAGATCCTTCAAGTGACTCTAAATGGCGTGGATGTACACTGTGAAAAGGATTACACAATAGCAACTGATCCCATGTATCAACAGGTAGTGGAGGTGAACCAGGGAATTTTACAGGAAATTTTTGGTGCTGTCATATCTGGCCAAAAGAACAAATGGTAGACTGATGGCATCAATGTCTTAAAGGGACATGAAACCCCCATTTTTTCTTTCATGAATCAGATTGAGAATACATTTTTTAACAACATTCCAATTTACTTTATTTCATTTGCGTCATTCATTTGCGTCATTCTTCAGATATCCTTTGTTGATGAAGCAGCAATGCACAAGGGTGAGCCAATCACACACGGTATCTATGTACAGCCACCAATCAGCAGCTACTGAGCCTATTTAGATATGATTTTCAACAAAGGATATCAAGAGAATGAAGCAAATTAGATAATAGAAGTAAATTGGATTGATTAAAATTGCATGCTCTTTCTAAATCATGAAAAAAATGTTGTGGGTTTCATGACTCTTTAAGCAGTTAGGAATAGAGAAACCAAAGCTGCACATCACAAGGACATTGAAAAACAAACTGCTTTAATAAGTTTTCACACAATCCATGCAGCTGGAAAACAGCTCACATCGGAACAGCATCATTCTGTCCTTAAAAAAGCATTTCATAACTTGTAGCTTTTGGGATAGTAAAGTGCGTCTACAGTCTGAAAGCAAAGACAAATTATGATGAAGGCAAGAACTGAATGTAATAAGCTCCCCTCACTATAAAGAAAAGTCTTGGGGAAAAAGATGCAGATTTAAAACATGAATTTTTCCTACCTTGAATGCGTGAAACTTACGGCGTAGATTTGTTGGTGCCAACTACAGTTTTCTACGGCATAACATTAAGTGTCCTCTCTGCCACTTGAAAGGAGGGAGGTGCCCAGCCCATAAGTTACACTGTACTTATCAAGTATCACACCTATAGCACACAGAGCCAGCCTTCCTGTGTGCAGTACCAGGCTCACCTGATAAAGGTAAACATATGAAGAAATCTCCCAAGTATCAGGTTTCTTTAACTACTTCACTGCTTTAAAAAAATTGGCAACAAAAGCAAAAAAATTCTTTAACATCCTGGTTGCCAAAGAGATGTAGCAATGCCTTGCAGTCTGTCTTGGCAGCCAGTATGTCAAGATTTAATTGATACTATGGATAGTTAGGAAAACTCCATCTTTTAGGAAGAAAACAACTTTAGTTTTTGCCCAGTACAGATCTGTTATAAAATGGTTTGTTTTATTGTTATTACAAAGTTGAAATAGTTTATTTGCACCTGTAGTGCATACAACTTGTTTCTAAAAGGGATTGTCAGCTGCCAGGCGTATATAGAGTCATGCATAACATCTAGCTCTGACTACTAGTATTCCTTAAAGGGATATAAACCCCCCAACGAAAATATTTTGTGCTTCAGACAGTGCTTAACGTTTTAAAAAAAGTGTTTCCAATTTACTTGCATTATCAAATTTGCTTCATTCCCATGGTATTCTGTGTTGAAGAGATACCTAGGTAGACATCTGGAGCACTACATGACAGCAAATAGTGCTGTCATCTAGTGCAGTGTTTTTCAACCAGTGTGCCGTGAGAGATCCTCAGGTGTGCCACGGCAGACTGACAACAGTGCGGGGGTGTCCCTCTTTCAAATTTTGAAATATTGGGAGGTATGTGACAGGCTCATCAGGCATCATTTACAACCATGATATTGACATTCATTCATTCATAGACAATCATTACGATTGTTTGTGAATGAATGTCAATATGTCATGTATAGTTTGTAGGAGGCATGGCATGACAGCACAGTACAGTGTGTGTATATATATATATATATATATATATATATATCCTGTATTAGGCTACAATGTGTGATTTTGGGATGGTGGTGTGCCACAGGATTTTTTAATGTAAAAAAGTGTGCCACGGCAAAAAAAAAAAAAAGGTTGCAAATCACTGATCTAGTGCTCTTGCAAATTGACAACATTCAACAATGATACCAAGAGAATGAAGAAAAACTGATAAAAGAAGTATATTAGAAAGTTGTTTAAAATCACATGCTCTAGCTGAATCATGAAAGAAAATGTTGGGTATCATATATTGAAAAAGTAGGTGCTGTGCAGATGTAGATAGCTTACTTCAATACCAGTGCATGTTACATGACTCGATTATTCAAAATAAATAAATAGCTAGCACCAATTTTAATAGATGCAAACTAGGCAAATTAAACAAATTTGTTTTTAAAGAATAGATTTTTTTTTTAAATAATTACGCCTCGCTTAAAAATTAAGCTGGATGCTCATTAAAGGGATACTTCAAAATTGTAATTGTTTAAAAAGATAGATAATCCCTTTATTACCCGTTCCCCAGTTTTGCAAAACCCTCACAGTTAAACAAATATATTTTTTACCTCTGTGATTACCTTGTATCTAAGCTTTCTCAGACTACCTCCTTACCTCAGTGCTATTTACAGACTTGCATTTTAGCGAATTAGTGCCAATTCATGAATAACTCAACGGGCGTGAGCACAATGTTATCTATATGGCACACATGAACGAGCAGTGTCTTGCTGTGAAAAGTTGCAAAATTGCTCCATCCACTGATGACATGACTGTCTACACTGCATATGGCATCCAATCAAAAAAAGTGCACTAGTTGGATTCAACAGATTGTCAATGCTATTCAGCAAAGTGCTTAGAAGTTGGGGCCTCAGACACGTACGCATATAAAAAGATTGTGCACATTTTGATAATGGAAGAAAATTGGATTTTTTTTAATTGTATTCTCTATCTGAATCATAAAAGTTTAATGTTGACTTTAGTACCACTTTAATTTATCAGCATGCCTGCTCACGTATGTCACTGAGATGGTCTAAGTCAGTGTTTTTCAACCAGTGTGCCGTGAGAGATCCTCAGGTGTGCCGCGGCAGACTAACAATCATTACGATTGTTTGTGAATGAATGTCAATGTCATGTATAGTTTGTAGGAGGCATGGCATGACAGCACAGTACAGTATGTATATATATATATATATATATATATATATATCCTGTATTAGGCTACAATGTGTGATTTTGTAAACATTTTGGGATGGTGGTGTGCCACAGGATTTTTTAATGTAAAAAAGTGTGCCACGGCAAAAAAAAGGTTGCAAATCGCTGGTCTAAGTTGTTAGCTGCTTTCAAACACAATCTGTTTCTTTTTATGTTTCTTTTGACCTTTTATTTTTTAAACTGTCCTTGAAATACAGAGTAAATGATGCATAGCAATCAACTGAGAACCATCTAATTAAAGTGCACAAAGTACAGCAAACAACAACAATTCTCCTGTAACATTGCTTGGTTATTTTACCAATGTGCCCAACATAAAAACCCTGTAACCCACAGGGTCTAAAAACTGAAAAAGTAAACCAATGTCTATTTTTCTAAAATCCAAACAATATTTACAGCTCAAATATTTTCTTTCCTGATCCATGGGAAGTTCACATATTGATATATTACTTTTCTTTCATGAGTCAGATAGAGGATAACATTTAAAAAATAAATAAATCCCTTCTATTATCCAATTTGATAAATGTCTTTGTAGCCTTTATTGAAGAAATAACAATACACATGGGTGAGCCAATAATATGAGGCGTATATATTCAGCCACTAATTACCAATTCATGCAATTTTAAATAACTTTCCAATTTATTTATTTTATCTAATTTGTTTTGTTCGTTTTATATCCATTGTTAAAAAGTATGCCTATGTAGGCTCAGAAGCTGCTGATTGGTGGCTGCACATATATGCCTCCTGTCATTGGCTTCCAGCTAGCTCCCAGTTGTACATTACTGCTCATTCAACATGGGATACCAAGAGAATGAAGTAAATTAGATAACGGAAGTAAATTGGAAAGTTGTTTAAAATTGTATGGTCTATCTAAATCATGAAATAAAATTTTTAGATTTCATGTCCCTTAAAAAGGGACAGTCAACTCCAAAATGTTTATTGTTTAAAAAGATAGATAATCCCTTTATTACCCATTCCCCAGTTTTGCATAACCATCATGGTTATATTAATACACTTTTAACCTCTGTGATTACCTTGTATCTAAGCCTCTTTTGACAGCCCCCTGATTACATTACTTAATTATCTATTGACTTGCATTTTATCCAATTAGTGCAGTGTCTGCCACAACTCTTCGGATGTTCTCTATATGGCTCACAAGGATTAGTACATGGATTTACAGTCTCTTGTGTAAATCTAATAAAAAAAGCATGTGATAAGAGGCAGAAATGTAGAGGTTTAAATCTTATAAAGTATATTAATATAACAATGTTGGTTGTGCGAAGCTGGGGAATGAGTAGTAAAGGCTTAAAGGGACAGTATACACTCATTTTCATATAACTGCATGTAATAGACACTACTATAAAGAATAAGATGCACAGATACTGATATAAAAATCCAGTATAAAACTGTTTAAAAACTTACTTAGAAGCTGTCAGTTTGGCTCTGTTGTAAAGGTAGCTGGAAAGCCCACTGCAAGTGGCAAATAAGACACTCCCCCCCCCCTCCCCCTTCTTTTGCATATGAAAAGACCCTTTACACAAACAGGAGCAAGCTGGAGAAGGTGGCTGACGGTATTCTCATAAAACTTTGGGGCTTGGTTAGGAGTCTGAAAATCAGAGCAATGTTATTTAAAAATAAGCAAAACTATTCATTTAAAAAAAAAAAAAAACTTTACAGGCTATATAAATAGATCATCTACAAAACATTTATGCAAAGAAAAAATGAGTGTATAATGTCCCTTTAATCTATCTTTTTAAACAAAAACAATTTTGGTGTTGAGTGTCCCTTTTAGACAATGGGAAAGTAGGGAAGCATAAAAATAGCTTGTTTTGTTTGGGAACCTGATACCTATGACTAAAGAAAGCTCAGGAATGACAAAAACAATGTATGGTAAAGAACTGTTACCCTTGTAACACATTTTTAGCAATTTCAAGGCATTTTAACGCTGGAATTATAAAGTATTTAATACAATTTGTGGTGGCTTTCATGGTATTTTAAAATTATAACAAATGTTAGTTTTGGGATAATTTTGAAATACTTCATGCTGAAAGTTCCTTTATTTGTTCCAAGCTAAGGCAGCCCACCGGCAGAACGTTATCTTCGCTATCTGGCAGAAAGGTGACGTTTCCACCTCTTAGCCAATAGCCGTGTGGGAAATCTGGCTTGGGGCCGCATATTGCTTTAATAAAGATAATTAGTACATACAATACTTCTTATATCATCAGTGGGTTTTTATTCTTTTGGGAGAAATATGTTGTGTGTCTGGTTTATTATTTTTTAAGCTATAGTATAGTCAAAATTAAACTTTCATTATTATAATAAAGCATGCAATTTTAAGCAACTTTCTAATTTACTCCTATTATCAATATTTCTTTGTTCTCTTGGTATCGTTTTTTGAATGTAAGCTTAGGAGTCGGCACATTTTTGGTTCAGCACATGGGTAGCGCTTGCTGATTGGTGGCTACATTTAGACACCAATTAGAAGGAGCCACCCCGGTGCTAAAACAAAAATGGGCCTGCTGCTCCTATGCTTACTTTCCTGCTTTTTCAAATAAAGACACCAAGAGAATGAAGAAAAATTAATTATAGGAGTAAATTAGAAAGTTGCTTAAAATGTAATGCTCTATCTGAATCATAAAAACGAAATGTATTTCTTTCTTGACACGGTGAGTCCACGGATCATCATCAATTACTGTTGGGAATATCACTCTTGGCCAGCAGGAGCAGGCAAAGAGCACCACAGCAAAGCTGTTAAATATCACTCCCCTACCCACAATCCCAGTCATTCAACTAAAGGGAAAGGAGAGAAAGGAAGTAACATAAGGTGCAGAGGTGCCTGAGGATTATATAAAAATAAACTGTCTGAAATACAGGGCGGGCCGAGGACTCACCGTGTCAAGAAATAAATACATTTATGAGGTAAGCATACATTTTGTTTTCTTTCTAATGACACGGTGAGTCCACGGATCATCATTAATTACTGTTGGGAATCAATACCCAAACCAGAGGACAGATGATAAGGGAGGGACAAGACAGGTAACCTAAACAGAAGGCACCACTGCTTGAAGAACCTTTCTCCCAAAAGAAGCCTCAGCCGAGGCAAAAGTATCAAATTTATGGAATTTGGAAAAAGTGTGCAAAGATGACCAAGTTGCAGCCTTGCAAATCTGTTCCACAGAAATTTTTGAAGGCCCATGAAGAAGAAACAGCCCTTGTGGAATGAGCTGTGATTTTCTCAGGAGGTTGCTGTCCAGCAATCTCATATGCCAAGCGAATAACGCTCTTCAGTCAAAGGAAAAGCGAAGTAACCGTAGCTTTCTGACCCTTGCATTTCCAAGAAAAGCAAACAAACAATTCAGAAGACTGACGAAAGTCCTTAGTTGCCTGCAAATAAAATTTTAGCGCTCGCACAACATCCAGATTATGCAAGAAGCGTTCTTTGTGAGGAGGATTAGGACACAAAGAAGGTACAACGATTTCTTGATTAATATTCTTGTCCAAGATAACATCTTAATAACTAAAGAATGCATAGGCTCAAACGGAGCCTGTTGTAAAACTTTAAGAACAAGGTTAAGACTCCATGGAGGAGTAACAGGTTTAAACACAGGCCGAATCCTAACCAAGGCCTGACAAAACGATTGCACGTCTGGCACATCCGCCAAGCGCTTATGTAATAAAATAGATAACGTCGAAACCTGTCCCTTTAGAGTACTTGCCGACAAACCCTTCTCCAGACCATCCTGGAGAAAGGACATAATTCTAGGAATCCTTACTCTACTCCAAGAGTATCCTTTGGATTCACACCAATACAAGTATTTACGCCAGATCTTATTGTAAATCCTGCAAGTCACAGGCTTACGAGCCTAAATCAAGGTCTCAAGGACCGACTCTGAAAATCTACGCTTAGATAAAACTAAGCGGTCAATCTCCAACCAGTCAGCTTCAGAGAAATGAGATTTGGATGAAGGATGGGATCCTGAAGTAGAAGGTCCTTCCTCAGAGCCAGTCTCCAAGGTGGAAAGGATGACATTTCCACTAGGTCTGCATACCAAATCCTGTGAGGCCACGTCGGGGCTATGAGAATAACAGACACCCTCTCCTGCTTGATTCGAGCAATGACTCTTGGAAGGAGAGCAAACGGAGGAAACAGGTATGCTAGACTGAAGTTCCAAGGAACTGCCAGAGCATCGATCAGAAATTGAATCGGATATATAGAGGCGCTGATCTTGAATCTCGTGTATATGGACGTACACACTGAAGAAAGAAAAACTTGGCTTGTGATTTGCAGAAGTTAACAACAAATTAATGTGCAGTATACTCACTCCGAAAAATTCAGAGTTCAGCTTCTTCGAAAGGTTTTTCTGTCTCAACTTTCCCAATTTCCACACTGTATTTGTGTCTGTGGATAATGAAAATTGCACTGCAGGTAATTGAATCTTTTGCTTGATAAAAAGTGCAATATACTCACTCCGATAAATTTCGGAATCCGGCTCCTCAGAACGTATTGTGTAGTTTGAAATTACTTCCAAAAAGGCAGCAAAATACTTGTTGTAGTAAAAAACAAATATTTATTAAAACATAATAAAATGCTCTTATTTATCTTGGCTCTACGCGTTTCAACGACAATGTCGTCTTTTTCAAGAGCAGTAAAAACAATTGGAAGTGCTGCCTTTGGAGTGTTTACAGGTGTATTTATACAGGTAATCATTGTTCCTGTTCCGGTGGTAAACACCGGAATAGGACTCACAAATAAAACATTTTAATTTTGTATTTATTCCAATCCGATTGTGTTTTGAGAATGATATTTATTTATTTTGTATTTAAGCTTTTAGCGCTTAAATTCTCAATAATTTATCAAATCGGATTGGTATAAATGAAAAAAGAATTTAAGCGCTAAAAGCTTAAATACAAAATAAATAAATATCATTCTCAAAACACAATCGGATTGGAATAAATACAAAATTAAAATGTTTTATTTGTGAGTCCTATTCCGGTGTTTACCACCGGAACAGGAACAATGATTACCTGTATAAATACACCTGTAAACACTCCAAAGGCAGCACTTCCAATTGTTTTTACTGCTCTTGAAAAAGACGACATTGTCGTTGAAACGCGTAGAGCCAAGATAAATAAGAGCATTTTATTATGTTTTAATAAATATTTGTTTTTTACTACAACAAGTATTTTGCTGCCTTTTTGGAAGTAATTTCAAACTACACAATACGTTCTGAGGAGCCGGATTCCGAAATTTATCGGAGTGAGTATATTGCACTTTTTATCAAGCAAAAGATTCAATTACCTGCAGTGCAATTTTCATTATCCACAGACACAAATACAGTGTGGAAATTGGGAAAGTTGAGACAGAAAAACCTTTCGAAGAAGCTGAACTCTGAATTTTTCGGAGTGAGTATACTGCACATTAATTTGTTGTTAACTTCTGCAAATCACAAGCCAAGTTTTTCTTTCTTCAGTGTGTACGTCCATATACACGAGATTCAAGATCAGCGCCTCTATATATCCGATTCACTTTCTACTCACAGTCCGGTTGGGAGAGACTGTTAGAGAGCAGCGGTCATTTAAGAGGGGAGTATTGTACTCTATTCTAGTCACCCTGTACATTGTGTTGTTTAACATCTGACATATTTGTATAGTTTTAGATTATTATTGCATCGATCAGAAATGCCTGCGGATCTCTTGACCTCGAGCCGTATCTCAGGAGTTTGGCATTCTGATGAGAAGCAATGAGAGCCGTATCTCGGGAGTTTGGCATTCTGACGAGAAGCAATGAGATCCAACTCCGGCTGCCCCCACTTGAGGGTCAAGCTGGAAAACACATCCGGATGAAGTTCCCACTCCCTGGGATGAAAAGTCTGTCTGCTCTGAAAATCCGCTTCCTAATTGTCCACTCCTGGGATGTGGATTGCAGAAAGACAGCAGTTGTGAGTCTCCGCCCACTGAATAATTCAGGCCACCTCTGTCATAGCCAAGGAACTCTGAGTTCCCCCCTGGTGGTTGATATAGGCCACCAAGGTTATATTGTCCGATTGGTACCTGATAATCCGGGCTAAAGCTAACTGAGGCCAGGCCAAAAGATCATTGAAGATCGCTCTCAACTCCAGAATGTTTATGGGCAGAGCCGACTCCTCCCGAGTCCATAGGCCCTGAGCCTTCAATGAGCCCCAGACTGCTCCCCAACCCAGAAGGCTGGCATCAGTGGTCACGATCACCCAGGTGGGTCTGCGGAAGCAAGGTCCCTGGGAGAGATGGTCCTAAAAAAAGCCACCACGGAAGAGTCTATTGACACCTGATCTAGATCTACACACGGAGACAGGTCCGTATAGTCCCCGTTCCATTGACTGAGCATGCATAACTGCAGAGGTCTGAGATGTTACCAAGCAAAAGAAATGATGTCCATAGAAGCCACCATCAGACCGATTACCTCCATACATTGAGCCACTGACGGCCGTGGAGAGGACTGAAGGGTAAGACAAGAGTCGAAAATGTTTATTTTTCTCACCTCTGTCGGAAAAATCTTCATTAACAGGGATTCTATTATGGTCACCAAAAATACGACCCTTGTAACTGAAATCAGAGAACTTTTTCCCGATTCACCTTCCATCCGTGGGATCGAAGAAAAAAACAACAAGATCTCCGTAAGAGATTCTGCTTGTTGAAAAGATGGTGCCTGAACCAGAATGTCATCCAGATAAGGTGCCACTGCAATGCCCCGAGATCGAAGCACAGCTAAAAGAGCCCCCAGAACTGGAAATGATTGTCCAAAAAGGTTAATCTCAGAAACTTGGGATGGTCCTTTAGGTCTATGGTTGTCATGAACTGACCCTCTTGCACCAAGGGAAGAATGGAGCGTATAGATGGCACTCTGAGAAACTTGTTTAAACATTTTAAATCTAGGATTGGTCGAAAAGTTTCCTCCTTTTTGGGAACTACGAACAGATTCAAGTAAAATCCCAGACCCCTTTCCTGAAAGGGAACTGGAACTATTACCCCCAGGGCAGTAAGGTCCTTGACACACTGTAAGAACTCCTCTCTTTTTATCTGGTCTACAGATAATCTGGAGAGGAGAAACCTGCCTCTGGGAGGAAAATATCTGAAGTCTATTTTGTATCCCTGGGAGACAATGTCCACCGCTCAGGGATCCGGTACATTTCTTATCCAAGCCTGGGAAAAAAAGAGAGAGAGATCTACAAGATCCGCTCCCGGATCGGGGGCCAACCCTTCATGCTGACTTGGAATCAGCTGAAGGCTTTTTAGATTGTTTTCCCTTATTCCAGAACTGGGTAGGTTTCCAGGAAGACATGGCTTGGTCTTGTTTGGAGGAGGGAGAGGTGGGCTCACCTCTAAAGTTAAGAAAGTAATGAAAATTACTCTGACATCCTTTCTGCTTTTTCCTTTTATCTTGAGGAAGAAAGGAACCCTTCCCCCCCTGTAATGTCTGAGATAATCTTAGCCAAACCAGGCCCAAACAAGGTCTTACCCTTGTAGGGAATTGCCAAAAGTTTGGACTTAGACGAAACATCCGCGGACCAGGATTTCAACCATAGGGCTCTGCGCGCTAGAACAGCAAAACCAGATATCTTAGCTCCCAGATTAATGACCTGTAAGGAAGCATCCGTAATAAAGGAATTGGCTGACTTGAGAGCCTTAATCCTGTATTGGATCTTCTCAAGAGGAGTATCTGTCCGAATAGAATCAGACAACGCATCAAACCAGTAAGCTGCAGCACTGGTGACAGTAGCAATACACACCGCAGGCTGCCATTGTAGACCCTGGTGAATATACATTTTCTTTAACAATGCTTCCAACTTCTTATACATTGGGTCCTTAAAAAAACAACTATCCTCTATGGGAATAGTCGTCCTCTTAGCCAAAGTGGAAATCGCTCCTTCCACCTTAGGGACAGTTTGCCAAGAATCCTTAATAGAGTCCGCTATTGGAAACATTTTCTTGAAAATTGGAGATGGAGAAAAGGGAATACCAGGTCTCTCCCATTCCCGTGCAATAATCTCTATAGCATGGTCTGGAACTGGGAAGCACTCCACTGTGGAGGGAACATCAAAGTACTTGTTTAGTTTACTAGATTTCTTAGGGTTGACTACTAGTCGTATTGAA
The DNA here is from genome assembly GCF_027579735.1 of Bombina bombina. Classification (NCBI taxonomy): domain Eukaryota; kingdom Metazoa; phylum Chordata; class Amphibia; order Anura; family Bombinatoridae; genus Bombina; species Bombina bombina. The sequence continues at coordinate 89,990,407 of NC_069506.1, read as the reverse complement.
GTCATCCAAGGTAGCCAAAACCTCCTTAAGTAACATGCAACGGTGTTCTAGCTAAAATCTGAAGGATACCACTTCAGCATCAGAAGCAGGAATTACACTGTCTGAATCTGAGATTTCACTCTCAGATGCTACCAAAGTACTGTATCTTCATTCTCAGACTTCTGAGAAGCGACACTAAGAGCAGTCACAACCTGATCAGAAACCTTACTTACTGAATCCTTAAAGGGACACTGTAACCAAAATTTTTCTTTCGTGATTCAGATTGAGCATGAAATTTTAAGCAACTTTCTAATTTACTCCTATTTTCAATTTTTCTTCGTTCTCTTGCTATCATTATTTGAAAAAGAAGGCATCTAATCTTTTTTTTGGTACTCTGGACAGCACTTTTTTATTGGTGGATGAATTTATCCACCAATCAGCAAGGACAACCCAGGTTGTTCACCAAAAATGGGCCGGCATCTAAACTTACATTCTTGCATTTCAAATAAAGATACCAAGAGAATGAAGAAAATTTGATAATAGGAGTAAATTAGAAAGTTGCTTAAAATTTCATGCTCAATCTGAATCACGAAAGAAAAATTTTGGTTACAGTGTCCCTTTAAGTTTCCTTTTACGTTTATTCTGTAATATGGGAAAGACAATGCTTCAGATACCGCAGAGGATACCTGGGTAGCAATGTCCTGTAAAGTAAATCCTACCGGATTGTGAGTGGAAACGCAGGGCACTGCATGTGGAGACTGAAAAGATTGGGACGCCTGAGGAGAAAGCTGCGGCATGACTGCTTCAGGAGAAATTTGGTCAGCATCCGCCTTAGCTAATGGTGGCTCAAAATCAAAGATTTTTTCTCTATAACTTAACGTTCTCTCTATACAAGACTAACAAAAAGTAACTGGAGGTTCCACCTGAGAGTCATAACAAAGTTGAAATGTAACAGACTAAAAAAATTTAATATTTTTTATTTCTTTGCACTTAAATAAAAATCTTATTACTGCGCCTCTAAATATTCTGGGTTTTTTATTTGTACATAAATTAGCCCTTAAATTATTCACCCGGCACCAAAACACCTCAACAGTTTACTGAGGTGCCTACCTGACCTAAAGCGATATAACCAACAATTTGATCCAGATCGCAATGGCAGACTAACGCCGGGGCTGACAGCTGCGTCACTCTCAACATCCGACAGAGCCCCTGAAAGCACGCCAATGGCATTACCCGCCTCCTAACAGGGATCCCCCCCCCTATTTAGAAGAGAACGGAACCGTCAGCATAACGGAGCCGATACGCACACTAAATTTTTTTATACAGTCCGGATCTCTTAACCGGAGCTTGCATTTAAAGAGCCACCAATAAAAATAAAGTTTCTCCCCAGTACAGTCCACAGTGCCCTGTCAAAACTGCCAGATAATATTAACCCTTTCACCACAGGGTAAAATTAAAGGTCCTTTCGTTTTATATAAGCAACACTTAGCTGCAGAAGTGCCAATATTCTCCCATCTAAGAAAATAAGTATGACACTTACCTTAAAATCATATGACCGGTAGCAGGGCAGCTCATCTGGTTTGAAAGGCTCTCCTACCTCACATGGACCTGTGGAAAAAGAAAGAATCTGAGTAAGCTTACTCAGGCTTTCTGGATAGGGCAGCAATTCTTGAGAAATCGCAGTGAGGATTGTACCTCACAAGTTCTCAAGAGCTCAAAAGCCACCACTGCCCTACTGAAGAGACTGACGTGGACTACGGCTAGACCCCAGAAAAGATCAGAGCAAACCTACTCTGCTTTAAAATAATAAAATCTTGATTGAATAAAAACTTCTAGTCAGACACAAACTTCACCTCCTCCTTGCACTGTAGGCAAAGAGAATGACTGGGGCATTGTGGGTAGGGGAGTGATATTTAACAGCTTTGCTGTGGTGCTCTTTGCCTCCTCCTGCTGGCCAGGAGTGATATAACCAACAGTAATTGATGATGATCCGTGGACTCACCGTGTCAATAGAAAGAAAGCTTAATTTTGACTAGACCTTTCTTTAAAAAATAATGTAATACTCTTATTTAGAACTGTCAAGCAAGGGAAAAAGGTGAACACAAATATTACCACAAAATCAAAGCACGCTTTGTGTATTAATTATCAGTCCTTCTTTGCTTAGCTTATCAAAGCAGAACTGTGCAAGGACTGCTTACTGTCTTGACGCCAAGCTGAAGATAAGCATAGTCCAAGGTTGTTCACTTTGAAAAGTGGAAATTAAAGGGACAGTTAACGCAAAAAATTTCTCTTTAATTTGTTCCCAATTATCCACTTTAACTGCTGGAGTGTATTAAATTGTTTACAAGTATTTCCATTACCCTTAAATGGGCATTTAAAATAGTTTATTTGGCCTGTGGTATCCCCACCTATCCTGAAAGTTTTTGCCTTTGAGGCCAAGCTGTGTTAACACAGCCAGTAGAAGAAATTACACTCCCAGTGGGTTATAGAAGAGATAAGGTAATAAAATGATAATAATCCATTGTTCTCTTCAAGTATTGGTGATTGGTTTATGGACAGATATAAGATAAAGAAGCAGGTATATGTACACAATGTTATAAAGTAATGAGATCTGATTAAACCTACAAGCGCAACCCATTTAAATTAGGTTGTGGCTTCAAAACACAATCAGTTAATTCATATACACAAACCTTAAAAAAGCAAATCTCATACATTTTATACTCTGCAGCTGGTAAAAAAACGTAATTGGAAACACATTAAGGAAAAAAACTATTTTATAGTATACTGTCCCTTTAACTTTCCTTAAACCTAATCCCTAAAGATGAACAAGGCATGTAACCTACTGCCATTCCAATGGTTTAACTAATCTGTTCTAAGTAAAGTTAACCGTACATTAAAATTAACACTAACTTTGCTCTGCAGCTTCCTTTCTCTATAGTGGGCTCTCAAAGGTGAAAACAAGCCCTTTTAATGCCACCAGACCCTACATAACTGCTCTTGAAAGTTGTGTGCGCACAAGGCAGTCTGAGAATTAGACATCACGCTGCCACTGGGTGCCCGGGACTAAACGGAGGCGGCATTAATATTAATGAATCATTTGCTTTTATTTACTGTATTTAAATATTAATATCAAGTAAATACAGCGTTTATAGTATGGGTTATAGAACCTAGTTAGGCCTATTTTTAATAGTAACTCTCAAGCAACCAGAAACTACACTTATCCGGAATCTATCAATCCCCATGGGTGCCAGTTAACTGGGAGTTTACTGTATACATCCTACTTGCTTGCTTATGTTACCAACATACATTGTTGCAGTACATCCAGGATGTTCAACAAGCACCGCAATACATTACAAGTCTGCATGAATTAAACACAGTCTTATGATTAAATATTCACGTGGAGAAGTCATGCTTTTACTTGGAATGACAAAAAGCTCCTAAAAGAAAAAATTACATCACTGCTGGTCTTTATATTTCCTGCTAAACCTGCTTTCAATCAAAGGGGGTCATTCACCCCTAGTTCAACATGACTTTAAGACAAACTTATTTAAAATGTATCATATATGAGGTACCATATACTAAAGATACTAAACCAGTTTTTTTCTTCAGTATACACAAGATAGGAACCATTGGATGATACTTTGGAACAAAATAGAACATGCCAGCCCATACCATTAACTGGGTTAAGTATAGAGGATATCAGGAACAAATTGGATAATATTAAGGTAAATAAAACTCCAGGCCCAGATGGAATACACCCAAGAGTGTTAAGGGAACTTAGCACTGTTATAGACAAACCTCTACTCTTAATTTATCAAGACTCATTATCCTCAGGCATGGTACCCAAGGATTGGAGTAAAGCTGATGTGGTGCCACTCTTCAAAAAGGGAAGTAGGGATGATCCAGGAAGCTATAGACCAGTTAGTCTGACATCAATAGTGGGGAAGTTATTTTAAGGGATTATATGGATGATCATAGTCGTGTAAACAAGATTATGAGTTCTAATCAGCATGGTTTTATGAGAAATAGATCATGTCAAACTAATCTAATTAGATTCTATGAAGTAAGTAAAAATATAGATAAAGGGGAATCAGTTGATGTGATATACTTAGATTTTGCAAAGGCGTTTGATACAGTGCCACATGAGAGAGTAATGCACAAAATTAAGGGACTGGGAATAGCTGAAAATGTTATCTTATGGAAAAATAACTGGATAAAAGATAGGGAGCAACGAGTAGTAGTAAATGGATCATACTCAGATTGGACAAAGGTAATCAGTGGAGTCCCCCAGGGATCAGTACTGGGCCCTATTATTTTTAATATTGTTATAAATGACTTGGAGCAAGGATTAAATAGCAACATCTCTATTTTTGCAGATGATACGAAGTTAAGTAAGGTCATTAGGTCAGCGCAGGATGAACTTTCGTTACAAAGGGACCTGCAAAAATTAGAAGTATGGGCAGGTAAATGGAAAATGAGATTTAATACAGGAAAATGCAAGGTTCTACATAAGCAGGCAACATATTATTTAAATGGGACAAGACTTAGCCAAACACAGGAGGAAAGGGATTTGGGGGTAATAATAGATAACAAGCTAAAGATGGGTGCACAATGCAGGGCAGCAGCTTCAAAGGCTAATAAGATACTAGCATGTATTAAAAGAGGCATTGATTCAAGGGAGGAAAGCATAATTCTGTCACTATATAAAGCCCTGGTAAGACCTCACCTTGAGTATGGAGTGCAGTTCTGGGGACCAATCGCAAAAAAATATATTTTAACCTATGAGGAGAGGCTTGCCTGGGTCTGTTTTCTTTAGAAAAAAGGTGCTTAAGAGGTGACATGATTACTTTATATAAATATATTAAAGGCCCATATACAGAGATGGCAGAAACTCTGTTTATTCCAAGAAAATTGTTTGTGACCAGAGGTCACAATTGGAGGTTAGAGGAAAGGAGATTTAATCTCCTGCAACGGAAACGTTTTTTCACTATAAGAGCAATAAAATTGTGGAACTCATTACCAAAGGAGGTAGTGAATGCCAATACCCTAGATACATTTAAAAATGGTTTGGATACATTTCTGTCTATAAACAAAATTCATGGATATGATTGCTAGTATTAAATGGATCACCTTTTAGTGGGATTATTTAAGCTTAACTGGAGCTTTTTGTATATATTTTAGATTTGTATAGGTTGAACTCGTTGGACTTCGGTCTTTTTTCAACCTCATCTACTATGTTACTGTGTTACCAAGAAATCTATGGGATTGTAATCTAAGACCGATTGAATTTTGGAACTAAGGGTAGCAGAGCAAGATTCAATTAAGAATATGTGACAACCCAGTGTTCTCCACAGTTGCCAGCCTGGCGGCATTATAAAGTACACTGCCCGTGTAATACGTTCTAATATTTAAACAGACAGTAAAGTCAAATATGAACATTCATGATTCACATAGATAGTGTATGCAATTTTAAACAACTTTCCAATTAAAGTGAATGTCAATTTTATCTGCCTGGAATAGGTATACTGATTAGTAAACTAGTAACTAGTTAAACCGCTAAGTTTTTATAAAAAAAAAAATATATAGTTTATTTAGATTTATATTACCAACATTCAATACATTTGCAGCAGGACTCCTCCTACTTGCAACTTCCTGTTTCGGAGCAATGTGACGTAAAGAGCGGTCCCACCCGCTCTACACGTATGTCTAATGCGCGCACCAGATAAGGCTCTTACTACACGCATCTGATCCTTGAAATATGCGCATGCGTTCTATACACTATTAAATTACTCTGCGCATGCGTTAACGTTTGTCACTCGATCTGCGCATGCGTTACCCTTGCATATACTCAGCGTGGACACGCATCTCTTCAGAAGGTGGATAGTATCGGCTAACGCATGCGCAGAAGAAGCTGATGACGTAGCAAGAAAGTGGCTGGACGCCACGGGAGGGAACAATGGATTGGCAATAGCTCTTGTCAATCATTCAAGGAAAGAGGGACAAAAATGACAGGCGGTGGAATCATGAACCAAATTATAATTAAAAAAAAATGATATTTGTGCATGTCAAAGTTTGAATAAAAAAAACGATGAATTAAAGTCCCCATGATTTGGAGAGATCAATAATATGGTGTAAAGCACAACCGGTGAGTTTACATTCACTTTAACTAATGTTATCAAATTTGCTTTGTTCCTTTGGTATCTTTTGTTGAAGAGTAAAACTAGGTAGGCTCATAAGAGCTCAGGAGTGTGCACGTGTCTTTAGTACTCTATGACAGCAGTGTTTTGCAACATTATTTGTTACTTTGTTATACAATGTTGCAAAACACTTCTGCCATAGAGTACTAAAGACACGTGCACACTCCTGTGCTCTTATGAGCCTACCTAGTTTTACTCTTCAATAAAAAGATACCATGAGAATGATGCAAGTTTGATAACAAAAGTAATTTGGAAAGTTGTTTAAAACTGCATGCTCTATCTGAATCATGAGGGTTTCATTTTGACTTTACTGTCCCTTTAACATTTTCTGCTATCCAAAGCACAAATTAATTGCATCATTTAAAATAAATGTGTTTAATGATAATTTGTGCAATAAACATTGTAGAATTTTAATATTAGCTGAATTTTGCTTATTTTTTACTAAAACTTTAGCCGTGTGGGCAATAAAATCAGCTGGGTGATGCACCCATTATAAAGGTCCTGGGGAGAACACTGCAAACATATATATGAATTTGTAGCACTGTCTTTAATCACCATGTAGATGAAAAGCACCTTGTGAGAAGGCATATTTAAATACGTTAATGGCTCTTTTTATAAGTTATCCTGCAGCACATCCATCTATTGTGCCCCCCAAAAAAACACCCAAAAAACACCAATATTTGTTACTATTGTAATTAGCAATAGGTTATATTTTCTTGATTTTATCACTATTAGATTTTAAATACTTTACAAAAATAATAAAAAACATGGCTGAGCAGGTATATAGTTTGAGAGAGACAAGCCACCAAATTTATTTTAAACCTGTAGCATAATGCGTATATTTTACCTTTTTCATGAGAAACCAATAAGTGAAAAAAATAAAAAAATCTTTTAATGGAATATACAAAATATACTATTAATGTTAAAGGCTCCATAATCATTTGTTCATTTTCATCTTTTCAAGTTGCATAAACTATACCTGGGCCAAACATATAAGATATTAGCCCTGTTATTCCTTTATCAGGGTACCAACCCTTTTCATATCCTGGCCAGTTTAACATAGCTTAAACAGACATGAAAGTCAAAACAGAGCAGCAATTTTTAACAACTTTCTAATTTACTTCTATTATCTAATTCACATAGTTCTTTTGGTATCCTTTGTTAAAAACAAACCTAGGTAGGCTAAGAAGCAGCAATGCATAACTGGGAGCTAGCTGCTGATTGGTGGCTGCAGATAATGCCTTGTCATTGGCGCACTGGATGTATTCAGCTAGCTCCCCCCCCCCAGTGCATTGCAGCTCCTTCTACAAAGGATACCAAAATAATTTAGAAAATTGGAATGTTGTCTAAAAACAGAATTTATGCTTACCTGATAAATTACTTTCTCCAACGGTGTGTCCGGTCCACGGCGTCATCCTTACTTGTGGGATATTCTCCTCCCCCACAAAGAAAGGCAAGGAGAGCACACAGCAAGAGCTGTCCATATAGCTCCCCCTCTGGCTCCGCCCCCCCAGTCATTCGACCGACGGTTAGGAGAAAAAGGAGAAACCATAGGGTGCCGTGGTGACTGTAGTGTATAAAGAAAAGGAAAAATTTTTCAAACCTGATTAAAAAACCAGGGCGGGCCATGACCGGACACACCGTTGGAGAAAGTAATTTATCAGGTAAGCATAAATTCTGTTTTCTCCAACATTGGTGTGTCCGGTCCACGGCGTCATCCTTACTTGTGGGAACCAATATCAAAGCTTTAGGACACGGATGAAGGGAGGGAGCAAATCAGGTTACCTAAACAGAAGGTACCACGGCTTGCAAACCCTTTCTCCCAAAAAATAGCCTCCGAAGAAGCATAAGTATCAAATTTGTAGAATTTGGCAAAAGTGTGCAGAGAAGACCAAGTCGCTGCCCTACATATCTGATCAACAGAAGCCTCGTTCTTGAAGGCCCATGTGGAAGCCACAGCCCTAGTAGAGTGAGCTGTGATTCGTTCAGGAGGCTGCCGTCCGGCAGTCTCATAAGCCAAACGGATGATGCTTTTCAGCCAGAAAGAAAGAGAGGTAGCAGTAGCTTTTTGACCTCTCCTCTTACCAGAATAAACGACAAACAAAGAAGAAGTTTGTCTGAAATCCTTTGTTGCATCTAAATAGAACTTTAAAGCACAGACTACATCTAAATTGTGTAGCAAACGTTCCTTCTTTGAAACTAGAACAACTATTTCCTGGTTAATGTTCTCTTTTGGAAGAAAACCAGGCTTGGTACGCAAAACAACCATATCTGAAAGGAACACCAGATAGGGTGGGTCACACTGCAAAGCAGATAATTTAGAAACTCTTCTAGCAGAAGAAATAGCAACCAAAAACAAAACTTTCCAAGATAGTAACTTGATATCTATGGAATGTAAGGGTTCAAACGGAACTCCTTGAAGAACTGAAAGAACTAAATTTAGACTCCAGGGAGGAGTCAAAGGTCTGTAAACAGGCTTGATTCTGACCAAGGCCTGTACAAAAGCTTGTACATCTGGCACAGCTGCCAGTCGTTTGTGTAACAAGACAGATAAAGCAGAAATCTGTCCTTTTAGAGAACTCGCTGACAATCCCTTAACCTCCTTGGAGAAAGGAGAGGATCCTGGGAATTTTAATCTTACTCCAGGAGAATCCCTTGGATTCACACCAACAGATATATCTTTTCCATATTTTATGGTAAATCTTTCTAGTCACAGGTTTTCTGGCTTGGACCAGAGAATCTATCACTGAATTTGAAAACCCGCGCTTGGATAAAAAAAGCAGACAGCTGCAGAGAAACTAGATTTGGATGTTCGAATGGACCTTGTACTAGAAGATCCTGTCTCAAAGGTAGCTTCCATGGTGGAGCCGATGACATATTCACCAGGTCTGCATACCAAGTCCTGCGTGGCCACGCAGGAGCTATCAGAATCACTGAGGCCTTCTCCTGATTGATCCTGGCTACAAGCCTGGGAAGGAGAGGGAACGGTGGAAACGCATAAGCTAGGTTGAACGACCAAGGCGCCACTAATGCATCCACTAGAGTCGCCTTGGGATCCCTGGATCTGGACCCGTAGCAAGGAACCTTGAAGTTCTGACGAGACGCCATCAGATCCATGTCTGGAATGCCCCATAATTGAGTCAACTGGGTAAACACCTCCGGGTGAAGTTCCCACTCCCCCGGATGGAAAGTCTGACGACTCAGATAATCCGCCTCCCAGTTGTCTACTCCTGGGATGTGGATTGCAGATAGGTGGCAGGAGTGATCCTCCGCCCATTTGATGATTTTGGACACCTCTCTCATCGCCAAGGAACTCCTTGTTCCCCCCTGATGATTAATGTAAGCTACAGTCGTCATGTTGTCTGACTGGAATCTAATGAATCCGTCCTTCGCTAGTTGAGGCCAAGCCCGGAGAGCATTGAATATCGCTCTCAGTTCCAGGATATTTATCGGAAGAGACTCTTTCCGAGACCATAAACCCTGAGATTTCAGGGAATCCCAGACTGCGCCCCAGCCTAATAGACCGGCGTCGGTCGTGACAATGACCCACTCTGGTCTGCGGAAACTCATTCCCTGGGACAGGTGAACCTGGGTCAACCACCAACGGAGTGAGTCTCTGGTCATTTGGTCTACTTGAATCATTGGAGACAAGTCTGTATAGTCCCCATTCCACTGCTTGAGCATGCACAGTTGTAATGGTCTTAGATGAATTCGAGCAAAAGGAACTATGTCCATTGCTGCAACCATCAACCCTACTACATCCATGCACTGAGCTATGGAAGGCTGCGGAATAGAGTGAAGAACTTGACAAGCGTTTAGAAGCTTTGACTTTCTGACTTCTGTCAGGAAGATCTTCATTTCTAAAGAATCTATTATTGTTCCCAAAAAGGGAACTCTTTTCTACGTTCACCTTCCACCCGTGAGATCTGAGAAAGGCTAGAACAATAACTGTATGAGCCTTTGCTTTGGAAAGAGACGACGCTTGGATTAGGATGTCGTCCATATAAGGTGCCACAGCTATACCCCTTGGTCTTAGAACCGCTAGAAGGGACCCTAGCACCTTTGTGAAAATCCTTGGAGCAGTGGCTAGCCCGAATGGGAGAGCCACGAACTGGTAATGCTTGTCCAGAAAGGCGAACCTTAGGAACTGATGATGGTCTTTGTGGATAGGAATATGTAGATACGCATCCTTTAAATCCACGGTAGTCATAAAATGCTCTCCTGGATTGTAGGTAAAATTGTTCGAATGGTTTCCATTTTGAACGATGGAACTCTGAGAAATTTGTTTAGAATTTTTTAATCCAGAATTGGTCTGAAAGTTCCCTCTTTTTTTTGGGAACTACAAACAGATTTGAGTAAAACCCCTGACCTTGTTCCACAGTTGGAACTGGGTGTATCACTCCCATCTTTAACAGGTCTTCTACACAATGTAAGAATGCCTGTCTCTTTATTTGGTTTGAAGATAAGTGAGACATGTGGAACCTTCCCCTTGGGGGTAGTTCCTTGAATTCCAGAAGATAACCCTGAGAGACTATTTCTAGTGCCCAGGGATCCTGAACATCTCTTGCCCAAGCCTGAGCGAAGAGAGAGAGTCTGCCCCCTACAAGATCCGGTCCCGGATCGGGGGCTACCCCTTCATGCTGTTTTGGTAGCAGCAGCAGGCTTCTTGGCCTGTTTACCCTTGTTCCAGCATTGCATTGGTTTCCAAGCTGGTTTAGTCTGGGAAGCGTTACCCTCTTGTCTAGAGGTTGCCGAGTTGGAAGCCAGTCCGTTCCTGAAATTGCGAAAGGAACGAAAATTGGACTTATTCTTAGCCTTAAAAGGTTTATCTTGTGGGAGGGCATGGCCCCTTCCCCCAGTGATGTCTGAAATAATCTCTTTCAATTCTGGCCCAAAAAGGGTCTTACCTTTGAAAGGGATCTTTAGCAATTTTGTCTTGGAAGATACATCCGCCGACCAAGACTTTAGCCAGAGCGCTCTGCGCGCCACAATTGCAAACCCTGAATTTTTCGCCGCTAACCTTGCTAACTGCAAAGCGGCATCTAAAATAAAGGAATTAGCTAACTTAAGTGCGTGAATTCTGTCCATGACTTCCTCATACGGAGTCTCCCTACTGAGCGACTTTTCCAGTTCCTCGAACCAGAACCACGCCGCTGTAGTGACAGGAATAATGCACAAAATAGGTTGAAGGAGGTAACCCTGCTGTACAAAAATCTTTTTAAGCAAACCCTCCAATTTTTTATCCATAGGATCTTTGAAAGCACAATTGTCCTCAATAGGAATGGTCGTGCGCTTGGCTAGAGTAGAAACCGCCCCCTCGACCTTAGGGACTGTTTGCCATAAGTCCTTCCAGGGGTCGACCATAGGGAACAATTTCTTAAATATAGAAGGAAGGACAAAAGGTATGCCTGGCTTCTCCCACTCCTTATTCACTATGTTCGCCACCCGTTTAGCATCAGGGTGCACCGGGACCTCAAGGAACTTGTCCATATTGCACAATTTTTCTGGGATGACCAGATTGTCACAATCATCCAGAGTAGATAGCACCTCCTTAAGTAATGCGCGGAGATGCTCAATTTAAATTTAAATGTCACAACATCAGGTTCTGCCTGCTGAGAAATTCTTCCTGTATCAGAAATTTCCCCATCTGACAAACCCTCCCTCACTGCCAATTCAGATTGGTGTGAGGGTATGACAGAAAAATTATCATCAGCGCCCTCCTGCTCTACCGTGTTTAAAACAGAGCAATCGCGCTTTCTCTGAAATGCTGGCATTTTGGATAAAATATTAGCTATGGAGATATCCATTACTGCCGTCAATTGTTGCATAGTAACAAGCATTGGCGCGCTAGAAGTACTAGGGGTCGCCTGCGCGGGCATAACTGGTATAGACACAGAAGGAGATGATGTAGAACTATGTCTACTTCCTTCATCTGAGGAATCATCCTGGGCAACTTTACTATTTGTGACAGTACTGTCCCTACTTTGTTTGGACGCTATGGCACAATTATCACACATATTTGAAGGGGGAACCACAGTGGCTTCCATACATACAGAATATGATCTATCTGAAGGTACAGACATGTTAAACAGGCTTAAACTGGTTAATAAATCACAAAAACCGTTTTAAAACAAAACCGTTACTGTCTCTTTAAATGTTAAACAGGGCACACTTTATTACTGAATATGTGAAAAACTATGAAGGAATTTACCAAATTTTCACCACAGTGTCTTAATGCATTCAAAGTATTGCACCCCAATTTTCAAGCTGTTAACCGTTAAAATGTGGAAACCGGAGCCGTTTACAATTTTAACCCCCTTACAGTCCCAGCCACAGCCCTTGCTGCGACTTCACTAATCCCAGGGGGATATACGATACCAAATGAAGCCTTCTAGGAACGTTTTCAGTGGATTCCAGACCCTCACACATGCAGCTGCATGTACTGTACTCAAAAGTAACTGTGCAGTAATGGCGCGAAAATGAGGCTCTGCCTACTACAGAGAAAGGCCCTTCCTGACTGGGAAGGTGTCTTAACAAGTGCCTGGCGCTAAAAACGTTCCCCAATGTTATAAAAGTGTGAAATTCAACTTCAAACTGCATATAATCCTTAAATAAAGCAATCGATTTAGCCCCTAAAAGTGTCTACCAGTATATAGCCCATAATAAGCCCTTTATTCTGTTTGAGTCTAAGAAAATGGCTTACCGATCCCCATGAGGGAAAAATGACAGCCTTCCAGCATTACACAGTCTTGTTAGAAAAATGGCTAGTCATACCTTGAGCAGAAAAGTCTGCAAACTGTTCCCCCCAACTGAAGTTCTCTCAGCTCAACAGTCCTGTGTGGGAAAAGCAACCGATTTTAGTTACTGCTGCTAAAATCATACACCTCTTTTAAACAGAACTCTTCATCTCTTTCTGTTTCAGAGTAAATAGTACATACCAGCACTATTTTAAAATAACAAACTCTTGATAGAAGAATAAAAAAACTACAACTAAACACCACAAACTCCTCACCATCCCCGTGGAGATGCTACTTGTTCAGAGCGGCAAGGAGAATGACTGGGGGGCGGAGCCAGAGGGGGAGCTATATGGACAGCTCTTGCTGTGTGCTCTCCTTGCTTTTCCCTGTGGGGGAGGAGAATATCCCACAAGTAAGGATGACGCCGTGGACCGGACACACCAATGTTGGAGAAATTGCCTGCTTTATCTTGAATCATGAAAGAAAAAAAAAAGGGTTCCATGTCCCTTTAAAGGAGGCTGTCATATTATTTTTTGGTATTTCCAGATGTGCATTTTTTTGCCTCCATAGTCTTTGTTGCTTGGCTCGGGTTTACTTCAAAATGCCTATTATGATGTGTGATGTGATTCTTATTCATGAAGCATGAATGACACATTTAAGAAATTTTAGAAAAATACAGAAAACCAGACAAACTATAAAATATAAATATTAAAAAAGAAAGCTAATGAAAATCACACTCAATTCATTCAAAGTGATTTGATAAATTAAAATTGCAGTTTTATGTTGGTTGTCCCATTGCATTATTCATCTGTGCAATCAGATGGCATTTTATCAGAGAAAACATATATAGCTTCAGGAGGGAAAGTGAGAGATGTAAAAGGCATGACAATTCCAAGTGACAGGGCCAGGCGACTGAGAATGGAACAGACAAGAAAGCACTGCTCATTACTGTCACCAGGTGCTTTATCATATCATATACAAACTGTGATATTTTCAATCCCTTGTTCATCTGCAATCTTTTTATATAACTTTTCATTGTTAACTTATAACTGCAGGCTAAAATTTATATTTTTTACTTGGATAAACATAATTTGAGGGCATGTACAATTTATATATGCCACATCTGGATCAGAACCCCACTTCAATTTACTCTTAGGGTTGCCAGAAACATCTGCCCCATCTCTGTATAAAATAAATAATAAAAATTTTAAAATACAAGTTTCCCGGAAAAAAGGATTCCCTGACTAATAAAAAACTGTGCAATGGTTGGTTTGATTAGTGTAGCTTTTATTTGTAATGCAAAATTAGAATAAGTCCATTCACAAAAGCACCAGCCTCTGAGCAGGTTTGAGATGACTGGGAGGGAGCAGTGAATAATGTGCAACATTTCTTACAGCAGCACCAGGGCACAACATCTGCTCCAAGGTTGTGTAGAAAACATTTCTATCAGCTCAGCCATCATGTCTGGAAAACAACAAAGCCTGAAGGGATGATTGCTACTAAAGCTTCAGCCAGCCGTGGATGATCCAGGAGACCTGAATACCGCCTGCGTGCAAAGGAGAATGTCTTGTTACTCCATTTTACACCATACGCGCTTCTGCTGTCTCCTTGCTCGTTTCTACTATTTATACAAGATGCATTGCAGAAATAAAATGCAGGCAAGGGGAAGCTATTGACGTGCACAGCATTTATCTCCGCCACCCCCTGCCAGAAAATCAGGTATGACAAAATACATGAAAACAGTAATTTGAAGCGACAAATGAGCCAGAGAAAAGCTGTTCTCCTGGGGTTGGTAACAACAAAGGTTTTCATTTACAACCCTTATAGTCTCCTCACAACAAGGGAAGCCTCACAAAGATGGTTCACAGCCATAATCACTGAATTAAGTTGTGAAAGATCAAAGTAAATAAAGTTGAAGAAAAAAAGAAAAAAAATCACCACCAAAACAAATAAAGTGCCACATGTAAATTGATCTTTTCCAGTCAAGGGTGGCATGGTCATGCTTTTATAATATGTTAATAAAGTGGTTATGTTAAAAACATTTAGAGCCAACAACATAAGTTATTGTGTTGAACGATGTCTGTTAATCCAAACATGTACAACCCAAGGCCACAAGAGGACCCTAAATTGTTATTTTATCTTGTCCATGTTACTTCTCTACACCACCTCCTATGTAAAGTGTTTCTCTTCTGACACCGTGCTAAAAAAATCTTACCTATGAATGGCCATAAAAGAAGCTCTAAAAGCTGAAAAACAACAATTTTTTAGGGCCATTTATTACCCATTAAAATATGTTCCCATTACCAAGTAGGGCTGCATTTTTATGTAAGCAGAGAGACAACTTGTAGAATCAGGACATGGTGGGTGGCTAAGATATATCATCCTGTTTTCCAGAATGTTTACACAGTATGTGCTCATTATTACGAGTCAGTGGAAAACTAGGACTGCTTAGGAATACAGAAGAGCAAAGACAGAATTTTATGAAGCAAAAGGATCAGTAATTATGGTCTTGGCTTACCGTGAAGGATTGGAGACGAGTTGGCATTCTGCACAAGTATTTATGTCACATGCAATCTTTCATTTTATTGGCTACAAAGAACAATGTTTCCTTTGAACATTGTAATATACAAAACTTGCAACAATGCAAACACTATTCTTTTTACTGGATTTCCCCTCTAAATATTGTGTAAAAGCCCCACGCAACAACCAATACCACTGCAACCTCAGGCTACCATAACAGCAACTTCGTGCATTATTAACAGAAATTGGTTACATTTAATGTACCTTTGTGTTCCTTACTGGAAAGTAAGTTAAAAAGAACAGCATAACCAAGTGCTTTAAATCATTTTGCATTTAGAATACACTATTTAACATTAGGACATTGAAGTCAAATGTATAAAAAGGGCTATAGAGCCCCAACATACTTTGAGACACTTTAAAATGCACATTTGCAATGCATAGTGCTTGTAGCGTGCCGACCACTCAACAAATGGCTAACCTATCGGCACTCAACAAATGGCTAACCTATCGGCACGCAACTTGTGCACATGGTGCAGGTATCTGCAACTTCTACAGAAGAGTATTGCTGTGGCTGAAAATTATTTCTTTTAAACATTGCTATCCCTTACATAGCAATACATTCTTCCCTGTACAGCGTGATTTTGTATAGTGCATTTATTTCCCTTCATAAATGCTTTTAAAAAGCTGCTGTCTTTTACTTCTTTCAACATGTACAAACATAATATTTGCACAGATACAAATGTATCCTGTACCCCGACAAAGTAATTACGGTTTTTAATGATTCCAACCAAAGTGACCATATCCAGCAGCTAGTTGATATGCAGCTATAACATAAACAAACGTGCAGCCTGCACACAAACAGTTATGGAAAGTGTGAAGTTGAACGCAAACCCTATAGTTAACATGTAACTTTATCAAATGCTGTTCTTTAAATAAAAGTACTACTTGCAGTTGTTTCATTGCTTTTTTAGTTTTTTCTAATCCCATATATTTATCGGGACAACATCTGATGTTTCAGGTCAGATATGTTACCTAACTAACCACATGCCATTGTAGAGGAAATTTAAAGGGACAGTAAAGACAAACATTTATGATTCAGATAAAGCATGCAATTTAAAAAAATGTTAAAATGTAATTTGGTTATCTAATTTGCTTCATTCTATTGGCATCTTTTGTTGAAATGAAACCTGCATAGGCTCAGGCGCAGCAATGCACTATTGGGGTCTAGATGCTGATTGGTGGCTGCACATATATGCCTCTTGTGATTGGCTCACTGTGTTCTGCTAGCTCCCAGTGCATTGCTACTTATTCAAAAAAGAATACCAGGAAAATTAAGTAAATAAGATAAAATGAACAACATCCCTTTATTAGACAGTCGTCACACTGTGTTCTATAAAGATTAAGCCATTGTCTTAAATAAGGGCTGCAATCTGCACATATACTGGAAGACAAAGGGTTAAAATAATGCACAAAACTGAACAAATATGATGTATAGATGCCCAATTATGGATTTTTCTTTCCACTGCAATACATATATCTTATACAGGATGTTTTTTTTTTAGCAAGTAAAACGGGTTTTATTCGGGGTGACTGTTATGCTTTGTTCAATGAACCACAATAATCTGTTATAAAAGGCTTTAAAAACAATTGGTAGAAGGTATACACATAGTTGAATAGATATTTGTAAAAAGATAAGCTTACATTCCTGATTTTCAAAAAAAGATAGCAAAAGAACGAAGAAAAAACAGAATTTATGTTTACCTGATAAATTACTTTCTCCAACGGTGTGTCCGGTCCACGGCGTCATCCTTACTTGTGGGATATTCTCTTCCCCAACAGGAAATGGCAAAGAGCCCAGCAAAGCTGGTCACATGATCCCTCCTAGGCTCCGCCTACCCCAGTCATTCGACCGACGTTAAGGAGGAATATTTGCATAGGAGAAACCATATGTTACCGTGGTGACTGTAGTTAAAGAAAATAAATTATCAGACCTGATTAAAAAAACCAGGGCGGGCCGTGGACCGGACACACCGTTGGAGAAAGTAATTTATCAGGTAAACATAAATTCTGTTTTCTCCAACATAGGTGTGTCCGGTCCACGGCGTCATCCTTACTTGTGGGAACCAATACCAAAGCTTTAGGACACGGATGAAGGGAGGGAGCAAATCAGGTCACCTAAATGGAAGGCACCACGGCTTGCAAAACCTTTCTCCCAAAAATAGCCTCAGAAGAAGCAAAAGTATCAAATTTGTAAAATTTAGAAAAAGTGTGCAGTGAAGACCAAGTCGCTGCCTTACATATCTGATCAACAGAAGCCTCGTTCTTGAAGGCCCATGTGGAAGCCACAGCCCTAGTGGAGTGAGCTGTGATTCTTTCAGGAGGCTGCCGTCCGGCAGTCTCATGAGCCAATCGGATAATGCTTTTAATCCAGAAGGAGAGAGAGGTAGAAGTTGCTTTTTGACCTCTCCGTTTACCAGAATAAACAACAAACAAAGACAAAGTTTGTCTGAAATCCTTAGTAGCTGCTAAGTAAAATTTGAGAGCACGAACTACATCCAAGTTGTGCAACAAACGTTCCTTCTTTGAAACTGGATTAGGACACAAAGAAGGCACAACTATCTCCTGGTTAATGTTTTTGTTAGAAACAACTTTTGGAAGAAAACCAGGTTTAGTACGCAAAACCACCTTATCTGCATGGAACACCAGATAAGGAGAAGAACACTGCAGAGCAGAAAATTCTGAAACTCTTCTAGCAGAAGAAATCGCAACCAAAAACAAAACTTTCCAAGATAATAACTTAATATCAACGGAATGTAAGGGTTCAAACGGAACCCCCTAAAGAACTGAAAGAACTAGGTTGAGACTCCAAGGAGGAGTCAAAATTTTGTAAACAGGCTTGATTCTAACCAGAGCCTGAACAAAGGCTAGAACATCTGGCACAGCTGCCAGCTTTTTGTGAAGTAACACAGACAAGGCAGAAATCTGTCCCATCAAGGAACTTGCAGATAATCCTTTTTCCAATCCTTCTCGAAGGAAGGATAGACTCTTAGGAATCTTAACCTTGTCCCAAGGGAATCCTGCAGATTCACACCAACAGATATACCAAATTATGTGGTAATTTTTCTGGTTACAGGCTTTCAGGCCTGAACAAGAGTATTAATAACAGAATCTGAGAACCCTCGCTTTGATAAGATCAAGCGTTCAATCTCCAAGCAGTCAGCTGGAGTGGGTCGAACGGACCTAGAACAAGAAGGTCTCGTCTCAAAGGTAGCTTCCATGGTGGAGCCGATGACATATTCACCAGATCTGCATACCAAGTCCTGCGTGGCCACGCAGGAGCTATCAAAATCACCGACGCCCTCTCCTGATTGATCCTGGCTACCAGCCTGGGGATGAGAGGAAACGGCGGGAACACATAAGCTAGTTTGAAGGTCCAAGGTGCTACTAGTGCATCCACTAGAGCCGCCTTGGGATCCCTGGATCTGTACCCGTAGTAAGGAACTCTGAAGTTCTGACGAGAGGCCATCAGATCCATGTCTGGAATGCCCCACGGTTGAGTGACTTGGGCAAAGATTTCCGGATGGAGTTCCCACTCCCCCGGATGCAATGTCTGACGACTCAGAAAATCCGCTTCCCAATTTTCCACTCCTGGGATGTGGATAGCAGACAGGTGGCAGGAGTGAGACTCCGCCCATAGAATGATTTTGGTCACTTCTTCCATCGCTAGGGAACTCCTTGTTCCCCCCTGATGGTTGATGTATGAACTTGGCCCTCGCTAGCTGAGGCCAAGCTTTGAGAGCATTGAATATCGCTCTCAGTTCCAGAATATTTATCGGTAGAAGAGATTCTACCCGAGACCAAAGACCCTGAGCTTTCAGGGATCCCCAGACCGCGCCCCAGCCCATCAGACTGGCGTCGGTCGTGACAATGACCCACACTGGTCTGCGGAAGGTCATCCCTTGTGACAGGTTGTCCAGGGACAGCCACCAACGGAATGAGTCTCTGGTCCTCTGATTTACTTGTATCTTCGGAGACAAGTCTGAATAGTCCCCATTCCACTGACTGAGCATGAACAGTTGTAATGGTCTTAGATGAATGCGCACAAAAGGAACTATGTCCATTGCCGCTACCATCAAACCTATCACTTCCATGCACTGCGCTATGGAAGGAAGAGGAACGGAATGAAGTAACCGACAAGAGTCTAGAAGTTTTGTTTTTCTGGCTTCTGTCAGAAAAATCCTCATTTCTAAGGAGTCTATTATAGTTCCCAAGAAGGGAACCCTCGTTGACGGAGATAGAGAACTCTTTTCCATGTTCACTTTCCATCCGTGAGATCTGAGAAAGGCCAGGACAATGTCCGTGTGAGCCTTTACTTGAGGAAGGGACGACGCTCGAATCAGAATGTCGTCCAAGTAAGGTACTACAGCAATGCCCCTTGGTCTTAGCACCGCCAGAAGGGACCCTAGTACCTATGAGAAAATCCTAGGAGCAGTGGCTAATCCGAAAGAAAACGCCACGAACTGGAAATGCTTGTCCAGGAATTCAAACCTTAGGAACCGATGATGTTCCTTGTGGATAGGAATATGTAGATACGCATCCTTGAAATCCACCTTGGTCATGAATTGACCTTCCTGGATGGAAGGAAGGAGTGTTCGAATGGTTTCCATCTTGAACGATGGAACCTTGAGAAACTTGTTCAAGATCTTGAGATCTAAGATTGGTCTGAACGTTCCCTCTTTTTTGGGAACTATGAACAGATTGGAGTAGAACCCCATCCCTTGTTCTCCTAATGGAACAGGATGAATCACTCCCATTTTTAGCAGGTCTTCTACCCAATGTAAGAATGCCTGTCTTCTTATGTGGTCTGAAGACAACTGAGACCTGTGGAACCTCCCCCTTGGAGGAAGCCCCTTGAACTCCAGAGAATAACCTTGGGAGACTATTTCTAGCGCCCAAGGATCCAGAACATCTCTTGCCCCAGCCTGAGCGAAGAGAGAGAGTCTGCCCCCCACCAGATCCGGTCCCGGATCGGGGGCCCGCATTTCATGCTGTCTTGGTAGCAGTGGCAGGTTTCCTGGCCTGCTTTCCTTTGTTCCAGCCTTGCATAGGTCTCCAGGCTGGATTGGCTTGAGAAGTATTACCTTCCTGCTTAGAGGACGTAGCCCTTGGGGCTGATCCGTTTCTGCGAAAGGGACGAAACTTAGGTTTATTTTTGGTCTTGAAAAGACCTATCCTGAGGAAGGGCGTGGCCCTTGCCCCCAGTGATATCAGAGATAATCTCTTTCAAGTCAGGGCCAAAGAGTGTTTTCCCCTTGAAAGGAATGTCAAGCAATTTGTTATTGGAAGACGCATCCGCTGCCCAAGATTTTAACCAAAGCGCTCTGCGCCACAATAGCAAACCCAGAATTTTTTCGCCGCTAACCTAGCCAATTGCAAGGTGGCGTCTAGGGTGAAAGAATTAGCCAATTTAAGAGCACGAATTCTGTCCATAATCTCCTCATAAGAAGAAGAATTACTAATAATCGCCTTTCCTAGCTCATCAAACTAGAAACACGCGGCTGCAGTGACAGGGACAATGCATGCAATTGGTTGTAGAAGGGAACCTTGCTGAACAAACATCTTTAGCAGACCTTCTAATTTTTTATCCATAGGATCTTGGAAAGCACAACTATCTTCTATGGGTATAGTGGCGCGCTTGTGTAGAGTAGAAACCGCCCCCTCGACCTTGGGGACTGTCTGCCATCAGTCCTTTCTGGGGTCGACTATAGGAAAACAATTTTATAAATATGGGGGGAGGTACTAAAGGTATACCGGGCCTGTCCCATTCTTTACTAACAATGTACGCCACCCGCTTGGATATAGGAAAAGCTTCGGGGGGCCCCGGGGCCTCTAAGAACTTTTCCATTTTACATAGTGGTTCTGGAATGACCAGATAATCACAATCATCCAAATTGGATAACACCTCCTTAAGCAGAGCGCGGAGATGTTCCAACTTAAATTTAAAAGTAATCACATCAGGTTCAGCTTGTTGAGAAATGTTTCCTGAATCTGAAATTTCTCCCTCAGACAAAACCTCCCTGGCCCCCTCAGACTGGTGTAGGGGCCCTTCAGAAACCATATCATCAGCGTTCTCATGCTCTACAGAATTTTCTAAAACAGAGCAGTCGCGCTTTCACTGATAAGTGGGCATATTGGCTAAAATGTTTTTGATAGAATTATCCATTACAGCCGTTAAATGTTGCATAGTAAGGAGTATTGGCGCACTAGATGTACTAGGGGCCTCCTGTATGGGCAAGACTGGTGTAGACGAAGGAGGGGATGATGCAGTACCATGCTTACTCCCCTCACTTGAGGAATCATCTTGGGCATCATTTTTACTAAATTTTTTTATGACATAAAATACATATAGTTAAATGAGAAGGAACCTTGGTTTCCCCACAGTCAGAACACAATCTATCTGGTAGTTCAGACATGTTAAACAGGCATAAACTTGATAACAAAGCACAAAAAACGTTTTAAAATAAAACCGTTACTGTCACTTTAAATTTTAAACTAAACACACTTTATTACTGCAATTGCGAAAAAGTATGAAGGAATTGTTCAAAATTCACCAAAATTTCACCACAGTGTCTTAAAGCCTTAAAAGTATTGCACACCAAATTTGGAAGCTTTAACCCTTAAAATAACGGAACCGGAGCCGTTTTTATATTTAACCCCTTTACAGTCCCTGGAATCTGCTTTGCTGAGACCCAACCAAGCCCAAAGGGGAATACGATACCAAATGATGCCTTCAGAAAGACTTTTCTATGTATCAGAGCTCCACACACATGCAGCTGCATGCCATGCTGTCCTCAAAAACAAGTGCGCCATACCGGCGCGAAAATGAGGCTCTGACTATGATTAGGGAAAGCCCCTAAAGAATAAGGTGTCAAAAACAGTGCCTGCCGATATAATCATATCAAAATACCCAGAATAAATGATTCCTCAAGGCTAAATATGTGTTAATAATGAATCGATTTAGCCCAGAAAAAGTCTACAGTCTTAATAAGCCCTTGTGAAGCCCTTATTTACTATCTTAATAAACATGGCTTACCGGATCCCATAGGGAAAATGACAGCTTCCAGCATTACATCGTCTTGTTAGAATGTGTCATACCTCAAGCAGTAAGAGACTGCACACTGTTCCCCCAACTGAAGTTAATTGCTCTCAACAGTCCTGTGTGGAACAGCCATGGATTTTAGTTACGGTGCTAAAATCATTTTCCTCATACAAACAGAAATCTTCATCTCTTTTCTGTTTCTGAGTAAATAGTACATACCAGCACTATTTTAAAATAACAAACTCTTGATTGAATAATAAAAACTACAGTTAAACACTAAAAAACTCTAAGCCATCTCCGTGGAGATGTTGCCTGTACAACGGCAAAGAGAATGACTGGGGTAGGCGGAGCCTAGGAGGGATCATGTGACCAGCTTTGCTGGGCTCTTTGCCATTTCCTGTTGGGGAAGAGAATATCCCACAAGTAAGGATGACGCCGTGGACCGGACACACCTATGTTGGAGAAATGATAATAGGAGTAAATTAGAAAGTTGCTTAAAATTGCATGCACTATCTGAATCATGAGAGAAAAATTTTGGGTTTAGTATCCCTTTTTTGTTTTTACCCTCCTGATATTGATTGATGTTAATTTATTAAACTTTGATGTATTGCTATTTCTTCCAGAATTTGGACACCACAATGTAAATCAAGATTTAAAAATACAAAAGTTCTAAATGTCCCATAAGTGTTCGTCATAAAGTGTACAATCAGATATCTAGCTGCAATAAATATTATAGTTTTACTAATTTAGCTCTGTAGGGTACCAAAAATAATACTAACTGATTAATTCACAGTGGAAATGAATGTTTTTAAAGATCATAAGTGAAATGAGAACAAATTCAAGAAATTATCAAGCAATGTTACATTATTTCAATAGTTTGTGATACTTTTTAATGGACTAGCAAAATGAAGGTGTGTTTTATTCTATAAGGTTTCAAAATCTCACTGGTCAATTCTTCAGATGTAGATCATCTACTTAAAGCATAACAGAGAGGTCTTGAAAGCTTATGGAATAAAAACCCTTGATTTTTTTGGCCCATTAAAAGGTATCACAAAAGAACATTTTCTGTGGTACCAATACGGCAATAACACCTTTTCTATTAGTATTTCAATAAGGAATATAAATAGAAAAAATAATAAAAAAACAGATTGTGTCATTAAATATTTTAGTAGTTAAGTAGAATTGAAATTCCTGATTGGTAATGATACTATGTGTAGTATAAATAAAGATAAGTTTTGGGTCAGTCAGCTGTTGGACACTATTAGCTTACCGTTTCTTTGTTCGGAAGCAGCTCCTTCCGAATTCGGAAAAAATTCTTGCCATACTGCCGTAAACCTTTGATAAACCTTTTCTGCACAAAAAAAAGAATCAGCCATAAAACACTGGTATGACAAAGAGGAAGTTGCTCAAGTAACCAATGTATAGCTCAGGCACAAACACTTAACATGTCATTATAATAATAAATCCAATCATACTGACAGGTTGCAGCATTGTATCTGTGCAGGAACTTATTATGCTGCGTCATTGATATCTAAGAGTTTTAATATTACATGTCAAACTTAGATTCTAATCTATGTTTTTAAGATGTGAAATTATTTGTTTTATTCTTTGGATTTTGAATAAACAGGTAAACAGTCAAAAATCAAACATTTAAGGAAGATTAAAGGGACACTGACCCCAATTTTTTTCTATCATGATTCAGATAGAGCATGCAATTTTAAGCAACTTTCTAATATACTCATATTATCAAATTCTTTTCATTCTCTTGGTATCTTTATTTGAAATGCAAAAATGTAAGTTTAGATGCCGGCCCATTTTTAGTGAACACACTGTGTTGTTCTTGCTGATTGGTGGGTAAATTCACCTACCAATAAACAAGTGCTTTCCATGGGTCTGAACCAAAAAAATAGCTTAGATGCCTTCTTTTTCAAATAAAGAAAGCAAGAGAGCGAAGAAAAATTGATAATAGGAGTAAATTAGAAAGTTGTTTAAAATTGCATGCTCTATCTGAATCACGAAAGAAAAAATTTGGGTTCAGTGTCCCTTTAAGGTAATTTGGATACGTAGGTGGAGAAAAAAAGTTTATCTATAGTGCAGCCAAGTTCCTTACAAAAAGACAGCAGTTAACAGTTACTTATACTTCACCTCACTAGAACTGTAATACTTTAGACATAGATTGGACAGCACATAAAGGCTATTTTTTGCTCCGAATCATAAAACTGCCATCACCTCAGCTCTATCCAACAGCTCCTATGAACCTATCAAATTTTATATACTGTTTCACTCCATGCTCCTTTTAATACGTGATCTGGATATCCTATGTCCTGAGAAGAGAGCGGAGATTTATACTGCCAGGCATGCCCAAGCATTTCTATGAACAGGAATCTGTTGCTATTTAATGCTCCTTTTAGAGTGAAAATATTATATCTGCTCAGTGTGTTGACATGTACAGCGCTCAGTATAGCATTATAATTATGCTTTAAGTAAAAATAAAGAATATCAGGCATACAACCTCATACATAAACGCACTCATGTAAAATATTCATTTTAGATAATTTTACAAATATATTTAAGCGTGCGTAGCATGTCATTTCAAAGGGATACTAAACCCAAATTTTTTATTTCATGATTCAGATAAAGCATGCAATTTTGAGCAACTTTCTAATTTACTTCTATTATCAATTTTTCTTCGTTTTTTTGCTATCTTTATTTGAAAAGAAGGCATCTAAGCTAAGGAGCCAGCCAATTTTTGGTTTAAGACTCTGGACAGCATTTGTTTATTGGTGGGTGCACTTAGCCACCAATCAGCAAGCACAACCCAGGTTGTGAACTAAAAATGGCATGGCTTCTAAGCTTACATTCTTGCTTTTCAAATAAAGTTAGCAAGAGAATGAAAAAAATGTATAATAGGAGTAAATTAGAAAGTTGCTTAAAATTGCATGCTCTATCTGAATCATGAAAGAAAAAATGTGTGTTCAGGGTCCCTTTAAAGTGATGCTAAACTTTATACGTTTTAAAATCAGGTCTGGAATCTAAGAAATAGCGATATTTTAGATGGACTTTAATTGATCATTTCTAAGAAGATCTAAATTCTCCCCTTTACAGATACGGAATGTTAGTCATATCTTAGATGAAGTTTAATTCATCAGTTGTAATGAAGATGCGCAATAACTTACTTTTTAATATAGATAAGAAATTAAAATACCTCGCGCTCCGACACCAAATTTAAAAGTAAAATTTTCTCAGAGCTAACGGCTTGAACTGTTCTCCAATCAGCGCTCTAGCTACAACAAAATTACCATATGGGTAGAGCACTGATTGGACAACAACTCAATTCTTTAGCTCAGAGAAAAATTGACTTTTGAAATGGGTGGCAGAGTTTGGGGAATTTGAACTTCATTGAAGAATAAATCAGTAAAGAACTGAAGTACAAAGTACAAATGTAGCACTCACAACGTTTGGTTTACATATAATTTGTGTATTATGCAAGAAAAACACAAGGAAAAATAAAACTTAACTTTTAATAGATTATTTAAGTATTATTAAGAACAAGGGATATAAGAAATGCTTAAAAAATACAACTTGCTAACTAAATGTGTAAAGATTGGACCTAAATAATCAATGGTGGATTATTACCCACTGGTCTAATGTAGGTCACAATCTGAGATAGATATAAGGAATACAGGTGGTAAATGGCCTTAAGGGTAAGGATTTAAAGGTCCTACGGTATGTGTAACTGTATATAATGGATAATGCTGATTGTTATATAGGCATATACAAACTGTGTAAATAGTCCACCAAAATGAGGGGAATATTCCTGTTAAACTATTAATGCATACATGTGTGCCATATTAAAATATTGACCCAAATTGGTTAATATACCTTTTAATACTTATAGTATATCCCCAGGATTCAGGAGATGGATCTGTGAGATCCGTAGGTATGTTCACAGAGTGAAAAAATATATTTATCAGGGTCTTATTTATATCTTAAACCACAATTGAGACACATCTCCCCAATTTAGGGATACACTACGGTATTACTAGGTATACCTCCCCAATAGGGAAACACACACACGGTATTACAAAGTATATCTCCCTCTAGATTGTTTTGGGAGCCACACGGTACTGATAAGCCCAGTTCCCCCTTTGAGTGATTTTAAGATATAAATAAGACCCTGATAAATATATTTTTTCACTCTGTGAACATACCTACGGATCTCACAGATCCATCTCCTGAATCCTGGTGATATACTATAATCCACCATTGATTATTTAGGTCCAATCTTTACACATTTAGTTAGCAAGTTGTATTTTTTAAGCATTTCTTATATCCCTTGTTCTTAATATTTAAATAATCTATTAAAAGTTAAGTTTTATTTTTCCTTGTGTTTTTCTTGCATAATACACAAATTATATGTAAACCAAACGTTGTGAGTGCTACATTTGTACTTTGTACTTCAGTTCTTTACTGATTTATTCTTCAATGTCTACCAGTACAAGCACCTACCCTTAAGGAATAATTATTACTAATCCAGTAAAAAATCATATATGGGAACGTGTGTTTTCACTTATAAGTAGTGCCATTGGTCTCTTCCTAATAGAATTTGAATTTCGTATCTATATTAAAAAGTAAGTTACAGCACAACTTCATTAAAACTGATTAATTAAACTCCATCTAAAATATCACTATTATACCAGATATGGTTTTATAAAGGGGAGAGTTTACCATCTCTTTAATGAAGTAGAATCCCATCCACCTCTATGTGAAGCCAAGAAAGAAACTGGCAGGACAGAAGCTCAGACCGGTGCTTATAGAGTTAATACCATTGCGGAGCAAGGAAGCACTTAATCTAACAACGTCATCTGCTGGCATCTAATAGAAAATACTATGTAAAATTATCACAAAGGTTCTCTCTCTCTGAGTGCTGGTCACTAGCACTGGCTGTCACTGTTACAGCGAACGGTTTTAACTGTTCTCTAATTGGCACTAAAAATACAAAAAATTACTAGAGCTCCATTTGGAGAACAGTCAAGTCAAAACCGCTGGCTCATTAAAATAATAGTTTTGAAGTGGGCCTAAGCTGGGGGTATTAGAATAACACATCTAAACTACAAAGTAAGTTACAGTGCATCTTCATTAGACGTGAACAATTAAAGTCCATCTAAAATATTGCTTAGATTCCAGGCCTGATTTTAAAACGTGTAAAGCTTACCATCACTTTAAAAAAATCTAAATGTTTTCCACACATTTACATAACTATGGTACATTCTTGAGGACCTTACCACTTCATCTTCTGTCCAACACTTCTCAATCAACTTGGGTACCGGCTTTTTCACCAAGCGTTGCAAGGCCTTCCCTGCATCATAGTTGCTTTCATGTAGCTGAAATGCAAAGCAAATATGAAAAAAAGCTGATTCTTTCAATATAATTGCGATCAACAAATGGTATGAGTCCTCAATCAAATATGCACAAATCTACAGCTATTTGCAACACAGATTAATGAGTTAAATAAAGTTTGCTCATCTATTGTAGATACTAACAATGTATTAGAAAGAAAATAAAGGCATATATATATGTGTTTGGCATTCATGTACACTCTCTAGGACACAGGGAAACAAAGACATATTTAGAAAAAGAACAATTTTGGCAAGAGACTTTTATAAAGACATTACAGCTAGAAATTTAGTTAATGGACTGTGGCGTAAACTCAAAGACAACAGTTGTCCTTAGTAGGGTGATTGCCATGTTTTATACATAGGCATCTTTATCCATATCGAGCAGTGTTAGCAATAATGGTATTGGCCCACAAAGGTAGATATCTAGTGAAACTGGCCTCCATTTTAATTAAAGCCTTAGGTTTCTAACAAAATGGTTATAGAGCTGCTACCGTTAGGGCTACCTGTCATTCTGACAAACCCCTTTTCATCCCCCTAGTATACAGGCAGTCAGGATCCAGCCTCCAAAAACAGAGTATGGAACATGCCTTTATCACTAGAATCAAATGACAGCTCACGCAATGAAAGGAAACACCAACAAGAAGGCCCCCTCTGCTCCAGAGAAACCACACGCAGCACAATTTCAACAGTGCCTAGTGCATACTTATTTTAAAGGGACACTCAGGCTTTATTAAATTTTGATGATTCAGATAGAGCATGTAATTTTAAACAACTTTCCAATTTACTTCCATTAAAAAAAATGTGCACAGTATTTTATATTTACACTTTTTTTGAGTCACCAGCTCCTACTGAGCATGTGCAAGAACTCAGACTATACGTATATGCATTTGTGATTGGCTGATGGTACAGGGGGAGTGGAAATATACATAACTTTAAAATGTGTTAGAAAAGAATCTACTACTCATTTGAAATTCAGAGTAAATGCTATTGTATTGTCTTGTTATCTTGCATTTGTTGATTATGCAAATCTGCTGTGTTTACTGGTCCTTAAAGAAACATAATCAGAATTCTGTGTTTATTAAGAATGTGTTGAGATTATTTGAAAAAATAAAGAAAATTAAATAGATTGCCTGTGTGAGATATGTGCATGTTAGGATTATGGTGGGGCTTGCATTATCTACTGCATACAGTTTTGTACCCTGCTAAAATGTTAGCCAGTTTTGAGCTAAAATTAGTGAATATTAAAATGTTTCTATGTTTACTGTACAAATGTATGCAATCATTTTGTGCTATGCATAGCAGAAACTGTTATATGATAAAGTCATAAACTGCTCCCACCTAGCTACTTTATAATGCCAACCGGCAGGCAAAACTATTCTGTTGACAACACTGATATATATATAAATAGAAGAAAAGCCCTGCCTTCTCCTGTCTGAAAGGACCAAAACCCATGGCTTCTAACTTTTCCCCCTGTATCCAATAGGAAACTTAGATAATAGTAGAAAGGAAGTGAAAATGTGTTCCTAAAAATGGATGGTGCCCTTCAGGATGCATACATTAATGTCCCTTTAATGGCAGCTACTAGGATTATATATATTTATATACACACACACTAACATACATTATTTTTAGTGTTTATTGTACAAATTATTATTTATGTTACATTATGTATTTATTTTGCACTTAGGCATATATGTGCAGCCACAAATAAGCAGTTAGCTCCCAGTAGTGAATTGCTGCTCCTTTGCCACCTAGGCTGCTTTTCAACAAAGGATAACAAGAGAATGTAGAAAATGAGAAAACAGAAGTACATTGGAAAGTTGTTTAAAACTAAGTTCTATCTGAATCAAGAAACTTTGATTGTTTGGAGTGGGATAGATCTGCACAAGGACCTACGTGTGAGGAGGGAGGTCGCAAACAATAAAAATTAAAGTGAAACCTATAATGGTATTCTTTTGGTTTAAATAAACAACATAATTTATGTAAGAACTTACCTGATAAATTCATTTCTTTCATATTAGCAAGAGTCCATGAGCTAGTGACGTATGGGATATACATTCCTACCAGGAGGGGCAAAGTTTCCCAAACCTCAAAATGCCTATAAATACACCCCTCACCACACCCACAATTCAGTTTAACGAATAGCCAAGAAGTGGGGTGATAAAAAAGTGCGAAAGCATATAAAATAAGGAATTGGAATAATTGTGCTTTATACAAAATCATAACCACCACAAAAAAAGGGCGGGCCTCATGGACTCTTGCTAATATGAAAGAAATGAATTTATCAGGTAAGTTCTTACATAAATTATGTTTTCTTTCATGTAATTAGCAAGAGTCCATGAGCTAGTGACGTATGGGATAATGACTACCCAAGATGTGGATCTTTCCACACAAGAGTCACTAGAGAGGGAGGGATAAAATAAAGACAGCCAATTCCTGCTGAAAATAATCCACACCCAAAATAAAGTTTAACGAAAAACATAAGCAGAAGATTCAAACTGAAACCGCTGCCTGAAGTACTTTTCTACCAAAAACTGCTTCAGAAGAAGAAAATACATCAAAATGGTAGAATTTAGTAAAAGTATGCAAAGAGGACCAAGTTGCTGCTTTGCATATCTGGTCAACCGAAGCTTCATTCTTAAACGCCCAGGAAGTAGAAACTGACCTAGTAGAATGAGCTGTAATCCTATGAGGCGGAGTTTTACCCGACTCAACATAGGCAAGATGAATTAAAGATTTCAACCAAGATGCCAAAGAAATGGCAGAAGCTTTCTGGCCTTTTCTAGAACCGGAAAAGATAACAAATAGACTAGAAGTCTTACGGAAAGATTTCGTAGCTTCAACATAATATTTCAAAGCTCTAAGAACATCCAAAGAATGCAACGATTTCTCCTTAGAATTCTTAGGATTAGGACATAATGAAGGAACCACAATTTCCCTACTGATGTTGTTGGAATTCACAACTTTAGGTAAAAATTCAAAAGAAGTTCGCAACACCGCCTTATCCTGATGAAAAATCAGAAAAGGAGACTCACAAGAAAACAGAATTTATGTTTACCTGATAAATTACTTTCTCCAACGGTGTGTCCGGTCCACGGCGTCATCCTTACTTGTGGGATATTCTCTTCCCCAACAGGAAATGGCAAAGAGCCCAGCAAAGCTGGTCACATGATCCCTCCTAGGCTCCGCCTACCCCAGTCATTCGACCGACGTTAAGGAGGAATATTTGCATAGGAGAAACCATATGGTACCGTGGTGACTGTAGTTAAAGAAAATAAATTATCAGACCTGATTAAAAAAACCAGGGCGGGCCGTGGACCGGACACACCGTTGGAGAAAGTAATTTATCAGGTAAACATAAATTCTGTTTTCTCCAACATAGGTGTGTCCGGTCCACGGCGTCATCCTTACTTGTGGGAACCAATACCAAAGCTTTAGGACACGGATGAAGGGAGGGAGCAAATCAGGTCACCTAAATGGAAGGCACCACGGCTTGCAAAACCTTTCTCCCAAAAATAGCCTCAGAAGAAGCAAAAGTATCAAACTTGTAAAATTTGGTAAAAGTGTGCAGTGAAGGCCAAGTCGCTGCCCTACATATCTGATCAACAGAAGCCTCGTTCTTGAAGGCCCATGTGGAAGCCACAGCCCTAGTGGAATGAGCTGTGATTCTTTCGGGAGGCTGCCGTCCGGCAGTCTCGTAAGCCAATCTGATGATGCTTTTAATCCAAAAAGAGAGAGAGGTAGAAGTTGCTTTTTGACCTCTCCTTTTACCGGAATAAACAACAAACAAGGAAGATGTTTGTCTAAAATCCTTTGTAGCATCTAAATAGAATTTTAGAGCGCGAACAACATCCAAATTGTGCAACAAACGTTCCTTCTTCGAAACCGGTTTCGGACACAGAGAAGGTACGATAATCTCCTGGTTAATGTTTTTGTTAGAAACAACTTTTGGAAGAAAACCAGGTTTAGTACGTAAAACCACCTTATCTGCATGGAACACCAGATAAGGAGGAGAACACTGCAGAGCAGATAATTCTGAAACTCTTCTAGCAGAAGAAATTGCAACTAAAAACAAAACTTTCCAAGATAATAACTTAATATCAACGGAATGCAAGGGTTCAAACGGAACCCCCTGAAGAACTGAAAGAACTAAATTGAGACTCCAAGGAGTAGTCAAAGGTTTGTAAACAGGCTTAATTCTAACCAGAGCCTGAACAAAAGCTTGAACATCTGGCACAGCGGCCAGCTTTTTGTGAAGTAACACAGACAAGGCAGAAATCTGTCCCTTCAGGGAACTTGCAGATAAACCTTTTTCCAATCCTTCTTGAAGGAAGGATAGAATCCTAGGAATCTTAACCTTGTCACAAGGGAATCCTTTAGATTCACACCAACAGATATATTTTTTCCAAAGTTTGTGGTAAATCTTTCTAGTTACAGGCTTTCTGGCCTGAACAAGAGTATCGATAACAGGATCTGAGAACCCTCGCTTCGATAAGATCAAGCGTTCAATCTCCAAGCAGTCAGCTGGAGTGAAACCAGATTCGGATGTTCGAACGGACCCTGAACAAGAAGGTCTCGTCTCAAAGGTAGCTTCCAAGGTGGAGCCGATGACATATTCACCAGATCTGCATACCAAGTCCTGCGTGGCCACGCAGGAGCTATCAAGATCACCGACGCCCTCTCCTGATTGATCCTGGCTACCAGCCTGGGGATGAGAGGAAACGGCGGGAACACATAAGCTAGTTTGAAGGTCCAAGGTGCTACTAGTGCATCCACTAGAGCCGCCTTGGGATCCCTGGATCTGGACCCGTAGCAAGGAACTTTGAAGTTCTGACGAGAGGCCATCAGATCCATGTCTGGAATGCCCCACAGCTGAGTGACTTGGGCAAAGATTTCCGGATGGAGTTCCCACTCCCCCGGATGCAATGTCTGACGACTCAGAAAATCCGCTTCCCAATTTTCCACTCCTGGGATGTGGATAGCAGACAGGTGGCAGGAGTGAAACTCCGCCCATAGAATGATTTTGGTCACTTCTTCCATCGCCAGGGAACTCCTTGTTCCCCCCTGATGGTTGATGTACGCAACAGTTGTCATGTTGTCTGATTGAAACCGTATGAACTTGGCCCTCGCTAGCTGAGGCCAAGCCTTGAGAGCATTGAATATCGCTCTCAGTTCCAGAATATTTATCGGTAGAAGAGATTCTTCCCGAGACCAAAGACCCTGAGCTTTCAGGGATCCCCAGACCGCGCCCCAGCCCATCAGACTGGCGTCGGTCGTGACAATGACCCACTCTGGTCTGCGGAATGTCATCCCTCGTGACAGGTTGTCCAGGGACAGCCACCAACGGAGTGAGTCTCTGGTCCTCTGATTTACTTGTATCTTCGGAGACAAGTCTGTATAGTCCCCATTCCATTGACTGAGCATGCACAGTTGTAATGGTCTTAGATGAATGCGTGCAAAAGGAACTATGTCCATTGCCGCTACCATCAAACCTATCACTTCCATGCACTGAGCTATGGAAGGAAGAGGAACGGAATGAAGTATCCGACAAGAGTCTAGAAGTTTTGTTTTTCTGGCCTCTGTCAGAAAAATCCTCATTTCTAAGGAGTCTATTATGGTTCCCAAGAAGGGAACCCTTGTTGACGGAGATAGAGAACTCTTTTCCACGTTCACTTTCCATCCGTGAGATCTGAGAAAGGCCAGGACAATGTCCGTGTGAGCCTTTGCTTGAGGAAGGGACGACGCTTGAATCAGAATGTCGTCCAAGTAAGGTACTACAGCAATGCCCCTTGGTCTTAGCACAGCTAGAAGGGACCCTAGTACCTTTGTGAAAATCCTTGGAGCAGTGGCTAATCCGAAAGGAAGCGCCACGAACTGGTAATGTTTGTCCAGGAATGCGAACCTCAGGAACCGATGATGTTCCTTGTGGATAGGAATATGTAGATACGCATCCTTTAAATCCACCGTGGTCATGAATTGACCTTCCTGGATGGAAGGAAGAATTGTTCGAATGGTTTCCATCTTGAACGATGGAACCTTGAGAAACTTGTTTAAGATCTTGAGATCTAAGATTGGTCTGAACGTTCCCTCTTTCTTGGGAACTATAAACAGATTGGAGTAGAACCCCATCCCTTGTTCTCTTAATAGAACAGGATGAATCACTCCCATTTTTAACAGGTCTTCTACACAATGTAAGAATGCCTGTCTTTTTATGTGGTCTGAAGACAACTGAGACCTGTGGAACCTCCCCCTTGGGGGAAGTCCCTTGAATTCCAGAAGATAACCTTCGGAGACTATTTCTAGCGCCCAAGGATCCAGAACATCTCTTGCCCAAGCCTGAGCGAAGAGAGAGAGTCTGCCCCCCACCAGATCCGGTCCCGGATCGGGGGCCAACATTTCATGCTGTCTTGGTAGCAGTGGCAGGTTTCTTGGCCTGCTTTCCCTTGTTCCAGCCTTGCATTGGTCTCCAAGCTGGCTTGGCTTGAGAAGAATTACCCTCTTGCTTAGAGGACGTAGCACTTTGGGCTGGTCCGTTTCTACGAAAGGGACGAAAATTAGGTTTATTTTTTGCCTTGAAAGGCCGATCCTGAGGAAGGGCGTGGCCCTTACCCCCAGTGATATCAGAGATAATCTCTTTCAAGTCAGGGCCAAACAGCGTTTTCCCCTTGAAAGGAATGTTAAGTAGCTTGTTCTTGGAAGACGCATCAGCCGACCAAGATTTCAACCAAAGCGCTCTGCGCGCCACAATAGCAAACCCAGAATTCTTAGCCGCTAACCTAGCCAATTGTAAAGTGGCGTCTAGGGTGAAAGAATTAGCCAATTTGAGAGCATTGATTCTGTCCATAATCTCCTCAAAAGGAGGAGAATCACTATCGACCGCCTTTATCAGCTCATCGAACCAGAAACATGCGGCTGTAGCGACAGGGACAATGCATGAAATTGGTTGTAGAAGGTAACCCTGCTGAACAAACATCTTTTTAAGCAAACCTTCTAATTTTTTATCCATAGGATCTTTGAAAGCACAACTATCCTCTATGGGTATAGTGGTGCGTTTGTTTAAAGTGGAAACCGCTCCCTCGACCTTGGGGACTGTCTGCCATAAGTCCTTTCTGGGGTCGACCATAGGAAACAATTTTTTAAATATGGGGGGAGGGACGAAAGGAATACCGGGCCTTTCCCATTCTTTATTAACAATGTCCGCCACCCGCTTGGGTATAGGAAAAGCTTCTGGGAGCCCCGGCACCTCTAGGAACTTGTCCATTTTACATAGTTTCTCTGGGATGACCAACTTGTCACAATCATCCAGAGTGGATAATACCTCCTTAAGCAGAATGCGGAGATGTTCCAACTTAAATTTAAATGCAATCACATCAGGTTCAGCTTGTTGAGAAATGTTCCCTGAATCAGTAATTTCTCCCTCAGACAAAACCTCCCTGGCCCCATCAGACTGGGTTAGGGGCCCTTCAGAAATATTATTATCAGCGTCGTCATGCTCTTCAGTATCTAAAACAGAGCAGTCGCGCTTACGCTGATAAGTGTTCATTTTGGCTAAAATGTTTTTGACAGTTAAACACTAAAAAACTCTAAGCCATCTCCGTGGAGATGTTGCCTGTACAACGGCAAAGAGAATGACTGGGGTAGGCGGAGCCTAGGAGGGATCATGTGACCAGCTTTGCTGGGCTCTTTGCCATTTCCTGTTGGGGAAGAGAATATCCCACAAGTAAGGATGACGCCGTGGACCGGACACACCTATGTTGGAGAAAGAGCAGATAATTCAGAAACTCTTCTAGCAGAAGAGATGGCCAAAAGGAACAAAACTTTCCAAGAAAGGAATTTAATGTCCAATGAATGCATAGGTTCAAACGGAGAAGCTTGAAGAGCTCCCAGAACCAAATTCAAACTCCAAGGAGGAGAAATTGACTTAATGACAGGTTTTATACGTACCAAAGCTTGTACAAAACAATGAATATCAGGAAGAATAGCAATCTTTCTATGAAAAAGAACTGAAAGAGCAGAGATTTGTCCTTTCAAAGAACTTGCGGACAAACCCTTATCTAAACCATCCTGAAGAAACTGTAAAATTCTCGGTATTCTAAAAGAATGCCAAGAAAAATGATGAGAAAGACACCAAGAAATATAAGTCTTCCAGACTCTATAATATATCTCTCGAGATACAGATTTACGAGCCTGTAACATAGTAGTAATGACAGAGTCAGAGAAACCTCTTTGACCAAGAATCAAGCGTTCAATCTCCATACCTTTAAATTTAAGGATTTCAGATCCTGATGGAAAAAGGGACCTTGTGACAGAAGGTCTGGTCGTAACGGAAGAGTCCACGGTTGGCAGGAGGCCATCCGGACAAGATCCGCATACCAAAACCTGTGAGGCCATGCCGGAGCTACCAGCAGAACAAACGAGCATTCCTTCAGAATCTTGGAGATTACTCTTGGAAGAAGAACTAGAGGCGGAAAGATATAGGCAGGATGATACTTCCAAGGAAGTGATAATGCATCCACTGCCTCCGCCTGAGGATCCCGGGATCTGGACAGATACCTGGGAAGTTTCTTGTTTAGATGGGACGCCATCAGATCTATTTCTGGAAGTTCCCACATTTGAACAATCTGAAGAAATACCTCTGGGTGAAGAGACCATTCGCCCGGATGCAACGTTTGGCGACTGAGATAATCCGCTTCCCAATTGTCTATACCTGGGATATGAACCGCAGAGATTAGACAGGAGCTGGATTCCGCCCAAACCAAAATTCGAGATACTTCTTTCATAGCCAGAGGACTGTGAGTCCCTCCTTGATGATTGATGTATGCCACAGTTGTGACATTGTCTGTCTGAAAACAAATGAACGATTCTCTCTTCAGAAGAGGCCAAAACTGAAGAGCTCTGAAAATTGCACGGAGTTCCAAAATATTGATCGGAAATCTCACCTCCTGAGATTCCCAAACTCCTTGTGCTGTCAGAGATCCCCACACAGCTCCCCAACCCGAGAGACTTGCATCTGTTGAAATTACAGTCCAGGTCGGAAGCACAAAAGAAGCCCCCTGAATTAAACGATGGTGATCTGTCCACCATGTTAGAGAGTGTCGAACAATCGGTTTTAAAGATATTGTTTGAGATATCTTCGTGTAATCCTTGCACCATTGCTTCAGCATACAGAGCTGAAGAGGTCGCATGTGAAAACGAGCAAAGGGGATCGCGTCCGATGCAGCAGTCATAAGACCTAGAATTTCCATGCATAAGGCTACCGAAGGGAATGATTGTGACTGAAGGTTTCGACAAGCTGCAATCAATTTTAGACGTCTCTTGTCTGTTAAAGACAGAGTCATGGACACTGAATCCATCTGGAAACCCAGAAAGGTTACCCTTGTCTGAGGAATCAAAGAACTTTTTGGTAAATTGATCCTCCAACCATGATCTTGAAGAAACAACACAAGTCGATTCGTATGAGATTCTGCTAAATGTAAAGACTGAGCAAGTACCAAGATATCGTCCAAATAAGGAAATACCACAATACCCTGTTCTCTGATTACAGACAGAAGGGCACCGAGAACCTTTGAAAAAATTCTTGGAGCTGTCGCTAGGCCAAACGGCAGAGCCACAAACTGGTAATGCTTGTCCAGAAAAGAGAATCTCAGGAACTGATAATGATCTGGATGAATCGGAATATGCAGATATGCATCCTGTAAATCTATTGTGGACATATAATTCCCTTGCTGAACAAAAGGCAAGATAGTCCTTACAGTTACCAATTTGAACGTTGGTATTCGTACATAACGATTCAATATTTTTAGATCCAGAACTGGTCTGAAGGAGTTCTCCTTCTTTGGTACAATGAAGAGATTTGAATAAAACCCCATCCCCTGTTCCAGAACTGGAACTGGCATAATTACTCCAGTCAACTCTAGATCTGAAACACATTTCAGAAATGCTTGAGCTTTTACTGGATTTACTGGGACACGGGAAAGGAAAAATCTCTTTGCAGGAGGTCTCATCTTGAAACCAATCCTGTACCCTTCCGAAACAATGTTCTGAATCCAAAGATTGTGAACAGAATTGATCCAAATTTCTTTGAAAAAACGTAACCTGCCCCCTACCAGCTGAGCTGGAATGAGGGCCGCACCTTCATGTGGACTTAGAAGCAGGCTTTGCCTTTCTAGCTGGCTTGGATTTATTCCAGACTGGAGATGGTTTCCAAACTGAAACTGCTCCTGAGGATGAAGGATCAGGCTTTTGTTCTTTGTTGAAACGAAAGGAACGAAAACGATTATTAGCTCTACTTTTACCTTTAGATTTTTTATCCTGTGGTAAAAAAGTTCCTTTCCCACCAGTAACAGTTGAAATGATGGAATCCAACTGAGAACCAAATAATTTGTTACCCTGGAAAGAAATAGAAAGTAAAGTTGATTTAGAAGCCATATCAGCATTCCAAGTTTTAAGCCATAAAGCTCTTCTAGCTAAAATAGCTAGAGACATAAACCTGACATCAACTCTGATAATATCAAAAATGGCATCACAGATAAAATTATTAGCATGCTGTAGAAGAATAATAATATCATGAGAATCACGATGTGTTACTTGTTGCGCTAAAGTTTCCAACCAAAAAGTTGAAGCTGCAGCAACATCAGCCAAAGATATAGCAGGTCTAAGAAGATTACCTGAACACAGATAAGCTTTTCTTAGAAAGGACTCAATTTTCCTATCTAGAGGATCCTTAAACGAAGTACCATCTGACGTAGGAATAGTAGTACGTTTAGCAAGGGTAGAAATAGCCCCATCAACTTTAGGGATTTTGTCCCAAAATTCCAATCTGTCAGACGGCACAGGATATAAATGCTTAAAACGTTTAGAAGGAGTAAATGAATTACCCAATTTATCCCATTCTTTGGAAATTACTGCAGAAATAGCATTAGGAACAGGAAAAACTTCTGGAATAACCACAGGAGCTTTAAATACCTTATCCAAACGTTTAGAATTAGTATCAGGAGGACCAGAATCCTCTATTTCTAAAGCAATTAGTACTTCTTTAAGTAAAGAACGAATAAATTCCATTTTAAATAAATATGAAGATTTATCAGCATCAACCTCAGAGACAGAATCCTCTGAACCAGAGGAGTCATCAGAATCAGAATGATGATGTTCATTTAAAAATTCATCTGTAGGGAGAGAAGTTTTAAAAGATTTTTTACGTTTACTAGAAGGAGAAATAACAGACATAGCCTTCTTTATGGATTCAGAAACAAAATCTCTTATATTATCAGGAACATTCTGCACCTTAGATGTTGAAGGAACTGCAACAGGCAATGGTACTTTACTAAAGGAAATATTATCTGCTTTAACAAGTTTGTCATGACAATCAATACAAACAACAGCTGGAGAAATGGCTACCAAAAGTTTACAGCAGATGCACTTAGCTTTGGTAGATTCAGTACTTGACAGCGATTTTCCTGTAGTATCTTCTGACTCAGATGCAACGTGAGACATCTTGCAATATGTAAGAGAAAAAACAACATATATATAAAGCAAAATTGATCAAATTCCTTAAATGACAGTTTCAGGAATGGGAAAAAATGCCAAGAACAAGCCTCTAGCAACCAGAAGCAATAAAAAATGAGACTTAAATAATTGAGGAGACTAAAGCGACGCCCATATTATTTGGCGCCTAAATGCTTTTGGCGCCAAAATGACGCCATATCCGGAACGCCGACATTTTTGGCGCGAAATAACGTCAAAAAATGACGTAACTTCCGGCGACACGTATGACGCCGGAAACGGAAATAGAATTTTGCGCCAAAAAAAGTCCGCGCCAAAAATGACGTAATAAAAAAGAGGCATTTTCAGCCCCCGCGAGCCTAATAGCCCACCGGGAAGAGTCAAATTTTTGAAGGTAAGAAAAAATGAATAAATCAAAAAATGCATTATCCCAAATATGAAACTGACTGTCTGAAAATAAGGAAAGTTGAACATTCTGAGTCAAGGCAAATAAATGTTTGAATACATATATTTAGAACTTTATAAACAAAGTGCCCAACCATAGCTTGGAGTGTCACAGAAAATAAGACTTACTTACCCCAGGACACTCATCTACATATAGCAGATAGCCAAACCAGTACTGAAACGAGAATCAGCAGAGGTAATGGTATATATAAGAGTATATCGTCGATCTGAAAAAGGAGGTAAGAGATGAATCTCTACGACCGATAACAGAGAACCTATGAAATAGACCCCGTAGAAGGAGATCACTGTATTCTAATAGGCAATACTCTTCTCACATCCCTCTGACATTCACTGCACGCTGAGAGGAAAACCGGGCTCCAACTTGCTGCGGAGCGCATATCAACGTAGAATCTAGCACAAACTTACTTCACCACCTCCATCGGAGGCAAAGTTTGTAAAACTGAATTGTGGGTGTGGTGAGGGGTGTATTTATAGGCATTTTGAGGTTTGGGAAACTTTGCCCCTCCTGGTAGGAATGTATATCCCATACGTCACTAGCTCATGGACTCTTGCTAATTACATGAAAGAAAATGTAATAGTTACCATTAAAGGGACAGTATATTCCAGAATTGTTATTGATAAAGATAGATAATCCCTTTATTACCCATTCCACAGTTTTACATAACTAACACTGTTATATTAATATACTTTTTACCTCTGTGATTACCTTGTATCTAAGCCTTTGCAGACTGCTGCCTTATCTCAGTTCTTTTGACAGACTTGCATTTTAGCTAATCAGTGCCGACTCATAAGTAACTCCAAGGGCGTGAGCACAAGGTTATGATTTGAACTAGCGCTGTCTAGCTGTGAAAAACTGTCAAAATGCAGAGGCTGACTTCAAGGGCCTTGAAATTATTATATGAACCTATCTAGACTTAGCTTTCAACAAAGAATACCAAAGCAAAAAGCATATTTGATGATAAAAGTAAATTGAAAAGTTGTTTAAAATTGCATGCCCTATCTGAATTATGAAAGTTTAATTTTGACTAGACTGTCCCTTTAAGGTAATCATTATTTTTCTTTAGTTTAATAAACCTATGCAAATTTTTTTTGATATAACGAAAAATATCTGAAAAGTTATTCTAAAAATGAACCTTTACGAAAAAAACATGATTTAAACTGAGGCTTAGTGACTTGTAATTTCAATTGTGATTAAAATAGATTTGATCAAAATCAATTCCACCCTGATTTAAAAAGCAATTATTTTTTAATAGCCACACATAGTGTTTGAATTATACACAGGAAAAATGAATGTCAATTATTTATAGAGAGGTCTGGCCTACCTGGCCCAGACAATAAAAGGAATATAAAATCAGAAAAACATATTTCAGGATTTAAGGTAGAATTTGCACTCGGTATCACTTGTCAGGTACATACACTGCTGCCATCTAGTGCTCAAAAGCGTATAACATTATTAACAGCATTCTAGCAAAACTGCTGCCATATAGTGCTTCTAACATAGCTTCCAATACCATGAAAATATGATAAAAGATGTAATTGTATTTCCTTTTTTAATTTGATGCTTTATCTGAATCAAGAAAGAAAAAAAGGGGGTTTTATGTCCCTATTTATTTCATCTGTATTAAAGGGACAGTCTACACCAAACATTTTCTTATTTAAAAAGATGGATAATCCCTTTATTACCCATTCCCCGTTTTTGCGTAACCAACACAGTTATATTAATACACTTTTTACCTCTGTGATTACCTTGTATCTAAGCATTTGCAGGCAGCCTCCTTATCTAAGTGCCTTTGACAGACATGCAGTGTAGTCAATCAGTGAAGACTCCTAAATAACTTCACGGGAGTGAGCACAATGTTATCTATGTGACACATGTGAACTAGCACAGTCTAACTGTGAAAAACTTTCAAAATGCTCTGAGCTAGGAGGCGGTTTTCAACTGTTTAGAAATCAGTTTGAGCCTAGCTAGGTTTAGCTTTTCAAAAATACCACCAAGGGAACAAAGCAAATTTGATGATAAAAGTAAATTGGAAAGTTGTTTAAAATTGCATGCCCTATCTGACTCATGAAAGTTTAGTTTTGACTTTACTGTCCCTTTAATTATGCCTAAAATAACTAAAGCTCGAGTCAGATTATTTCAAAAACAAAATGACAAAGAATGACAAAATAGGTTATGAAAGAATCACCATATATATATGTATCACGCATTTCTTATGCTGACTACTAAATATAGCAATAGATCAACGTTCCAGCACTAAATTAATGTTACATTGCAGAAAACAAGATGCTACTTTTGTTAGGAAAAAAAAAAGCGTCTTTCCAAAGATGGATGTCTGTGCCACAGCTCTTGGATTTCCCTAGCTTCCACTGCAGATGGCTGTTATTTTTAGATGGGTTCCTCTTACTAATTGGCGAGTGCTCATCAACTCCCTTCACGATACAAGGACACAGGTTAAAGGGCCATTCTATTGTACACATTTTATTTATACTACTGGCCACAGTATGTTAGCATCTCTGATTATTCGACATAAGCCACAACAGTGCCATGTTGCTGGAAAAACAACAACTCAACCAGTCTCTGACTATTGTCAGCAGGTGCTCCTTTATTTGCAGAAATGAAGCCCAAGTATGTCAGGCTAGATATATAGCAGGGCTGGAAACAGTATTGAATTTCCATAATAAATGACAATGCTCATCAATTGCATCTCTACATCTCCCCAAGCTCCCTATCACTGCCTAGAATCATCAGCCAATTAACCACAAGCAAAGCAGCTTTACGGAAACAAATACATGAAAATGGAGAGCGCCACAGGCTGAGCATGAAACCATTCACAGGGTAGCAGGCAGTTTACTGCGACAGATGGACTTGCACAGTTAGTTTAACCCATGAATGACTCTAACATTCCCCAAAAAAATAGAAATTAACAAATATAAGCAATTTCTATATCTTGGCTCATATCCCAGGGTAATGCTATTAGTGAGAAGCACACTCCCCAAAGGGGTGAGGACAGAAATGACCATTCCCCCTATCGTCCTAGTGATGTCCAGCCTTAAAAGGTGGAAAAAAAGGTAAAAGGAAATGAGGGAAGGGAGCCTGGTAAGCATTACCCAGGCATATGAAATGCCCCAAGGCAGAACATACAGTGATCTGAGATGTCATCGCAGAAAATGCAGTATGTCTGCAGAAAGAACAGAACACAAACAGGAACTGTTAGTGATTTAACTTTTTAGCGCTGCTCCACATTAGGCTGTTCTCTTCAAACAGAGCTGTTCTCTGACTGCACTGTGTAAGTTTTCCTTATCACAGTTCCTCCAGAGCAATGTGCTGTTTGAAGTGAACAGACAAATATGCAGTAGCGCTTTAATTGACTGGCTCTCAGAGATCGTTTCAAAACCGTCCCCTAGCCTTTCACAGTCTGCAAAGCTGTTTTTTTCAGAATGTAAAACGTTTGTATAAGCAATGCAGTATGTCTGCAGCTAATTTACAGTGCAATTTTCAACTACTGCACTATATTATAAAACTTTAAATATTGCTTTATTCTCCAGTTAACTAACACATTACACTTGAACTGGTGCTTTAGTGTAACTGCCTAATTTATAATTGAATTTTATTTAAAAATGACCTGCAGCAATTTTTTCACTAAAACAATCTCATTGCAGAAAGTGAAAAAAAGTTCTGCCTCTGGGATGAAATGGAAATGCTGCAAAAAGTACAAAGAAGTTTATTTAGGACACCAGAGAAAATAAGACTTTTTTATATGCCATAAAACGGCTGGAACTTTCCCTCTGCACCACCACTTGGATTATTTAACTTGGATATCATAAAGGAAGCTTATAGCTGGATCACAGTGTCTGCAATTTCATCCAGATAAGTGCTTTAATATACTAAATCATTACATGAACTGGCAATTCCGCATAGTGGAGTGTCTAATGGAATAGACCTGGTTGCCATTGAATGAAAC
The DNA here is from genome assembly GCF_027579735.1 of Bombina bombina. Taxonomy (NCBI): domain Eukaryota; kingdom Metazoa; phylum Chordata; class Amphibia; order Anura; family Bombinatoridae; genus Bombina; species Bombina bombina. The sequence continues at coordinate 89,946,547 of NC_069506.1, read as the reverse complement.
ATTGTTGCTATCTAAAACTTTGACACCATTAAAACTTGACAAGTATATATTGTAACATATTGGGGTCATTTTGTTGCATATGATATCGTTTACTTATAAATCCATGATTTGATGTGCATACCTAACATCTTACCGCTAAGTTTAGATCCCCTTTTTTTTTTACTATACCTGCCCAGAATTGGCCCTGTAATCACAGGGTTCTGTGAGCAGCTGGGTGTAACTTTAGCGGTATGTAGTGAAAGGTAAAATTGTGAAATACACAACACTATTGGTAAACCGTTTATGCACTGATGTTTACACCTAACATCTTATCCCTAAGATTAGATCCCTATTATTATACCTGCCCAGATATGGCCCTTTAATTTAATAGGGTTCTGTGAGCAGCTGGGTGTAGCTTATGCGGTATGTAGTGAGAGGTGAAAGTGTATCAAGCTGAATATTATGTCTTTAAACTGACACATACGGTTTAATACTACATACAGGGTAAAGTTCTAAGTCACGTGACTTCAGTTATAAGGTTAACACAATGTGGATAGAATTTTTTAAAACTTTGTGCCATATGTGATTTTAATATTGAGTATTTCTATATATTGGACGTGTACCAACTACTCTATTTTTAGAGGTTAATAAATACTGCATATAAAATTCAAAAAGAGTGCTTGATTCCCTATTTTTCTTTTGGTACATGTACTATGATGTTCCATTTCTTTTCTTATAGTATTTATATATATATATATATATATATATATATATATATATATATATATATATATATATATATATATATATATATATCTGATTAGATAAGTACACCTAAGGTGTTCCCACTAATACAGGAAAAAGCTGAGCACACTAAGCGATATAAATCACTAAAAATAGATACGGGTCACTAAGTGTCACTATATACTTATTACTAGAATGCTACTTTAATCTTAATGGATTATATAGTGTGCATATAAAGTGCAATCAGATGAAATGCAATCAAATGAAGTTCTATAATGTCTCAAGATTATAACATACTAAACTCAGGATAATAAAACATATAGAAACAGTAAAAAAAAGTCATCATTTTAAGAAGAAAAGGCTCCACAATTCTCTGCTCGCTGAAGGGTTAAAGGCAGCTCATCCAGAAATGACTCAAGGTTCAGATCGAGTATGAGGGTACAGCTGTTGGCATCTAAAAAGATAAGCGCACAAAAACACCTCTCATACTGCAGAATTATTTTAATAAAATATTACAAACATATGTAACACCTTACCCTAAGGTAATTCCTACTCACAACATGAGCCCTCAATCATAAAAGGTAAAGAAGGACATGTAGATAAAAAAGTGTCCCCCCCCCCAGTGTCCACAGAAAAGCGTCCTGGTAGAAAGGAGTCCTTCTTTGACTTTAATCCAGCCAGGCTCTTTATTGAAGACCGGAGGCACCAAATAGATAAACCAATGGCTCCGAGAACGGCAGTGGATTGCATCCAAGACAACGAATGAAGACCAAGAAAACGCTGAAAAACTTTGGAACAGCGTGTACTGCTAAGCAGCGTGTGTGCAACAAGTGACGTAAGGTGGGTGTGGCCTTACGTGTTTCACTGAAGGTCTTGTGTTGGTACCAACACACGCTTTTCTGTGGACACAGAGGGGACACTTTATTATCTACACGTCCTTCCCTACCTCATATGATTGAGGGCTCATGTTGTGAGTAGAAATTACGTTAGGGAAAGGTGTTACATATGTTTGTAATATTTTATTAAAATAATATTGCACTATGAGAGGTGTTTTTGTGCACTCACCTTTTTAGATGCCAATATATATATATATATATATATATATATATATATATATATATATATATATATATATATATATATATATATACATACATACACACACACACATATATATATATACACACAAACATATACATACACACACTATATATATATATATATATATATATATATATATATATATATATATATATATATATATATATATATATATACACATACATACACACACACACATACATATGTATACACACACACACATATATATTTACACACACCCACTCACACACACAATTGCCACCTTACCAGTTCACTGGGATCTTGTAGAGACAAAAATAATAATAATATATATATATATATATATATATATCTGTGTCAAACTTACTGTGTTAAGTGCATTGAGTGTAGTATCATCTCGAGAAGCAGCAACACAGCCATCTTCGGTAGACCCTCCATCACACATTCCTGCAAAAGCAGCCATACTCCTGCCAAATTAGAAATAGAAGACTGATTATTAAATATATATAACATATGACAATGCAAGATTTGATATCAAACAAAAAGTTAACAAACAATACAAATAAAAATAAACCCCATTTATAAACTTGTTGCACAGCATGCCAAGAGGAGTTTCCTGATTGAGTGCTTCTCCCTTTTTATTCATTTTTTTTTTACAGCCCTGTTAAAGACTAAAGAAACCCTGGGACCTTTTTTTTGCCTCACCTGGCTGCTCGCAAGTACATCAGCAGGTCACAGTCATTAACCCCAGGCATCCATACAAGCTCTTCGTGCTGCGTGATAGCATCCCGATTGGGAGATGGGAATGGCTGCAATTCAGGAAGTTTAGCCTGCAAAAAACAAAATGATATCAAAAGCATTAAAGAATAAACACGTAATTGTAAAATCCATTTCTGCAAAGAGTTTACAGTGTATGCCGATATTCAATAATGTTTTGATCGAACAGAGTTCAACACATATCTGGAGTGAAAGCGCCTAATTATATTTGGCTATTCTACATGTCACACATTGAACAGTTCAGAACACTCTTGCCTAATTCTTAAAAATATCATCAAGAATTAAGCTTTGTGAACTTGCACGATACATTATGTAGTCCAGTGACAAAATTAATAAATGACTTGCTAAAATCGATACACAGCTGGCTCAGGTCTCAAATCAGAATCTTTCACTTTAAAAGACGAATCCTTAAAGGGACATTAAACACTAAATACATGCTAGATAGAATGATGCATTCAAAGAAAAAATTAGTCCATGATTAACATGTAGATGTATTTTTTTTAAAGTTTCATTAGTTGTTTAAAAAGTGACAAAATAAGTGTAAAGTTTTAGTGTCTATAAAACACTGGGAGCTGCCATGTTGTAACTTGTGTTACCTTCTCTGCTGTGGCCAATTAGGGTCAGTTATAAATAGGTCACTAGAGTGTGCAGCCAATGGTTGTGCTGGATTTAACAGTGTTCTGCACTTCCATTTCTAACAGGAACTAAAAAGCTCACAATATCAGAATGGAATTACAGAGGACAAAATAAATAATGAAAGTATATTGCAGAGTTGTTTTATTATATACGATTTATCATTTTATATTACCATCTCAAAGTGTTTAATGTCCCTTTAATGCACCTTCTCATTTGCTAATATATTCATTCCCCATACATTTTTCACTGTGCTTCAAAGCAATGCTACACAAGGAAAAAGATTCCTCAGATTTCTTTATCAAGAAGCCCCCAGTTTTGCCATGTTAACTATATGGATGCAAAGCAGACTCAGGGGGAGTAAATTCTGTCATTAAATAGATATTAATCTGGGTCAGGAGGCCCTTTAGTCATCTGCACAAATATTAGCAGCAAGAATGGAGAGTACTTCACAGGGAACGGCTTCCAGCCTTTGTAATTTCTTATGGACGTAATACAAATCATACGTTAGTGGTTCAAAAGCATTTAGCAGTGTTTTAACTCCTACAGTAAGCACTGTAGTTTCAATAGAGTGGTGAGTGATAAACAAGAAAATGTATAAATTACTGTTCTAGTGTAATGTCTCCGGCTACGTATCCCGGAAGTGTAAGAAAGGCTAACAAACAAAAACCCTTCCTCTCCTCTAAGTAGCCAGGAGTGCCGTAGTAGCGGCAGATCAAACCGCACAGTAATATTCCAGCACACAGAAAAAGCAGGCACCGCAAAATGGCTCAATTAAAAATATTTATTGGAATTTTTTTCCAAAAAACATCAGACATGGTATAATGTCCAGAAAAAGTCTGAAGCTTTTCTCTCCCCCCCCCCCCCCATGGTGCTATAAAAAGGGAAATGTTAACAGTGTATGGCAGTCTAGGATTAAAGGGATAGTCTTGTCAAAATTAAACTTTCATGATTCAGATAGAGCATGCCATTTTAAACAACTTTCTAATATACTCCTATTTTCAATTTTTCTTCGTTCTCTTGGTATCTTTATTTGAAAAAGCAAGATTGTAAGCTTAGGAGCCGGACCATTTTTGGTTCAGCACTAAATGTAGTCACCAATCAGCAAGCTCTACCCAGGTGCTAAACCAAAAAGGGTACGGCTCCTAAGCTTACATTCTTGCTTTTTCAAATAAAGAAATGAAGAAAAATTGATAATAGGAGTAAATTAGAAAGTTGCTTAAAATTGCTTGCTCTATCTGAATCATGAAAGTTTAATTTTGACTAGACTATCCCTTTAAGTGCCACTAGGTGCCAGACTCTCTTTCTGGACGCTATACCATGTCTGAATAAAGGTTTTTAGAAGATTCTTTCCAATAAATATTTTTGTATTTTTAACTGAGCCATCTTGCAGTGCCTGTTTTTTTATGTGTATAAATTATTGTTTAGCTGGGATACAGGGCTTAAATACTTGCATTTACAAAAGGCCCCACAGCCCTTTAACATTTTTAGAATAAGTTAAAAACAGGTTGTAGAAAAAATGATTTTGATCAATTGCAAAGCAAAGTTTTTCTCAAAACGAAACTAACACCTTGAGTGCAGACGGTTAGGGTGCTCGGTGTTTCTACACACTAATGCTACAGCATTTAAGTTAATATTTATTAATAATCTATACCAAGTGGTATTCATTTTGATATTAAAAATTACCTGATGGCTGGGTCCAACTCGAATTTCTCCCTGCGTGCTATTCAGCCTCCTAAAAAACAGGATCTCTTTATTAGATAAAGATATAAACAAAAAACTGCTTATAAGTCAAATCAATGTGAGTTTCTTTAGGTAATTCATACCATTTGCCTCCAAATATATAAATAGTTGGAGATGTAATGTTAAAAATATTGAATATTAGAGATGTGCATTTGGGTATTTAGCTATAAAACAAATGCAGAATATGGCTGCAGCTATTTTCTGAGCCGGATTTCTTCTTGTGAAAGTGCAACACAATGAGATCTGGATTCCTTTTATAATGAAACACAAATGCACATCCCTATTGCACTTTGAAAACATTAAAATGCAACAGAAATAACCTACAAGCATGTTAACAAAAAAATAAAAAAGCATAGCAGAAACCGAAAACGATCAGAGGAAACTCAATTCCAGTGTGATTATTCATCTGACAAAAATAACTGACCTGGTATAGCAAGGCTACAGAATAATTAAAGGGACAGTAACGTCAAAATTAAACTTTAATGATTCAGAAAGGGCATGTAATTTTAAACAACTTTCCAATTTACATTGATCAAATTTGCTTTGTTCTCTTAGAATTCTTTGTTGAAAGCTAAACCTTGGTAGGCTCATATGCTAATTTCTAAGACCCTGAAGGTTGCCTCTTAACTTTTTTTTTTGGTACAGCATAACATTGTGCTCACTCCCATGGAGTTACCTAGGAGTCGGCACCGATTGCCTAAAATGCAAGTCCGTCAAAACAACTGAAATAAGGGGGCAGTCTACATAGGCTTAGATACAAGGTAATCGCAGAAGAAAAAAATGATTTAATTGCTTATGCAAAACTGGGGAATGGGTAATAAAGGGATTATCTATCTTTTTAAACAATAACAATTCTGGAGTAGACTGTTCCTTTTAATATAGAAGAAAAATTGTACAAAGGCTTTAGAGGCAAATGTATTTAATGTAAAACATATGGAAAAGCACAAAACACACTTTAAACATCAACTACAAGACTCTGCAAGTGACTGTTTAGCTATCCATTTACTGAGACTATAGTGATAACTAATGTCAAATATACAGCTTTAATGTCACGGTCACATTTAACAGCTCTAAAGCTTTGATTAAATAATTTGTGCCTAACTCAGGGAAATGTGCACTCGGCACAGAAGGTGAACCTAAACCTAGGTAGGCTCACAGGTCGATTTCTAAGTCGTTGAAGTCGCCTCTTAACTTAATGCATTTTGACAGTTTACAGATTGACAGTGCTAGTCCATGTGTGACACATAGATAACAGTGTTCTCCCCAGGACCTTTATGATGGTGCACCAGATGGCTGATTTTACTGACCACCCAGATAAAATTTTAGCCAATATTAAGCTAAAATTAGCCAATATTAAAAAAAAAAAAAAAAATTATTGCACAGATCAATACATTTATGTTAAATCATGCAATTATTTTGTGCTTTGGATAGCAGAAAATAATATATTAGAAACTATTACACTGCCCCACCTGGCTACTTCATAATGCCACCCGGCTGGCAAAATTTTCTGTGGAGTACACTGGATAGCATTGTGCTCATTACCATAGATGTATTTATCAGTCAGCACTGATTGGATAAAATGCAAGTCTGTCAAAAAAACTGAGATAAGGGGGCAGTCTGCAGAGGCTTAAATGCAAGGTAAAACATGTATTAAATGGACAGTATAATGTAAAATTAATGTTTTATTACATAAAGGGACATTATACACTAGATTTGTTTTTGCATAAATGTTTTGTAGATGATCCATTTATATACTGTTAAAATATGCTGTGACTGTTGGAGAGATTGAAATAATAGGAAAGAAGATGAATAGTGATCAGGAGAGAATAATAGCTGAAGTTGTTGCCTCAAGAGCTGAATGTACCACCTGACTGCCACAGGATTATAAGGGATGGCTAGTTATAGTAAGGCTAGGAGATGGCTAGTTATAGTAAGGCTAAAGGATGACTAGCTCTAATAAGGCTACGGGATGACTAGCTCTAGTAAGGCTACGGGATGACTAGCTCTAGTATGGCTACGGGATGACTAGCTCTAGTATGGCTACGGGATGACTAGCTCTAGTAAGGCTACGGGATGACTAGCTCTAGTAAGGCTACGGGATGGCTTATTATAGTAGGGTTAGGAGATGGCTAGTTATAGTAAGGCTAAGGGATGGCTAGTTATAGTAAAGCTAGGAGATGGCTAGTTATAGTGAAGCTAGGAGATGGCTAGCTATAGTAAGGCTACGGGATGACTAGTTGTAGTAAGGCTACGGGATGACTAGTTATAGAAAGGCTACGGGATGACTAGTTATAGAAAGGCTAAGGGATGACTAGTTATAGTAAAACAATAACCAGTAAATAACCATGAAATTTAACAGTAAGGCTGCATACAGACCAAGCACAGTAAAATTATATGTTAGGTGCTTATCCCATAGGTTGATCAGTTTAAGTAAAGCTACGTATTGTCACAGTACTTCTGACTGACCAGTTTTAGGAAGAATATTGAGTTCACCAATTAAAATATCTTTAAAGATAAATCAGTTTATTTGATTCATAGTAGGGGCACAAAAATCAGTTTTCTTCAGATTGCCCCCTTTAAAAAAAAAAAAAATATATATATATATATATATATATATATATATATAGTGCCTTTTCATATATATATGAAAAAGCACTATACTAAAAAAAAAATTATTTTACATGAAAAGGTATTAATTTATTTTGTCTAAATTGATTTTTAAACTGCACACTGTTAATGGTAACTGGACGCACAACAACAATACCTTTTTTAATATAATGCTTATATATATATATATATATTGCCCCTTTAAATGTGTGTCTCAGATATTAAAAGGGACAGTAAACATCTTGTAATTACAAGATATTGGCTGCAGTCTTGCAAAAAACTAACATACTGGATGAGTTTGAAAATGTTTGGAATTCATTACTATGTTTGCTGCATATGTTTTTCAATAAACAAATTCCACACACACCACTTGCCTCTAGACTTTGATACAGAAAAGATACAGATAGATTCAGTCATTGTGTTACACTATCCATTATTTTGCAATATTTATCTATCTATGAATCTCTGCTGAAGCCAACAACGGACAAATATGTGGCAGTTTTAGGCTTGAGAACCCTGCCATGTGTTCCATCAGTTTTCAGAATTGGGAAACTTTTAAGTTAGTAGGAACAGTGAATTTTTTTAAGTGCATGAAAGAAAATGTTTCATTTCGGTTTCCTTTTAAGGGTATTGTTGACTCTAGTGATCTGTCACTGAGATTATGAAAGTAGCATTTCTTTGTCCTACTTTATATTCCATCTTGCATAACTCATATTGTTATCAATAAAAAGGACCATCTAGTTAAAATTAAACTTTCATGATTCAGATAGGACATGCAATTGTAAACAACTTTCCAATTTTATTTTATCATCAAATTTGCTTTGTTCTCTAGTAATTCTTTGTTGAAAGCTAAACCTAGGTAGGCTCATATGCGAATTTCTAATACCTGGAAGGGTACCTCTTACTTCAGTGCATGTTGACAGTTTTTTACAGCTAGACAATGCTAGATCATGTGTGACATATAGATAACATTGTGCTCACTCCTGTGGAGTTGCCTAAGAGTCAGCACTGATTGGCTAAAATGCAAGTCTGTCAAAAGCACTGAAATAAGGGGTCAGTCTGTAGAGGCTTAGATACAAGGTAATCATACAGGTAAAACGTATTAATATAAACATGTTGGTAATGCAAAATTGGGAAATAGGTAATAAAAGGATTGTTTATCTTTTTAAACAATAAAAATTCTGGAGTAGTCCCTTTAATATAGAAACGTATTTGTACAAAGGCTTTAGAGGCAAATGTATTCAATGTTAAACATAGGAAAAGCACGAAACACACTTTAAACAACCACAAGACTGCAGATGACTGTTTAGCTATCCATTCACTAAGACAATAGTGATAACTAATGTCACCTACACAGCCTTAAAGTCACGGACACGTTTAACAGCATGAAAGCTTTGCTTAATTCATTTGTGCCTAAGTCAGGGAAATGTGCACTCTGCACAGAAGGTGTTAATTTCAGATTCCATCATTCCTTTAAAAAAATTCAGACAAAAGAAACTGATCTATCAAAGCTGTTTCCATGGCAGCAACTTAATATTTCAGCCCTCTTCCGCTGCGGTGAATTACATAAAATGACAAGATTTTCTCTTTAGGGGGAATAAAGCAGGTTACTATAGAAACACTGTGATCACGGAGGTAAACATGCACTGGACAGGAGCCGGGAATGTGAAATGGCAGAAAACGAAAAAGATGAACATTTCAGCAATAATACAGCAACAATACAGAGCTATATTTTGCTTATTTAAATGACTCCAGCACCATTACAAAAGCATGTAAAAGCATGTGTTAAATGATTCCCTTATTATAATAATGTGTAATAGACTTGTTAAAAACGAGTGAGTGCATATCCATCTTATGATTGGCTAAAGCAATCATATGATTTTTAAACAGAAGAGCAACATCCTGATGAAATATAAAAATGTTACAGTAATAATTGTCTTGATTTGCCCATAAGCCAGTGAAAGGATAATGAAGCCCAAAAAGTTAGTGATCTTGTTTAACCAAACCCGGAAAATGTCAATACTCTACTAATCAATTTTATTACCTTAAACAAATCACTAATGATTACATACACGGCTGGACTGGGACCAAAAATAGGAATAAGCATTTTAGGTAATGGCAGCCCATTTCTCCCTTCCTTTTCTGTACGGCTTCCATCAACCTCCCCCCCCATGATCATTCTGTAGCCCCCTCCACTCTGGTTTCCCCTTTCTGCACCCCTCTCCCTGCCAAACTTATTTTCTGTAGCGTAGGGCACTAGTCATGTTCCCTTACCATATAAAGGCAGATGCTGATAACCGAGACTGCTTGGGCTTCCAGCATTATGGATGTAAAGCTACATTATATGGTACAACGGGCTATGTACCACATGACGTATATATATGTCCATTTAGGCAAAGGGGTTAAAAATTTGACTCCCTTACCATAAAAGGGTAATCTGGACTCTTTGCTCACTGTTGCTTAAAGGGAACCTGCCACACTTTAAAAATGCCAAGCATTCCTAAATGTACATCCGAGGTTATTAATTTTATTCAGAGAAAAAGCTGCACTTTAAGGGACACTCAAGTCAAAATAATTTTTTATGATTCAGATTGAGCATGCAGTTTTAAGACACTTTCCAATTTACATCCATAACCAAATTTTGCATGTTCTTTGTATATTCCCACTTTCTGTGAAACAAGTTCCTACTGAGCATGTACTCGAGCTCACAGGGTATACGTATACTAGTCTGTGATTGACTGATACTTATTTGAAGTTCAGAGTAGGTGTTAAATAATTGTATATTTATTATGCACTTGTTAATTATGGAATTCTACTGCATTGAATGGTCCTGGCTTGTCTTTGTAGATGGTATCTATCCTGATTTTAAAAGGTGAGTTACCCACATGTATAAGAGACAAGTGAAGTATTTCACCATTCCTTACAAAGGGACTAAAAGATTGATTTTATAAAAATTTTTTTAACCCTTGTTGCATCTAAAAACAAAACAACATTTTCTATTTTTGTAAATCATTTCATTTTATCACATAATTCTTTATTTGACAGTTTAAATTCTTGCAAAAGGTGTTAAAGGGACACTGAACTGAATTCAGATAGAGCATGCAATTGTAAGCATCTTTCTAATTTACTCCTATTAATTTTTCTTCATTCTCTTGGTATCTTTATTTGAAAAAGCAGGAATGTAAAGCTTATGAGACGGCCCATCTTTGGTTCAGCACCTGAGTAGTGCTTTATACCCAGGTGCTGAAACAAAGATGGGCCCTCTCGTTAGCGTACATTCATGATTTTTCAAATAAAGATACCAAGAGAAGGGGAAAAAAATGATAATAGGAGTAAAGTAGAAAGTTGCTTAAAATTGCATGCTCTATCTGAATCATGAAAGAAAAAAATTGGGTTTAGTATCCTTTTAACCCCTTAACGACCGAGGACGTGCAGGGTACGTCCTCTAAAGGATGTCAGTTAACGACCAAGGACGTACCCTGCACGTCCTCGGTGTGGAAAGCAGCTGGAAGCGATCCTGCTCGCTTCCAGCTGCTTTCCGGTTATTGCAGCGATGCCTCGATATCGAGGCATCCTGCAATAACACTGTCTGGCCATCCGATGCAGAGAGAGCCACTCTGTGGCCCTCTCTGCACCGGACATCGATGGCCGGTATCGTTGGTGGGTGGGAGCCGACTTGGGAGGCGGGTGGGCGGCCATCGGTGAGATGTGTAAGGTGGAGGGGGGCGGGATCGGAAGCGGAGCATCTAAGGGATCTGGAAGGGGTGGGGGGTTGGTCTTGGGGGGGGGGGGGAAAGCTACACTACAGAAAAGGGACATTTTTTTTTAAAAAAAAAGCATTTTTTTCACTAAACTGGGTACTGGCAGACAGCTGCCAGTACCCAAGATGGCGCACATTAAGTCAGAGGGGGAGGGTTAGAGAGCTATTTGTTGGGGGATCAGTGAGGTTGGGGGCTAAGGGGGATCCCTACACAGAAGCATATGTAAATATGCTAACAAAAAATGCACAAAAAAGCCCAAATATACCTTTTATTTTAGTACTGGCAGAGTTTCTGCCAGTACTTAAGATGGCGGGGACATTTGTGGGGTAGGGGAGGGAAGAGAGATGTTTGGGAGGGATCAGGGGGTCTGATGTTTCAGGTGGGAGGCTGATCTTTACACTAAAGCTAAAATTAACCCTGCAAGCTCCCTAATTAACCCCTTCACTGCTAGCCATAATACACGTGTGATGCGCAGCGCCATTTAGCAGCATTCTAATTACCAAAAAGCAACGCCAAAGTCATATATGTCTGCTATTTCTGAACAAAGGGGATCCCAGAGAAGCATTTACAACCATTTGTGCCATAATTGCACAAGCTGTTTGTAAATTATTTCAGTGAGAAACCTAAAATTGTGAAAAATTTTACGTTTTTTTTTAATTTGATCGCATTTGGCGGTGAAATGGTGGCATGAAATATACCAAAATGGGCCTAGATCAATACTTGGGGTTGTCTACTACACTACACTAAAGCTAAAATTACCCCAAAAAGCTCCTTACATGCTCCCTAATTAACCCCTTCACTGCTGGGCATAATACACGTGTGGTGCGCAGTGGCATTTAGCGGCCTTCTAATTACCAAAAAGCAATGCCAAAGCCATATATGTCTGCTATTTCTGAACAAAGGGGATCCCAGAGAAGAATTTACAACCATTTATGCCATAATTGCACAAGCAGTTTGTAAATAATTTCAGTGAGAAACTGAAAGTTTGTGAAAAAATTTGTGAAAAAGTGAACAATTTTTTGTATTTGATCGCATTTGGCGGTGAAATGGTGGCATGAAATATACCAAAATGGGCCTAGATCAATAATTTCGGATGTCTTCTAAAAAAAAATATATACATGTCAATGGATATTCAGGGATTCCTGAAAGATATTAGTGTTCTAATGTAATTAGCGTTAATTTTGAAAAAAAATGGTTTGAAAATAGCAAAGTGCTACTTGTATTTATGGCCCTATAAGTTACAAAAAAAGCAAAGAAGATGTAAACATTGGGTATTTCTAAACTCAGGACAAAATTTAGAAACAATTTAGCATGGGTGTTTTTTGGTGGTTGTAGATATGTAACAGATTTTGGGGTTCAAAGTTAGAAAAAGTGTGTTTTTTTCCATTTTTCCTCATATTTTATCATTTTTTTTATAGTAAATGATAAAATATGATGAAAATAATGGTATTTTTAGAAAGTCCATTTAATGGCGAGAAAAACGGTATATAATATGTGTGGGTACAGTAAATGAGTAAGAGGAAAATTTCAGCTAAACACAAACACCGCAGAAATGTAAAAATAGCCTTGGTCCCAAACGGACAGAAAATGGAAAAGTGCTCTGGTCACTAAGGGGTTAAATAACTTTGAAGGGACACTAAAGTCAAAATAAACAAAGATTCAGAAAGAGCATGCAGTTTTAAGACATTTTCCAATATACTTCAATTATCAGATTTTGCGCAATCTTTTTATATGCACACTTTCGAAGACACCAGCTCCTACTGAGCATGTGCAAGAGTTCACAATCTATACGTATACTAGTCGGATTGAATTATATCTATCACATGATACAGGGGGCTGGAATATAGGGGGGGGGAATATACTGCTTATTTGAAATTAAAGTGATTGTAAAGTCAGCCTCCTGTCTAAACAGCTGTGTAACAGTTATCCCAAAATAACCTGACTTTCATTCATCAAATTTTACGTTTTCTAATGGATACCTGTATTTTCTTAATCTTCTATTAATTTTCGGCAAAATCATCCTCCTCCCGGCATTCGCGCTCCGTTGCTGCCTTTTTTGATTGACGTCTTAATAGCCAATAACGGCTCTAACCACGGGGGGACCTACCCCCTTACCATGACGTAATTCGTCCTTATTGCGCATGCGTTCATTTGCGGTGCAGAGCTAATCTATTGTAAGCTCGTGCACATTTCGCGCATGCGCAATAGAAGTAAACACGGCGTCGCAATAGGATTATATACGGCGTCCTGTCATTTCCTCTGTATTGTAACGCTTGGATTAGTGGATCTGAAAGGGCTCCGTATATACGTTTTATTTATTTTAGCTATGTCACCAACTATGTTTATGAAGAGAATGCAATATAGGAGTAACGCATGCGCAATGCAAAATATACACGGGAGCGCGCAGTGCCGATACGTAAACAGCGGGTGGGACCGCTGTTTACGTAATATGGAGGAAAACTAGCAAACAGTGAGTGGGAGGAGCGGGTAAGTGAATGATCGATATTAAATATATATCATAAAAACGAAATCATAGATTATATTAAAAATTTATTGTGGCGGTATGCTTAATCGGATGATTCTCTACCAAACTATATAATACAAACCTGAAAAATTTACATTCACTTTAAGAGTGTTATTGCTTTGTCTTTTTTTATGCACATGTTAATTATGCAATCCTACTGTATATAGTGGTCCTTTAAGTTCCTATGCCACTACAAACTAGGATACAGTTAGTGAGCAAATAAGAAGCAAGCACACACATGTATGCTCCAGTCACTGGGCATATCCTCATCAGGAGCTGAATGGAGGTGTTCTAGGATTTCAATCTTGACTATATGTTTAGATCTTCTGAAGGAGTGGAGGGGGGAGGGAGGCAACGGAAGTTTGAGGGCCCTAAAATAATAACAGGTGGGGGGATGTGTGGGACCACTACACTAAAGAAGAAAAAAAAAGCATTTTATAGGTACTGGCAGAAAGTTGCCAGTACCCAAGATGGCGGTTAATATTTAGGGGAGGGAGGATTAGAGAGCTGTTGAGGATTATGTCTACCAGTACCTTAGATGGGGGTGAGGGAGGGATCAGGCGGTGGGCAGTGTCAGTTGGGTAGGTAATCTCTACACTAAAGTCAACATTAACATTACATGCTACCTAACGAACCCCTTGACTGCCGGGAATAACAGAAGTGTGGTGCTCAGCTGCAATTATTGGCCTTCTAATTACCAAAAAGCATTGGCAATGCCATATATATCTGCTATTTCTGAAAAAAGGCATTAAAAGCTTCTCTGGGATCAAACATTTGTGCCATGACTGCACAAGCAGTATGTAAATAATTTCAGTGAGAAACCCAAAGTTTGTGAAAAAAAAACAAATTATTCTTACCTGATAATTTAATATACTTCTTGGCAGTGAGAGTCCACTAGGAGGAGGCAAAGACAACACAAACAGGACTATGAATATCCCTCTCACTTCCTCTACCCTCCCAGTAGTTTAGCAGAGGATAAGGAAAAGAAAAGAAGAGAGGTACAAGAGGTACAGAGGTGCCAAAGACTGTCACCACTACAAGGAACACAATAGGGCGGGGTTGTGGACATTCACTGCTAAGAAGGAAAATTAAATAAATCGGGTTAGAATAATTTCAGTTTTCCTTCTTTTGGCAGTGAGAGTCAACGAGAATATTCATGGGAAACCAATACCTAAGCTGTGGCGTTCCCAATGTTTGGGCAGGAAGAAGAAAAAAAAAGAAAAAAGGCAGTCCCAATTATAAGCACCATCTCCGAAATCTCTTCACCAAGTAATATCTCACGGAGACAAGAAAAACACAGGAACATCATGAATGAAAAAAAAGGGACTATAAGAACAACAACTGCTCAACCACTCAACTGAGACCTGAACCTAAAGGCCCAAGCCAAAGACCCTGAACAAAGGAGCCATGTCAATCTACCTACATCGCTAATAGGCTCCTGGCACCTCTCTGAAGGTTGATATAGCCAACTGTCATAATGCTATCCAAATGGAATTGGATAAACAGAGAATAAGCCAAATGAGGCCACTCTAAGAGCGCATTGTAAATAGCTATCAACTCCAGGAAATTGATAGGAAGAGACACTTCCTTTTGGCCCCAAGAACCTTGAGCTTTAAGAGAACCACAAGAGGCAACCCAGCCAGATGGACTTGCATCCACTGAGATAACGACCCAGGAAGGACAGTGGAAACTAAGTCCTAATGAACTGCCGAGGAGAGCCATCAGTTAAGACTCTCCTTCGTCTGGTCATCCAGATAAACAACCTGCGACAGGTCTGAATGATCCCCATTCCACTGTCTAAGCATAAACAACTGAAGGGGATGCAGATGAAACTAAGAAATGGTACAGCGTCAGATGTAGCCACCATGCGATCTACCACCTCCATGCATTGTGCTACCAATAAATGGACATGCGACAGAAGCAAGGAACATGTCTTCTGAAACGCTTCTCTGCATTTATCAGAGAGATAGAAACTCATGCTGACAGAGTCTATATGACTGTCCCCCAAAAGCAAACCCTCGTAGACAGAACAAGGGAACTCTTCTCCAGGTTAATTCTCCAACCATGCGCCCGGAGACATAAAATCATTTTCTGAGTGTGATCTTGAGCCACCAGAAAAGACGGAGCAGGAACCAAAATATCCCCGAGGTAAGAAGCTACTGCAATCCCCTGGAGACGAACAACCAGCATCTTTTTGAGGTCCCAAGGAGCCGTAGCTAAATCCACTGGAACCATTTGGTGCCACAAACTGGTAATGCCTATTCATAACGGCAAACCACAAGAAATGAAAGTAATCCCTATGTGCGATGTGAAGGAACACATTCTTTAAGGCAATGTTTGACAGATTGACCCTCCTGAGCTAGGAGAAGGAAGGACTTTAACGATTCCACCTTAAAGATCAGAGTCTATGACTGTCCCCTGGCACCTTTTACCCTGGATCTGTTGAAATCCCTCAAGTCCAAAATAGGACGGAAAACTCCCTCTCCTTCAGGAACTACATAGAGGGGGAAAGGAGACTATAGCTCCCATATCAATATCAGCCTCAGAATGACTTTCCAAGCTACCCAGCCTGTAGTGCTGCCGGAAGACCTTCTGGGTGTACTATGAGATCCCCTTATCTCTTCTCAGATCTAGATCCTGGTCCCTGACCAAGAGAATCTCCACTAAAACCCTTGACTGTTGCGACTGGACTCAATGTCTGACCAAACCAGGCCTGTCCCTAAAGGGCAAGGATAATAGAGCAGACTCAGGTGCATTATCCCCCGGTTGCGGAATAAGCCACAGAGCTCGTTGAGCCAAGGACACAACGTCGGAGTTCCTAGCATTGATGAGAACAATCTGCAGGATAGCTTCCCTGACAAAAGCATTAGCTAACCCCAGTAAGCAGACCTAATTCTGGATCTGCATTCATTACTTTTGGGAATTAAGAACCTGGCCACCAAGAGGAGGCAAAGACACCCCAGGCAAAGGCTTCAATACACCTCCCACTCCACTCATCTCCCAGTCATTCTGCAGAGGAACAAGGAACAGTAGAGGAAATATCAGGGTAAAAGGTGCCAGATAAATAAAATAAGGACGCCCCACAGAAAAAGTACGGGTGGGGAGCTGTGGACTCTTTCCATCAGAAGAAAAGGAAATTGTCAGGTAAGCATAATTTATGTTTTTCTTCTTAAATGGAAACAGTCCACAGCTGCATTTATTACTTTTGGGAAAACAATACCCAAGCTATAGAGAACACTGAATGCCAAGACGGGAGGGTACATTAGACGGCCCATTCTGAGGGCACCAAGCCTGAAACCACTGCCCATAAAAACCCCAGCTTTGTCCGAAGCCGAGAAAACTTTGAAAGGAAAAGCCCCGAGGACACTGACCCGCAGGTAGTCCAGAGCCTAGTTAGAGACTGCCAATCGGACTCAACTGAGCCAGCAGGCCTCCAGGAGACACCGTCTCCCAACAGTCGGTCCCTCAACTCACCCTTCACTAAAGAAGGGAACACCAGCCTAAATTCCCAAAGGGATAGGACCAGAAAGAACCGAAAAATAAACTGAGAGGTCACAAAATCCATAAATGGAAACCCCCCCCCCCAGAGAGGGTCCAGCTCACAAGGGCCCAAATAAGTCCCGACAGACAAGGGGGGGGGACTACGCTTAGACAAGGAGAAACCGGAGGTATAGAATAGGGCGTAGTAATAGAGAACCGTTCTCTCAAACGTCTTGCAAAAGCACCAAAAGACAACAGAAGACGGAGTCCTCACATCGTCCAAACTAAGAAAACTGAAGTATTTCGCTACAAAAAAAGCGTGTAACCCAGATGAACCCGAGTCAAGAACACGCCACCATCATCAAGATGACACAGAGAATACTTGCTGAGAAGTAAAAGTGGCCCACAAAAGAACAGATTGCAAAAGACAGCTCCCAGACAGGGGGCACATTTTAGGCAATTCAGGCCGCCAGACCTACCCACAGGTCTCCCAAAGAAAGGGGGAAGCACATAACCTTCACGAGGCCCCCCAAGAGAGAGAGGCGATACCCAGAACCCGAGGTGGAGCAATCCTAGATCCACAGCTTGTAAGCCTACGGAACTAGCTACTATACCCACCTAGATTCTGGAGAAGACAACATCTCTCAGAACCCACTCATAGTCAGGGCAGCCCCAGCAATGGCAGGTCTGAACAGGGGAACAGAAAAACCCCAAAACCAGCCCAAAGACGGACGGTAGAATAGCCACAGCCAAGGCAACAGAGCACGGGTATAACCCGACTCCTCAGACGTCTCTCAGAAGCCACTCCCAGCCGAGTCAGCCCCAGCAACGGCAGGTCTGAACAGGGGAACGGAAGAACCCCAAAACCAGTTCAAGGACGAGTGGAAGCCTTAGAACAGGCGACAGGACCGTAGACCCAAAGGATCTAGCAAAAAGGTCCAACCAGTTTCGACACGGAGACAGCAAGACTCCATATGTAACATAACATCCCAGAGAAAATATTCCTCTCTGCTATGGAAACTAACAAGGACCACATCTCCATAAAAAGGAGAATAAGCTCTCACCCAAGAAGGGGAAAATACTAAAAAGCAGCACCTTCCACAAGGCGCAAAGCCCTGTTGGAAGGAGTTCCCCAAAAAACTAGCCTGCTAACGCGCAATCATTGTGCAATGTACACTACAGCAAGCTGACCAAGGGAACCACCTAAGGTGCAAACAAGATCAAAGAGCAACTGTACTCAGAGAACCTGACAAAACAAGCCTAATGAGCAACAGTACTCGGAAAACCTGGCCAACCAAGACCAGGTCAAGGAATCAGAGTAAATGGACATAGCCCAGGTTTCCAGTAAACAGTGGAACCCCGAATCAGCCCTGGAGCCAAAAATCCGGCAATAACCCACAATGGGATACACAAGGGAAAATGCTGAATGAGACTCAGCAATTGGAAGCCCCATGGAGAAACCGGTCCAAGGCCCCAAATGTTTAAACAAACAATACCTGAAAACTTAACACCCTGTCGTATATAACAACCCAGACCACAGGGTGAATAATTTTATATCCAGATCAACCCGGATAACGAGAAAAACTTGCAAGTCCCGACCCAAGGAAGAGACCACTTCTTGCCAAAGTCCCACTCTCCAAAGGAGCTAAGGCGGTAAAAGTCTTACGACGACACTAGAGCCCCTAGACTCTCCAACAGCCTCAGGACAAAATGCAAGGGTATACCTCGAGGGTAAAACCCCTCGAGCAAAGGCTGGTCTCCACATCACCTCTGTACAAGCAGATGATCACAGGGAGAAAGGGGTGAGCTCTCTCCCACCGGGAGAAACCCCAAGCAAGCCCAAGGAGACCACGCACAGTGTTCCTAACAGGGAACAAAATCTCCCAGGCTTCTAAAAGGAGACCTAACATGGAGAAAGCAGAGGAAGACCGAAAAGGTCTCAGAGAAACAGCTAGTCAAAACACAGACAATGTGCAAAAGTTGCAGCTGGTTACATTCTGCAAACCATCCGCTGCAAAGCTGCTGAACTACCCTTTAAACTACTAGCTGCTGAGGACCAAGTCCAAGGAGGACAGTCCCAGAGACTCAAAAGGTAAAAAGCAAAACCACTCATTTGGCGGTAAGAAGGCGCAAAGCCCTCCAACACGTGGGGGAGGAACTCTATGGTCCGACATTACCAGACGCAAGGAGAGAGTGACGCAGCTGAAACTCCACTGACCCAGTCATCCAAATTGAAGGCTATAAGGGTTGAGACAACCCCACCTACCTCGCGGACCTACAGGTCTTCTAGGGTGCAAATCAACCCCAACAGAACCAGCCTGCACTCGGGTCCTAACCATCAAGCTGTATGAATCCTCCCGCAGAGGGGAAGAATAGAAAACAGACAAACATAGGACTAGCATATCCCCAAAAAACACTTCCGCAGAAGTAACAGAGTATCGATCCCAGTTTAAGATTCCCGAAGGAATACCAATAAACAAAATAAAAGACATCTCAATTGGATAAAAAATAAATAAAAGGCAACCCGTAGGTTAACGCCCAATAAGAAAGCAGGCCTACTGCAGGACCAGCCAACACAGAGCCCTAAGCTTCCAACAAAAAAACTGTGAAGGATCTCAAGAAAGAACAGTCAGGAGATTACATAATTTCCACATGTCTAATGAGGTGCACCATTCAAAGCAGACTGAAAATTCCCGTATCCGAGAAGGATAGGATAGACTTTAAAAACATGTCTGTCTGAGTAAGATGCAAAGGCGTGTGACTCTAACGAAAGACTCAACACTCAGGGACAGTTACACACGCAGGGAACTGCACAGGCCCTCCCCAAGGCGGTAGACCTGGGACAATAGGGCACGAGCACAATCGCGCATAAACATGCTGCAACCTCCGGGGGGAACAAGCCGTCCTCAATGGAGGAATAATCATAATCTGGGTTACCCGCATGTGTAGAAGTATGGAGCGGTAGGGAACTCGCCTCTCGGAGGATGGGACCCCCAGAGGCGGATGGCTCAGCTGACCCCTGATTCCCGAGTCCGAGGAACAAGGCACTCTCATATGGCATACAGAACAGAACTGGTTGACATGTGTCAACGAGGCCAATCCGGATCCTTCACCGTACACAGAATCTGAAATTAAAATAGACTCAGTATCAGAATCCTCCATAGCTGAATCTGAAATTTGAACAGTCTCAGCCTCAGAATCCTCCATAACTGGATAGAGGATGTGCAAATATGGACTAAAGAAGTAAAACAAAAATGGCACCTGACACCAGCAATGGCTGGGGCACTCACCACCACCTATGACCAGACCCCTGCGGACTAGCATTTCTCCTTCACCAAACAGTCGAGAAAGCGGAAGTGGAGGACGCCCGACCACAAGGTGAACTGTACAGTCCAGAAAAGCGTGCCCAACCATAAGGTCGCGTCACTTGCAAAGGCCTCAATGTTCCAAACCAAGAGCCAAGTAAACATCACACATAAGAAGGTTGAATCACATAACAAACATGATGATAAACCCCCCTGTTCAATAACCACCCTCAGGAGATATTAACCCTTGATTCCAAGATACTAAAGAAGATGCACTGAGACCCTTATGTTATAGTTAGGCCATCAAGGTGGTAGCCTCTTGGGAAAACCTTTGCATTACAGTACATTCATGAAGAAGTAAAATGAAACAATCTTACCAGAATCTACAAAGTGGAACAGGAACACGGCCCTTCAAGTGTGACGGATAGTAGCATCGCCTCCGCCATGGACTTGAGAGAAGAAAGCAGGCAGTGGAGTGAAGTTTGACAACGCCGATTGCTTGAGGAGCTGTTAACATGAGTCGGGATGGTTTTGCAGAAAGACTTCCTGCATCTCCGGACTCTAACTTTCATCCAAGCCCTCAATGAGAGACTAACAGGATTACTTAAAACTCCTGTCCCATGCCGAAGAGTACTACCCTCCATAAGAGACAAAATAAATTCTGACACTTCTCTGCCAACCCCCTGGGAGGAAAAGCAAAGAATGACTGGGAAATGAGGGGAGTGGGAGCAGTATTTAAGCCTTTGGCTGGGTTGTCTTTGCCTCCTCCTAGTGGCCAGGTTCTTAATTCCCAAAAGTAATGAATGCAGCTGTGGACTCTTTCCATTTAAGAAGAAAAGGGACATACCTATATAGTAGGATCTACTATAGACAATGTACATGGCGCCTCCAGAGTATGATCTCAGTACATAAGTGAGGCAGGAAGAGCAGAGTTGTGTTGTCGGGTTCACAAAGACTATGCTACAGAGTATTAACTATATGAAGGTCTTATAAATGGTCTTCAAAAAGCCATACAAGGGCAAAAGCTTTTCAAAGTCCTGCATACCAATGATAAAATCAGGTAGCTCTATATACCTGTTTAGGAAAAGAAAGTTTTTGTTATACCAAGTAGTACAAAAGTTATAGGGCTTAGAATATGGCAGATATGATGACAAGTTTAGTTAACAGCAGTCAATGTAAACAAGTTTGAACTGGTTGTACGAAGCTTGCCTTGCTTGTTGAAGCATGTATCTGCTGGTTTAAACTTGTCACAGCTAATGCCTCTCTTGCAGTCAGAAGAGTAGACTGGCTCTCTCACAAATTCTCTAAAAACATAAATTATGCTTACCAGATAATTTCCTTTCCTTCTGTATGCGGAGAGTGCAGGGCTTCATTCCTTACTTGTGCGAATACAAAACCTGGCCACCAGGAGGAGGCAAAGACACCCCAGCCAAAGGCTTAAATACTTCCCCCACTTCCCTCA
Organism: Bombina bombina; assembly: GCF_027579735.1. Lineage (NCBI taxonomy): Eukaryota > Metazoa > Chordata > Amphibia > Anura > Bombinatoridae > Bombina > Bombina bombina. Next base: position 89,924,452 of record NC_069506.1, on the reverse strand, counting down.
TATCCCAGTCATTCTGCCAAGGGAACAAGGAACAGTAGGAGAAATATCAGGGTATAAATGGCGCCAGAAGAACAATACCAAATTTAAGTCAACGGAGAATTCGGGCGGGGTCCGTGGACTCTCCTCATACAGAAGGAAAGGAAATTATCTGGTAAGCATAATTTATGTTTTCTTTCTTAATATGAGGAGAGTCCACGGCTTCATTCCTTACTTGTGGGAAACATATACCCAAGCTCCAGAGAACACTGAATGAACGGGAAGGCAAAAAAAAGGAGGCGGACCCTATTCTAAGGGCACCACAGCCTGCAAAACCTTTCTCCAAAAAGCTGCTTCAGCCGAAGCAAAAACATCAAAGTTGTACAATTTAGAAAAGGTATGTAAGGAGGACCAGGTAGCCGCCCTACAAATCTGATCCATAGAGGCCTCATTCTTGAAGGCCCAAGAGGAAGCCACTGCTCTAGTTGAATGAGTCTTAATCCTCTGATGAAGCTTATGTCCAGCTGTCTCATAAGCTAAGCGAATAATGCTCCTCAACCAAAAAGATAAGGAAGTGGATGAGGCCTTCTGCCCCCTACGCTTTCCAGAATAGACAACAAACAAAGAAGAAGTCTGTCTAAACTCCTTCGTAGCCTGAAGACAGAACTTCAAAGCCCGAACCACATCCAAATTATGAGGTAACCGTTCCTTCGAAGGAGGAGGATTAGGACACAAGGAAGGAACCACAATCTCCTGATTGATGTTGCAATCTGAAATGACCTTAGTAAGAAAACCTAACCCAGTGCGAAAAACAGCCTTATAAGCATGAAATACTAGGTAAGGAGGCTCACAATGCAAGGCAGCCATTTCAGAGACTCTGAGCGCCGAAGCAATAGCCAGTAGAAAAAGAACCTTCCAAGACAGTAATTTAATGTCAACTACATGCATAGGCTCAAATGGAGCCTTCTGCAAAACTTTAAAGGGACAGTATACACTCATTTTCATATAACTGCATGTAATAGACATTACTATAAAGAATAAGATGCACAGATACTGATATAAAAATCCAGTATAAAACGGTTTAAAAACTGCAAGTGAGAAAATAAGACACTCCCCCCCTCCCCCTTCTTTTGCATATGAAAAGACCCTTTACACAAACAGGAGCAAGCTGGAGAAGGTAGCTGATAGTATTCACATCAAACTTTGGGGCTTGGTTAGGAGTCTGAAAATCAGAGCAATGTTATTTAAAAATAAGCAAAACTGTACATTTTTTTTAAAAAATCAAACTTTATGGGCTATATAAATAGATCATCTACAAAACATTTATGCAAAGAAAAAATTAGTGTTTAATATCCCTTTAAGAACAAGATTTAAACTCCAAGAAAGAGTGCTAGATCTAAACACAGGCCTGATTCTAGCCAGAGACTGAACATTTGGAAGCTCAGCAAGCCCTTTTGTCCAGTAAAACAGATAGGGCAGAAATCTGTCCCTTAAGGGAGCTAGCAGAAAGGCCCTTCTCTAGACTAGACCATCCTGGAGAAATGAAAGAATCCTGGAAACCCTGACTTTATGCCAGGGGAATCCACGCTCTTCACACCAGAATAAGTAGGTCCTCCACACCTTATGATAGATGGGACGAGTAACCGGCTTACGAGCTTGAATGAGAGTACCAATAACTCTCTCAGAGAAACCTCTCTAGGCTAGGACTAAGCGTTCAACCTCCATGCAGTCAGCCTCAGAGAATCTAGATTTTGATGAACAAAAGGACCTTGTTCCAGCAGATCCCTGCGACAAGGTAACTTCCATGGAGGAGATGACGACATCCCCACTAGATCGCAAAGCACATCCTTCGCGGCCAAGATGGAGCAATCAGTATAACTGATGCCTGTTCTTGCTTGATGCGGGCCACTACTCGAGGAAGGAGAGGTAATGGTGGAAAAAGGTATATAAGACTGAACCTCCAAGGCAGCACTAATGCATCTATTAGCTCCGCCTGAGGATCCCTGGATCTCGACCCATACCTGGGTAGCTTGGTATTGAGACGGGACCACATGTAACATTTCCAGCATGTGTCATTCTGTTGCTTTAAGAGGAAGCTACCATGATGCCTTGGGCTATATAAGCCCTCCTCTTTATAACTTCATTGCTTGAGTATTTTGTTCTAGCAAGAGTTGCTTGCTCCCCCTTGCTGAAGCCTCATTTGTGTTTACTGACTCTTGTCTATTCTAAAGTTACTTGTTCCTGTGCCAGGATTCTATTCCTTGCTTCATTTTCCTGTTGCAAGTTACTGGCCTGCCTGACGTCATCGGCAGCTAATGAGTGCAGCTTTCAGCCTGTCTGTTACTCTCCACCTACTTATCGGAACCTATATTCAACTCCGGACACCTGTTACCCGGATCCTGCTCCTGTTTCCAGACACCTGCTTACCGGATCCTGCTACTGAAACTGGTCTCTACTCTGGAGTCTTTTTGCTGTATTGGTTTCTTGTTGCCGGAACCGGCTTCCTTACTACAGTTCCTTCCTCTGTCAGCTGCTACAGGTGGTGTGACTCGGCAGCAACTCCCTGCCAGTGTGTCCTGAATCATTCCGGACTGCTTCCTGCCTCATTCAGCTATAGTATCGGCATACCGGTATCATTTCATTACTTTTTGCATATATATGTACTACGTCACAAATATATAAAGGTAAAGCCCAGAACTATTGCATACATCAAGCTACAGCAATCTAAGATCCACACAAGCCTAATCTGTCATAAATCTATACTATAGTGATAGGGTATTACACGCCATGAGATCTATCTCCAGAGTCCCCCACCTGTTGCATATCTCCGCAAACACCTCGGAATGGAGAGACTATTCCCCCGGATGAAAGGATTGTCTGCTGAGAAAATCCACTTCCCAGTTGTCCACATGTGGATCGCTGACAGCGAACATGTGAATGTGGATCGCTGACAGCGAACAGTTGTGGGCCTCCGTCCACTCCAGAATCCGAGATAGCTCCCTCATTGCTAGGGAGCTCCTCGTTCCTCCCTGGTGGTTGATGTAAGCCACAGAAGTGATATTGTCTGATTGAAATCTGATAAACTGGGACGAACCCAGACGGGGCCAAGCAATAAACTGGAAGTGCTGGTCCAGGAAGGCAAAACTTAGAAATTTAAAGTGTTCCCTGTGGATTGCGATATGAAGGTAAGCATCCTTCAGATTTATAGTGGTCATGAATTGTCCCTTCTGGACTAAGAGAAGGATAGACCTTATCGTCTCCATATTGAACGAGGGGACGTTCAGAAACTTGTTTAAGCACTTTAGGTCCAGAATTAGGCAAAAAGTTCCCTCCTTCTTTGGGACCACGAAAAGGTTTGCGTAGTATCCCAAGGCTTGTTCCTCTATGGAAACCAGGACAATGACTCCTAAGTAGGACAGATCCCGAATGCACCCCAGAAAGGCATCCCTCTCTTCTCTGGTTTTGATGACAGATTTTAGAGAAGGAATCTGCCCTTGGGTGGAAGAGACTTGAACCCAATTCTGTAACCCTGAGCAATGACCTCCAGGACCCAAGGATCCTGCACATCCCTGAACCAAGCTTCTGAGAAGAGCGAAAGTCTGCCCCTAGCTGATCCATAGACGGACCGGGGGCGACCCCTTCATGCTGATTTAGTCTCAGCGAGCTTCTTACTCTGCTTGGACTTATTCCAGGACTGAGCCGGCTTCCAATTCTTAGATTGATCGGCCTTAGCGGATTGCTGATGCTGGGATTTGTCAGAAAGAAAGGAACGAACATTATTAGATTGTCCCTTAGATCTGTTCTTTTTATCTTGCGGTAGGAAGGCACCCATGCCCCCTGTAATCGTAAAATAATGGAGTCCAGGCCTGGACCAAAGAAAATCTTACCCTTGAATGGAAGGGAAAGGAGTCTGGACTTGGAAGTCAAGTCCGCAGACCAGGACTTCAGTCACAAAGCCCGGCCGGCCTGAACAGAAAACCCTGCAGTTTTAGCATTTAAACAAATAATTTGCATATTCGCATCACAAATAAAATAATTAGCGACCCTTAATTCTATCAAGAATAATATCGAGGGGACCTTCCACCTCAATGAATTCCGATAAGGAGTCACACCAGTAGGTAGCCGCTCCTGCAACTGCGGCAACTGCCGCCGCTGGTTGAAATAAATATCCCGAATGTTGAAACATCTTTCTTAACAGAGTTCCATCTTTTTAATCCATGGGCTTTTTGAACGACAAACTATCCTCCAGTGGGATAGTAGTGCGTTTTGCAAGCGTGGAGACAGCGCCATCCACCTTAGGGACGGAACCAATCCTCTCCCATTCGTTCTTAATAATGTTTGCCATATCTACAGGAACAGGGAAAGTCTGAGGAACAACCCTGTATTTGTAAACTAACTAGTTTAGGAATTAAAAGTTCTTCAGGCAGTTTGGCCTCTGGAACCTCTAAGGTAGCCAGAACTTCCTTTAAAAGAAAGCGCAAGTGCTCTATCCTAAATCTAAAATCTGGTTCCTCCGGAATCAGAGGGTTAGATGCAGCCGATTCAGACCCAGAAAGTTCACACTCTGAAGTTTCAGACAGAACTTCATCATTAGATAACCATCAATAAGCTATAGCCAATAAACTAGATGATGACCCCTGGGAAGGATAGCAATATTTGACCTTTCACTTGCGTTTAGCAGGGCGAGTTAAAGCACTAATGGCCACAGACACCGCCATTTGTAACTGCGCAGTGACGTCTGGAGGTAAAAGGCCTCCTCCAGATGGAAGATCAGGCGTGCTACGGGAAACTGCATGTGTATTAACAGATAAAAGCAGGGTGCGCACCTCACGGGACGGGACCCCTCAGAGGTGGAAGGCTCAGTGGTATCAAACATGTTAACCTTTTTTGACATAATCGCTTTTTCTAGGCATGTGGAACATAATTGAGAGGGCGGGTATACCTCGGCCTCCTCACAATATAAACAGGTATTAGTCTTAGGTATAGAGGGAGTACCCTCTAAAACGTCAGAGTCCTCGATAGCTATGGGCTATGTCCTAATATAACAACAAACGTTATATAAAATATAAAAACGGCACCTTTAAACCCCCAATGGCTGGGGCATTCACCACCTCCTATGACCCAGGCACACAGAGTAAATCAGATTCTCTCCGATAACCAGCACGGTCAGAGAGTAGGAAGTAAAACTACAACCATACCTGGTCACATGGAGTGCAACCTAGGACCGCCTCTGCTAAGGAAAAGCGCGCCAAGATTGTAAAGCTGCGCAGCTCTAAAGTGAAAGTAACCTGTATGTTCCAACCTCAGCCTATGAGCCTCAGAAAACATCTCACACAACGCAGTATAAATTAAATAAAAATGTATGAGATTAATCCCCACTGTTCAATAATCCCCCCTCAGGAGACATTAACCCTTGATTCCATACAGATAAAAGGAGCCACACTGTGACCCTGTCTTCTAGCGTTACCATATGTGTAAAAAAATTAAACAATCTTACCGGAATCTATGCTGTGGAACAGAAACACAGCCTCTCAAGTGTGACAGTCTTGTAAGTATTGCTCCTGATATGGACTTGAGTGATGAAAGCAGGCAGTGAAACTCGTCAACACTGAGTCAACACTGAGGAGCTGTTAATACAAGTCTGGATGGTTTAGCAGAAAGACTATACCTGCATCTCCAGACCCCAACTTTCAGCAATGCTCTCACTTAAAACTCCACTCCTATTTCAAAGTGTAGATACCCTTCATAAGGAACTAATCTGTATCTTCTGACACTTCTATGCCAACCTCCTGTGACGAATTTAAGCGCTTATTTAAGCGTTTGGCTGGGGTGTCTTTGCCTCCTCCTGGTGGCCAGGTTCTGTATTCGCACAAGTAATGAAGCCGTGGACTCTCCTCATATTAAGAAGGAAATATAATTTTCAGGTTTGAGTGCGAGTTATAAAGTGGTACTTTGAAAAGTGATCGACTAATTATGTTCAAAGTTTTTTTAATTTCTTTATTTCATATGCAAGTTTTTTTTTTCTTTTTACAGACTTGAAAATGGAGTGTTCTATCAGCATTTCTATAAAGGGAGGTATGTCATAATTTAGCAAATAGTTGATCCTCAGAACTCAGATATAATTAATTTTACGGAAGAGCAGAAAAGACTTATCGTGAGAAAACATAGAACCCATTTGCACAAATAATAAAAAATATTTTTGAGAGAAATAATTTCTCAATTATAGAAAATAGGGATGCACCGAAATGAAAATGCTGGACCCAAACCGATACCGAAAATTCAGGATGCCCCTGGCCAAAAACCGAAATGAAATCGATTTTTTTTTTCTTTTTTAACTACAGTGTGTGTGTGTGTAGCTGAGAGAGCTTGTAGGCGGGAAAGCTCCAACAAATGGGTATGGTCACTTGTACCGTAGGGCTTGATCTGCAGTGAAACTGGTGGAGCTCTACAAGGGAGAGCGTGGTTATATCCAGACAACAAAACGAGGTGGACATGTGTTTTGTTTTTGGGTGTAGTTATCTGTACGATGGGCGTGGCCGCACCTGATCGTCTCTCATCGTATCTCCGCCTAGTTCCTGGTTCGGGTCTCACACTGACCCGTCAGATTATATGTCCGGAGCCCCAAATGGAGTCTGCCTGTCACCTATAACCAAGACCACCGGACTTAGCTATGACCTCACATGCAAGGTGGTTATAGAAAGTTACTGTGCTTTTTTTTTGTATACACTGTCTGGTGGGTGCTAATTTGTACCAACTGTGTGCGAGCTTGGGTCTTATGCATATATAGTGTACACGCATATTTGCCTCAAGCGAATAGAATGTCTATGCAAAAGAGGCTGACGTATAAGCACTGTATATAAGGCTTATACATATTCTCTGTGTGTGCTTAGGGCTGTGTCTGATAATATCAAGTGTTTATAAACATGTTACTTATCCCCCTTTGAATACTGTATTCAGAACTTTGGTTTCCTTCTAAAAAAAAAAAAAAAGGGCACTGCTGGTTTCAAATATCATTATGTCACGGTACTTATGTGTGTGCTCTGTGTACCATGCCAGTGCTGTGCTGCACACCTTATGCTAAGGATATGCATACAAAGAGAGAAGCGCTCTACCAGGAACGAACAACAGCTCAGTGGCTTGTTCTATGGCGATTTACCACCCGGAGGCAGCTTCTTTTAGACCAGTGTGCTTTTCACAGAAGAAAACTTTCCTGAAGTATATCAGTCTGATCCCGCCAAGTAAGGTCAGTCCAGCCCCGAAATACCAGGCAATTCTCCTCTGAACAAGGAACATGACAACCCCAGACGATCGTTTCGGCCTCCTATGGGCCTCGTCAGTGAGGTGCAGCCACATTCCTCTAATCACACTGGGCAAGGAGTCCACGTCTGGTTTCCCCCATCACCCATAGGGAGACTTCCCCAGGGTTATAATAATTTGCATACACAGAGAGAAGCGCTCTACCAGGAACGAACAACAGCTGAGTGGCTTGTTCTATGGCGATTTACCACCCGGAGGCAGCTTCTTTTAGACCAGTGTGCTTTTCACAGAAGAAAACTTTCCTGAAGTATATCAGTCTGATCCCGCCAAGTAAGGTCAGTCCAGCCCCGAAATACCAGGCAATTCTCCTCTGAACAAGGAACATGACAACCCCAGACGATCGTTTCGGCCTCCTATGGGCCTCGTCAGTGAGGTGCATCCACATTCCTCTAAGCACACTGGGCAAGGAGTCAACGTCTGGTTTCCCCTATCACCCATAGGGAGACTTCCCCAGGGTTATAATAATTTGCATACAAAGAGAGAAGCGCTCTACCAGGAACGAACAACAGCTCAGTGGCTTGTTCTATGGCGATTTACCACCCGGAGGCAGCTTCTTTTAGACCAGTGTGCTTTTCACAGAAGAAAACTTTCCTGAAGTATATCAGTCTGATCCCGCCAAGTAAGGTCAGTCCAGCCCCGAAATACCAGGCAATTCTCCTCTGAACAAGGAACATGACAACCCCAGACGATCGTTTCGGCCTCCTATGGGCCTTGTCAGTGAGGTGCAGCCACATTCCTCTAAGCACACTGGGCAAGGAGTCCACGTCTGGTTTCCCCCATCACCCATAGGGAGACTTCCCCAGGGTTATAATAATTTGCATACAAAGAGAGAAGCGCTCTACCAGGAACGAACAACAGCTCAGTGGCTTGTTCTATGGCGATTTACCACCCGGAGGCAGCTTCTTTTAGACCAGTGTGCTTTTCACAGAAGAAAACTTTCCTGAAGTATATCAGTCTGATCCCGCCAAGTAAGGTCAGTCCAGCTCCGAAATACCAGGCAATTCTCCTCTGAACAAGGAACATGACAACCCCGGACGATCGTTTCGGCCTCCTATGGGCCTCGTCAGTGAGGTGCAGCCACATTCCTCTAAGCACACTGGGCAAGGAGTCCACGTCTGGTTTCCCCCATCACCCATAGGGAGACTTCCCCAGGGTTATAATAATTTGCATACAAAGAGAGAAGCGCTCTACCAGGAACGAACAACAGCTCAGTGGCTTGTTCTATGGCGATTTACCACCCGGAGGCAGCTTCTTTTAGACCAGTGTGCTTTTCACAGAAGAAAACTTTCCTGAAGTATATCAGTCTGATCCTGCCAAGTAAGGTCAGTCCAGCCCCGAAATACCAGGCAATTCTCCTCTGAACAAGGAACATGACAACCCCAGACGATCGTTTGGCCTCCTATGGGCCTCGTCAGTGAGGTGCAGCCACATTCCTCTAAGCACACTGGGCAAGGAGTCCACGTCTGGTTTCCCCCATCACCCATAGGGAGACTTCCCCAGGGTTATAATAATTTGCATACAAAGAGAGAAGCGCTCTACCAGGAACGAACAACAGCTGAGTGGCTTGTTCTATGGCGATTTACCACCCGGGGGCAGCTTCTTTTAGACCAGTGTGCTTTTCACAGAAGAAAACTTTCCTGAAGTATATCAGTCTGATTCCGCCAAGTAAGGTCGGTCCAGCCCCGAAATACCAGGCAATTCTCCTCTGAACAAGGAACATGACAACCCCAGACGATCGTTTCGGCCTCCTATGGGCCTCGTCAGTGAGGTGCAGCCACATTCCTCTAAGCACACTGGGCAAGGAGTCCACGTCTGGTTTCCCCCATCACCCATAGGGAGACTTCCCCAGGGTTATAATAATTTGCATACAAAGAGAGAAGCGCTCTACCAGGAACGAACAACAGCTCAGTGGCTTGTTCTATGGCGATTTACCACCCGGAGGCAGCTTCTTTTAGACCAGTGTGCTTTTCACAGAAGAAAACTTTCCTGAAGTATATCAGTCTGATCCCGCCAAGTAAGGTCAGTCCAGCCCCGAAATACCAGGCAATTCTCCTCTGAACAAGGAACATAAGGATAGACATGTAACTCAATAGAACAGGGGAGGGCTGTACATTTTTTAGCCATTTTGGTCCTCTTTGGGCCGAAATTGGAATTGCACATTTTCTGCGGCCCAAATTTTGGTGCATCGCTAGCATTATTCTTTATTTAGTTTTGTGTAAAAGAATCAGATTTAACAGTTTTTTTTTTTTTTTACCAATTATCTAAGATTTGCATTTTGCATTTAAGGAAGAAATAAAATCCTGGAATCAAAATAAAATTATCAAAATTTGCTGAGCTTCGATCAAAGTATTGTGTATCAGCAGGTTCTGCTGGCACTAACCATTCACTTTGTCATATACTTTATTAAGTATAAAGGTAAAATAGAAAGTGAAAGCTATTGCATGATTATGGATTCATTAGAGCACAAAACTGTATCCAACTAATCTTTTCAGAAACAGTCATCCCCCTCTGGCATCATTAAACAAATTTACTTTTCCAATGGCTCTGTGGCATAGTATATGAATAGGAAGAATTTTATAAACCTTTGCCACCATGAAGACAGCTTTGGTTTGAAAGCAGAGTGGCACTTATTTGCCACTTGATAGAAGATAAAAGTTCTGCACAACTTCCAACATGTTTCAGCACACAGGCATAATCATAGACGTCTATGATTAAGGCTGTGTGCCGAAACATGTTAGATTTGGATTTTAGATGTGCCAATAAAATCTAATCCTTTATCTAAGGAAGTTGTGAAGGGCTTTTATCTTCTATCATTATGCACTATTGGTTCCTGTTCGTCCGTGCACCTCCCTTTTAGACAAGAACACCCCATGACAGTCTGGGTCATGTGGGGCTACTGCACCTTCCTTTAAGACAAGAACACCACATGTGGGGCTAGCATACAGAGCTGCATCTGGGATCAATTGGCAGTGAAGGGCTGGTCATCCTGACACTGAATGCACATTCACTAGCCATCATTAACCGAAAGGGGGACCTGCTGAAGAGATTGTCTCTGCAGCTAGGTTCATTCCAAGTGAGTCGGGTGCCGCGTTGAGATAACAGCTGCAAGCGAAGAGAGGTCCAGACGGCATATGAGGTAGGATGGGAGTGACTATCTCTTTATATGTTATTGTGGCAGTTAGCTCCGGATCCTTGTCTTATAACTAGTTGTTAAGCTGCCTTTTTTTTTTTTAAAGCTACTACTTTGCCACTTCTCATGGCAATAGTCCATGTGATGGTGTAGGTGGTATGGTGAAGTGGTTGGTGGCAAAAGCAAGTCTCCAGCATACCATAACCAATCACATTGTAACTCCTTTAGAAATGTATGATTATTGTAGACCAAATATCAAAGGAATTACAGTTTACTACTATTCTACAGAATCCATAGAGAAAGCTGTGAAAGCCCTTCAGCCTCGATTTGTCAAATCCATTGCAAGTGAGAAAACTAGATGATTTCACAGTTTTTGTTCCAGTAGACCGATTTATACTATACTATAAGTTTGGCAGACATCCCAATTCATGGCCTTCAAATTAGTGCCCATCACCAATGAACTGCTCCTTGTTCTACCACAGACAAAAAAGAAGATTATATGTGTTGCATGTACAATAACAAATGGTCGCTGGGTCTGGTACATGAAGTTCCTGTGCTCGAGTTAGACTAAGAGTTGAACATAAAATTCTTCATAGGAAATTCCTTCAAGCTGTCAACAAAGAGTATTTTTTAGAACTGTCTGCCCAGTGGAGCTCACAACAGCTAAAGGGTGAACAAAAAACATCAGTGGAGAAATGGGTCAGAACCTGTTTCAGCTGTTCTGCAAGAAATCTTGTTCTTTAGCATAAATAAATAGGTACTCAACATTAATTAAAAACATGGTTTAATACTTAGTTATTAAATTATAATGAATAATAAACCATCTTTTGTATCACTTGGAGTAACAACGCAAACTTTTTTTGTCAACACAGTAGAATTGCATAATAAACAAATGCAATACAACAAGACAATGCAATAGCACTTAGTCTGAACTTCAAATAAGTAGTAGATTTTTTTTCTGACAATTTTAAAAGTTATGTCTTTTTCCACTCCCCCTGTACCATGTGACAGCCATCAGCCAATCACAAATGCATACACGTACCATGTGACAGCCATCAGCCATTCACAAATGCATACACACTTATTCTTGCACATGCTCAGTAAGAGCTGGTGACTCAAAAAGTTTAAATATAAAAAGACTGCACATTTTGTTAATGGAAGTAAATTGGAAAGTTGTTTAAAATGGCATGCTCTATCTGAATAATGAAAGTTTCATTTTGATTGAGTGTCCCTTTAAAAAGGGTATATGAAGAGCTATCTAAGTCAATATATTTTGGATTTCTAAAATTGGTTCCACATTGACATATTTGGTACTGAAAAAGCATATTTAAATTTTAGGATTTTTCAAGATTTTTTTTTACTAGCAGCTTTTTTATAGTCATGTTTAGACAGCTATAGAGAGGCTGAAACAAACCAGATAACTTAAAATATAACATTAAAAAGAACAGCTTTCCAAAGACACCATGTGAAGCTGTATAGCGCTTACAGAAACAAATTATGGGCAATCGAAAAAAGCCTTAAAAGGTGATTTTATGCTACCAATGCAACCATTATTTACCTATATCTCAGGAGAATTTTTTAAAAAAAAAATCTAAAAACTTGGGTTTTTGCTCAAGAAGGGTGATAGAGAGCACTACCCAATTTTCAGACAAATCAGAAATGGTGTGGCAACCTGCAATTGTATATTTGACATAGAATGACCCCATTGTTTTACAGCTTATCTTATCTGTGCTGAGACCAATGAGGACCAGGTGTGTGGCAGGGTTAAAGGGACATTATACGCTAGATTTTTCTTTGCATAAATGTTTTGTAGATGATCCATTTAGCCTACATGTTTTTTTTTTTTTTTTTTTAAAGTATAGTTTTTCTTATTTTTAAATAACATTGCACTGATTTTCAGACTCCTAACCAAGCCCCAAAGTTTTAAAGTATAATGATGTATTCCTACTCCAGCTTGTTTCTGTTTGTGTAAACAGTCTTTTCATATGCAGAGAAAGGGGGAGAGGGGAGTGTCTGGTTTTTTGCTTTACACCCACTTTCAGTGGGTTTTCCTGCTAACCTTTTTAACTGAAGTAAACTGGGACCTCCTAAGTAAGTTTTTTAATTTTTTATACTGGATTTTTAGATCAGTAACTGTGCATATTATTCTTTATAGTAGTGTCTATTACATGCAACTATATCAAATTTGGTGTATACTGTCCCTTTAAAGGGACAATACCATCAAATTGTCTCCCCTTTAATTTGTTCCCAATGATCTATTTTATCTGCTGGGCCTGGCATATATGAAATTGTTTAGAGATAGCTCCTTTAAATTATTGACAAATACACAATAAAAAGACAATGGGACATTACTTGCTTTAAATGAAATGAACAGTAGAATATTTTCTGGAAAATTTCAGAGTAAACCCAATTTTCCGACCCCCATATCATGTGACAGCCATCAGCCAATCACAAAATTGCATATACGTATATACTGTGCACTTTTGCGCATACTCAATAGGAGCTGGAGCCTCAGAAAGTGTGCATATAAAAATAATGTGCAGGTTTTGATAATGGAAGTGTATTGAAAGTTTTTTTTTTTTTTTTTTTTTTAATTGTTTGCTCTATCTGAATCATGAAACTTTAATTTTGTCTTTAGTGACCCTTATTTCTATTGTGCTGCTAAAGAATAACATATCAGCCAAGTCTTAAAGGGACACTCAAGTCAAAACAAACTTAGGATTCAGAAAGAACATGCAGTTTTAAGACACTTTCCAATTTACTTCCATTATCAAATTTTTCTCAGTCTTTTTATATTCACACTTTCTGGAGAACGAGATCCTACTGAACATGTGCATAAGCTCACAGGGTATATGTATACTAGTTTGTGATTGGTTGATGTCTGTCACGTGATACAGGGTGGACGGAAAATGGAAGAATAAATAAAATTTATCAGAAAAAAAATATCTACTGCTTATTTGAAAATCAGAGAAAGTGTTATTGCATTGTCTTTTTCTTTATTGGAGACTGCATAGTAAATACTCGTGAAAAAAATCAGTAGTACATTGTGTTTAGCAACATTGAGGTTCCATCAAGGCTTTAAATCCTATGGCCTAAAGCTTTTATACAATAAGTATAGGTGATCAGTCATACTTATGCAAAGCAATAAAAATGCTAATGGAAGTCTCTCCTTTGTCCAATGTCTAAAAGTTCTTGTAGCTGTAGTTGGGTCAAGGCCTTCAGGATTCATAAGGAGGGAAAAATAGGAGCTTCCTGATTTTTTGATGCTCAGTCTCACTTTTTTTTCCCTAAATAAACTAGTTAGTTTAGTTAACATACTGCTAGATTACGAGTCTTGCGTTAGCCTTAAAAAGCAGTGTTGAGAGGTCCCAACGCTGCTTTTTAATGCCCGCTGGTATTACGAGTCTGACAGGTAGAGGCTCACCACTCACTTTTCTTCCGCGACTCGAGGCTACCGCAAATCCCCTTACGTAAATTGCGTATCCTATCTTTTTAATGGGATTTTCCTAACGCCGGTATTACGAGTCTTGGAAGAAGTGAGCGGTAGACCCTCTCCTATCAAGACTCCTACCGCATTTAAAAGTCAGTAGTTAAAGAGTTTTATGGGCTAATGCCGTAACATAAAACTCTTAACTAAAGTGCAAAAAAGTACACTAACACCCATAAACTACCTATTAACCCCTAAACCGAGCCCCCCCCCCCCCCACATCGGAAACACTTAAATAAAGTTTTTAACCCCTAATCTGCCGACCGGACATCGCCGCCACTTTAATAAATATATTAACCCCTAAACCGCCGCACTCCGCCTCGCAAACACTAGTCAAATTTTATTAACTCCTAATCTGGCGTCCCTAACATCGCCGACACCTACCTACATTTATTAACCCCTAATCTGCCGCCCCCAAGGTCGCCGCTACTATATTAAATGTATTAACCCCTAAACCTAAGTCTAACCCCCCTAACTTAAATATAATTTAAATAAAACGAAATTAAATTACTACAATTAAATAAATTATTCCTATTTAAAACTAAATACTTACCTGTAGAATAAAACGAAATTAAATTACTACAATTAAATAAATTATTCCTATTTAAAACTAAATACTTACCTGTAAAATAAACCATAAGATAGCTACAATATAACTAATAGTTACATTAGTATCTATCTTAGGGTTTATATTTATTTTACAGGCAACTTTGTATTTATTTTAACTAGATACAATAGTTATTAAATAGTTATTAACTATTTAATAACTACCTAGTTAAAATAAGTACAAATTTACCTGTAAAAAATATCCTAACCTAAATTACAATTACACCTAACACTACACTATCATTAAATGAATTACCTAAAGTAACTACAATTAAATTAAATAAACTAAAGTACAAAAATACCCAAACACTAAATTACAGAAAATAAAAAAATAATTACAAGAATTTTAAACTAATTACACCTAATCTAATCCCCCTAATAAAATAAAAAAGCCCCCCAAAATAATAAAATTCCCTACCCTATACTAAATTACAAATAGCCCTTAAAAGGGCCTTTTGTGGGGCATTGCCCCAAAATAATCAGCTCTTTTACCTGTAAAAAAAATACAATACCCCCCCAACATTAAAACCCACCACCCACACAACCAACCCTACTCTAAAACCCACCCAATACCCCCTTAATAAAACCTAACACTAACCCCTTGAAGTTCACCCTACCTTGAGCCATCTTCACCCAGCCGGGCACAAGTGGTCCTCCAGAGGGGCAGAAGTCTTAATCCGATCCGGGCAGAAGAGGACCTCCAGACGGGCATAAGTCTTCATCCAGGCGGCATCTTCTATCTTCATCCATCCGGAGCGGGTCCATCTTGAAGCCAGCCGACACGGAGCATCCTCTTCTTCCGACGACTCAAGGTTCCTTTAAATGGCGTCATCCAAGATGGCGTCCCTTGAATTCCGATTGGCTGATAGGATTCTATCAGCGAATCAGAATTAAGGTAGGAAAAATCCTATTGGCTGATTGGATCAGCCAATAGGATTGAAGTTCAATCCTATTGGCTGATCCAATCAGCCAATAGGATTGAGCTTGCACTCTATTGGCTGTTCCAATCAGCCAATAGAATGTGAGCTCAAGTCTATTGGCTGATTGAATCAGCCAATAGGATTTTTCCTACCTTAATTCCGATTGGCTGATAGAATCCTATCAGCCAATCAGAATTCAAGGGAAGCCATCTTGGATGACGTCATTTAAAGGAACCTTCATTCGTCGGGAGTCGTCGGAAGAAGAGGATGCTCCGCGTCGGCTGGCTTCAAGATGGAGCTGCACCGCTCCGGATGGATGAAGATAGAAGATGCCGCCTGGATGAAGCCTTCTGCCTGTCTGGAGGTCCTCTTCTGCCCGGATCGGATGAAGACTTCTGCCTCTCTGGAGGACCACTTGTGCCCGGCTGGGTGAAGACGGCTCAAGGTAGGGTGATCTTCAAGGGGTTAGTGTTAGGTTTTATTAAGGGGGGATTGGGTGGGTTTTAGAGTAGGGTTGGGTGTGTGGGTGGTATTGTATTTTTTTTTTTTTACAGGTAAAAGCTGATTACTTTGGGGTTATCCCCTGCAAAAAAAGCCCTTTTAAGGGCTATTTGTAATTTAGTATAGGGTAGGGAATTTTATTATTTTGGGGGGCTTTTTTATTTTGTTAGGGGGATTAGAGTAGGTGTAATTAGTTTAAATAAATTGTAATTATTTTTTTATTTTTTGTAATTTAGTGGGGGGGGGTTGTACTTTAGTTTATTTAATTTAATTGTATTTAATTGTAGCTAGTTTAGGTAATTAATTTAATGATAGTGTAGTGTTAGGTGAAATTGTAACTTAGGTTAGGATTTATTTTACAGATAAATTTGTACTTATTTTAACTAGGTAGTTATTAAAAAGTTAATAACTATTTAATAACTATTGTACCTAGTTAAAATAAATACAAAATTGCCTGTAAAATAAAAATAAATCCTAAGCTAGCTACAATGTAACTATTAGTTATATTGTAGCTATCTTATGGTTTATTTTATCGGTAAGTATTTAGTTTTAGGATTCATTTATTTAATTGTAGTTATTTTCTTTAGATTTATTTAAATTAGGGGGTGTTAGGTTTAGACTTAGGTTTAGGGGCTAATAAATTTAATATAGTAGCAGCAGATTAGGGGTTAATAAGTGTAGGAAGGTTGCGGCGACATTGGGGGGGGACAGATTAGGGGTTAATAAATATAATGTAGGTGTCGGCGATGTAGGGGGCAGCAGATTAGTGGTTCATAAGTATAATGTAGGTGGCGGCGGTGTTCGGAGCTGCAGATTAGGGGTTAATAATATAATGTAGGTGGCGACGATGTCGGGGGCGGCAGATTAGGGGTTAATAAGTGTAAGATTAGGGGTGTTTAGACTCGGGGTTCATGTTAGGGTGTTAGGTGCAGACATAACTTTTGTTTCCCCATAGGAATCAATCGGGCTGCGTTAGAAGCTGAACGCTGCTTTTTTGCAGATGTTAGATTTTTTTTCAGCCCGATCTGCCCCATTGATCCCTATGGGAAAATCGTGCACGAGCACGTTTTGCCAGCTCACCACTAACGTAAACAACGCTGGTATTGAGGTGAGATGTGGAGCTAAATTTTGCTCTACGCTCACCTTTTTGCGGCTAACGCCGGGTTTTAAAAAAAAAAACGTAATACCAGCGTTGTCTTAAGGGAGCGTTGAAAAAAAAAAATGCTCGTTAACAACGCACCCCAGTTACCGCAAAACTCGTAATCTCGGTGATAGTGTTGACAACAAAATGTAACCTTTAACAAAACTTCCAACAATAATATTCTGTCCGGGACAGATGCATTGTCTTTTTATTATGCACTTATTAATTTTGCAATTCTACTGCATTGAGTGGCCCTTTAATATTTTTAAAATAAACATTTTCTGTAATCTTTTTTTCAATCTCCATTCACCAGCCTTATTTGGAGGAGCCAATCTGAGGTTTAGTCAGCTGACTACCCGGCTAGCCATGGTCATAAAGTTAGTATAAAAAGCATATATTAGCAGTTTTTATCAGTTAAAGGTAGATTAAACACTAAATAAATGCTAGATAGAATGAATGATGATTTCAAAGAAAATATTAGCCTGAGAATAAGATGTAGATGTATTTGTTAAAGTTTCATTAGTTGTTTATATATTACAAAATAAGTGTAAAGTTTTAGTGCCTATAAAACAATGTGAGCAGCCATGTTGTAACTTAGGTTATCTTCTCTGCTGTGGCCAATTAGAGACAGTTATAAATAGGTCACTAGAGTGTGCAGCCAATGGCTGTGTGAAATATAACAGTGTTCTGCACTTCCACTTGTAACAGGAACTGAAAAGTGCACAATTGCAGAATGAAATTACAGGAAAGGGGGACAAATAAATAATGAAAGTATATTGTAGACTTTTTTTTATAAACGTGATTTATCATTTTATATCACCACCTCAAAGTGTTTAATGTCCCTTTAAAGCTAAATAGGGACCGATATCTAGAAGGGTTAGACTTGAAAAGTCAGGAGGGTGCATTTGAAGTTCTAAGTATTAGAAATGTATCAATTTTCAGTGCTTAATTACATGAAGAGGGATAAAATAAATAATATGAATATTGTGCAAAGTAGTTTCACTATGCATAACTAAACATTTTATATAAAAGTCTCAAGGTGTATGCTGTCCCTTTAACTTCAATTTGAGATTAATATTGCAGTGTTGATTTACACTGGCAATTTAGAGCAACAGCCACTATGTTATTGGTGGAGAGGGACACGCCTCTGCAAGTATGACAACCAAATGGTGGTTTATTTGGTACAGAAACATAATTTTTTTTTTGAAAAACTGAATACATTTTTAAGTTGCTTTTTAAAATAAACAAAAAAACGTTGACTACAATATTCCATTAAGCAACAAACCATTACATTTATTGTACATATACATTACTGACAAGAATCTTTTTACAAATTTCACACATGGGATGTACAAAGGATGCATTAAAAAAATATAGAACAATCTTTTATTATCTTGTGGGGGGGGGGGTTGATATTTTCCAGTAATTCAGGATCCTAAAATTGCTTATAACCTCTTTCTTTTGGGATTATCTATATACAAAATACCCTCCCATAGCTCCTCAGTATTCTAGCTAAGGTATAAACAAACAAAAATGTGAAACCCATTTTTAGAGTCCGGAAGAAAACCCACACATAATTTGATTGAAAAGTTCCAGATGGACTGTTTAGGTCCATCTAGTTAGGCTCAGCTAGAAGAATGCTATTTTTGAGACATAAGCTCTTCAAATGAACTTCCTACCATGGCATATACACACTATATATATATATATATATATATATATATATATATATATATATATATATATATATATATATATATATATATATATATATATATATATATATATATATATAGTGTAATATAATAGAAAAATCTGTTATCTGTAGATTTGGCATACAATGCACATATTACATTGTTCTACAGAAATAAACAAGCAGAAACTGAATTAAATGTTATATTAATACACACACAAAATACTGTAGGAAAGGCAACTTTACAAGATGAATTTTGTTAATATACAGAAATTTGACTTTACAAGGAAACACCTAAAAAGGCTTAAGCAATTTGTTGGTAGGAGGACATGGTATGGTAGCTAGCTGGAGGTCCTTTCTGCAGAGTTAAAGTGCAGATCAGCAGTAAAACACTGTTTATTCCTGAATGATTTGCTTTGTGGTTTCCAGCACATTATCACAGTACCTTACATCATTAGCCCTGGGGAAGCAAACTCCTCAATCAAGGCTAAAGTTCCACCCACAGCAGAAAGCAGCCAATAGCAGCCCAAATCCAACCCTCCCGAAAACATTATCTAAACAGTCACTGCAGGCCCAAAACATTAAGCCAAAGAGCCACATCGCCAGCCGAAAAGGCTTCAGTCTCTCTCACAAGCCAGGAGATCACGCAGCCTTCTGGGACAGAAGCCTAGCATATTCCCTGAGGAACTAGACAGCCTGAATGAATTACAGACCAGGCATTACTGCAAGCATGTAACATTGCATTACAGGAAGCGAGGGAGTCAGCATAACATATCATTGCAAGCGTACATTACAAGTCGCTGTGTGCTGTTCTGTCTGCTCACAGGTAAGCATGCAAAGCAGCTGCAGCAAACACCTCAAAGCTCTGCAGCTATATTCAATATTAATATAACGGAGACAATCAGTCTATGGTAAACATCTGATAGCAGAAGAGCAGGGTGGGAGGCCACAGATGTCAGTTCCTACCTGCAGGGGCTGAACAGGTCATCCATCACTGGCACAGGAGCTGCTGCCTCTGCCTGGATCCCTCAGCCTGCAGTTCCTGCTCTAAACTCTCCCCTATTCTTACTCTAACTACTCAAAATGGTGGCACATGCAGTCAGAGACCTCAGAGAGCTTTCACTGAGCTTGTGCTATGACCTCAGCCTCCACGCACAGCGCTGAAAACTTCCCCCCTCAAACTAAAGACACTGAGCATGTGCTGTGACCCCCTCCTGCTTGTTTCTCGTCCATTTCCCCACAAGCCCCCTCCTTCCTTCGTCTTAACCACAGACCTTCCTCCAACGCAATCAATCTCAACCCTGCTGTTTCCGTAAATAAAGCAGAGTACACAGCCTCTGCTAGCACCTCTCCCTGGCATACTAAGCTTGTGTGTGAGGAAAAAGCAGGGGCCCTAGTGAGGGATTCTCTGAGTGACGATGCCTTAGGCTCCCAGTACTGCAGCCTAGTGAGATTAAGATGGCTAAACAGACTGCACAGACAGATGCATGCAGCTTGAAACAAGCTGTACACCGCAATTCAGTACCCCCAGAGGCAAGTAAAAGGTTCTTTGCATCTAATCGCACCCACAGTTAATAAGACAAGGAAATAAGGCACAGCAGGTAAACACTTGTAATAAAGTATTTGTTAATAAGAGAAATTCTACACAGCTTTCACACACAAAATATCAATGTGAATCCAAAATATCGGGAGTTGACAGCAATACAAGTCAGACATTCAACAAGTGTGCCATGTGTGTTCATATGTATGCACATGTGTGTTTATAAGTATGCACATGTGTGTTCATATGTAAGCACATGTATTTTTATATGTATGTACATGTATTTTTATATGTATGCACACGTGTGTTTATAAGTATGCACATGTGTGTTCATATGTAAGCACATGTGTTTTTATATGTATGTACATGTGTTTTTATATGTATATACATGTGTGTTCATATGTATGCACATGTGTTTTTATATGTATGTACATGTGTTTTTATATGTATGCACATGTGTTTTTATATGTATGCACATGTGTTTTTATATGTATGCACATGTGTTTTTATATGTATGCACATGTGTTTTTATATGTATGTACATGTGTTTTTATATGTATGTACATGTGTTTTTATATGTATGTACATGTGTTTTTATATGTATGTACATGTGTTTTTATATGTATGCACATGTGTGTTCATATGTATGCACATGTGTTTTTATATGTATGTACATGTATTTTTATATGTATGCACATGTGTTTTTATATGTATGTACATGTGTTTTTATATGTATGAACATGTGTTTTTATATGTATGTACATGTGTTTTCATATGCATGCACACGTGTTTATATGTATGCACATGTGTGTTCATTTGTATGTACATGTGTTTTTATATGCATGCACACGTGTGTTTATATGTATGTACATGTGTTTTTATATGCATGCACACGTGTGTTTATATGTATGCACATGTGTTTATATGCATGCACACGTGTGTTTATATGTATGCACATGTGTTTATATGCATGCACACGTGTGTTTATATGTATGCACATGTGTTTTCATATGCATGCACACGTGTGTTTATATGTATGCACATGTGTTTTCATATGCATGCACACGTGTGTTTATATGTATGCACATGTGTTTTCATATGCATGCACACGTGTTTTCATATGCATGCACACGTGTGTTTATATGTATGTACATGTGTTTTTATATGCATGCACACGTGTGTTTATATGTATGCACATGTGTTTTCATATGCATGCACACGTGTGTTTATATGTATGCACATGTGTTTTCATATGCATGCACACGTGTGTTTATATGTATGTACATGTGTTTTTATATGCATGCACACGTGTGTTTATATGTATGCACATGTGTTTTCATATGCATGCACACGTGTGTTTATATGTATGTACATGTGTTTTTATATGCATGCACACGTGTGTTTATATGTATGCACATGTGTTTTCATATGCATGCACACGTGTTTTCATATGCATGCACACGTGTGTTTATATGTATGTACATGTGTTTTTATATGCATGCACACGTGTGTTTATATGTATGTACATGTGTTTTTATATGCATGCACACGTGTGTTTATATGTATGCACATGTGTTTATATGCATGCACACGTGTGTTTATATGTATGCACATGTGTTTTCATATGCATGCACACGTGTTTTCATATGCATGCACACGTGTGTTTATATGTATGTACATGTGTTTTTATATGCATGCACACGTGTGTTTATATGTATGCACATGTGTTTTCATATGCATGCACACGTGTGTTTATATGTATGTACATGTGTTTTCATATGCATGCACACGTGTGTTTATATGTATGTACATGTGTTTTCATATGCATGCACACGTGTGTTTATATGTATGTACATGTGTTTTCATATGCATGCACACGTGTGTTTATATGTATGTACATGTGTTTTCATATGCATGCACACGTGTGTTTATATGTATGTACATGTGTTTTCATATGCATGCACACGTGTTTTCATATGTATTGAATATAAAATATGTAAAAAAGTAATTTACAATATCTTTTTCTAATGAATTATTTTTATCAAGGCAGTGAAGGTTGCAATTGTATAAAGCACAACACAGACAGAATACCTGCTGCAGCTTTAAATTACCTACATTATTAGGGCTTAGAATGTAATTTATGCATGGTCAGAATAGCTGGCACTTGAGCTGCACTAAAATTACAATGTCCTTATTTCTTTTCCCCCATATAGGCTAAAATTACTTGTGTATGTCTGGAAAGGGGTAATTTGCACAACCTTAAGGTCTCATCCAATCAGACAAATCATTTATATGGCTTATGTTTTAGAGCTGGAAACTAAGTTACTGCTACAAATGCATAATATCTTTATGAGTGATAGAGCTTTACATTTACTGTGAATATTGTAAATTCAATTAAAGGTGTATTCTCATCACAAGTGATCTGAAGAGGAAAAAAGGGTTATCTGACTGAGAGGGTACCGTTTAGAAATTATATATATTATATTATCTACACACAAGTTAAAAAAAGGATATATTTATATATTTCTCAACATATTTATTGTTTCAGAGAATCTAGACCAGTGGTAGAAAATGTTACCAAAGCTGGCATGCAAAACTACCAGAGGCAGGCCGCACTGTGACAGACTAAAGGGAAGTATCCAAAGGAATATATATATATTACATCTTCAGACCAACCCACCAAGTGCCAGCTGCCTGGGTGCAAAGATACAATACCAAATAAACTTTTTCAGATGGTTTGCGAAAGTCCTGTAAGTGCATACACACACACACACGCATATATATATATATATATATATATATATATATATATATATGTGTAGACACACACACACATATACAAAAAACAAACGATTGCACTCATTGCTTTCGAGGATATACTCCCCTTCATCAGTATACACACACACACATATATATATATATACACACACATACACATACCACCAAAAAAAGAAAGAAAAACACTTTCATTAATTACAATTTCATAAAACTAAGGATTATTTATTGTTATTAGCTCTTAATTCTTCTGACTTGTAAAATATATAATATATTATGATCTGATTAAAAAATGGTTGCACAAGATTATTTAGAGATAACCAGTTTAGACATTCTCTTAAAACAGCTAGCAGCCACCAATTATCCAGACAGTTACCAAGAAAAAAAAAATCCAAATACTATATAATGACAAATACTGAACTATAAAATAACAATGCCAAGAAAATGTAATAGCACTTAAATTTTGTTAGTAAAATTCAGAGCAAAACATTGATACATACTTTGAAAATACTTGAGTGTCCTCCTATTCTGTATCTAAAGCTCAGACACAAATGAGTTTACAATTGCTCTAAGTAGTGCATAAAAATCACAGTTCTGCTTTGCCCTATATGCAGAAAAGCTAAGCTAAACTGTAGAAAATTCCAGTATTTGAAGATGAAGAATGAAGGCTTAGGGGCCTGTTTCCGTGCGAGCCTTCAGGCTCGCGAGAAATAGCAGTTGTGAAGCAGCGGTCTGAGGCTACGGTCTGCAATCCGCCCGATCCTATATGATCGGGCTGATTGACACCCCCTGCTAGCAGCAGGGGGCGGCATTGCACAATCAGTTCTGGTGAACTGTTGGTGCAATGTAGACATTGATAAATTGGCCCCTTAGAGTAAAACTATGCAAAATAACTATTACAATGTTATTTTTTTATGCTTAACAATGCATTTTATTGGTGATTTATTTTGAGTTTACTGTGCCTTTAAACCTCAGACAATTCTTCAGACAGAAAACCACTTAATCCTAAATCCAGGCAGCACCTGCTCATCTTCATTCGGAAATGTCTTAAATGTATGACATCCCTGCCACACTGACTGGGATCTGTCATATAACACTGCTATTTAGAACAGGTTTTATTCCTAACATGCTATTGTATCTGGGTACTTATCACTTAGTGGCCTTCAATCTTACAATGATGACATCCAAAAGGAAATGGTTCCCAGATAGATTCCTTTTAGTAGTCTATGACCTCACACATCAATCTTATATGCTATCTGTAAAAATATTGATTCTAGAATTTGCATTTCATATAAGAAAACAATTATTACATTAGTTCAAATTCTAGGAGTCAGCTCATAAATTTAGGAACCAGAAACTTTTGGCCATCCACATGATATTACATTTTCCTGCTGCAATATTACTAGAACTCATTTATTTTGGCCCTAAACAAGTAATGGAAAAGAAACAAATGAGAAAAATAAGTAAATAAATAAATAAGAAAGGAAGTGAAAACGATCAAACCAAGGAGAACATGTTAAAGTTCAATGTAAGTTTTGTAAAGTATCCTAACCTTTATGACTGACACATTAAATCAGCATTAGTATTAGTATATCTGGTCCACTTAAAGGGACAGTCAACACCAGAATTTTTGTTGTTTTAAAAGATAGATAATCCCTTAACGCCGTTAGGATGTTGTAATTCGTCCGAATTTTGCTGGGCTTTAGCGCCGAAGGACGAAATACAACGTCCTAACCGCTTGGCTTTCCTGAAGCCACTGGCGCTTCCCTGATAGGATCGCAATCCCATCCTTGAAATCTCGCGATCACGTGCACGATCGCGAGATTTCAATTTGTTTACATCGGAACAGTTGTTCCGAAGTAGACAAGTTAACCCCGGCATGAAAGGGTTAATAACCCATTCCCCAGTTTTGCATAACCAACAACCAACGTTTTACCTCTGTAATTACCTTGTATCTAAGCCTCTGCAGACTGCCCCCTTATTTCAGTTCTTTTGACAGACTTGCATTTTAGCCAATCAGTGCTCACTCCTCGGTAAATTAACGTGCATGAGCTCAATGTTATCTATATGAAACACATGAACTAACGCCCTCTAGTGGTGAAAAACTGTCAAAATGCATTTAGATTAGAGGCGGCCTTCAAGGTCTAAGAAATTAGCATATGAAACTCCTAGGTTTAGCTTTCAACTAAGAATACCAAGAGAACAAAGCTAAATTGGTGATAACAGTAAATTGGAAAGTTGCTTAAAATTACATGCCCTATCTAAATCGTGAAAGGTTTTTTTGGACTTGACTGACCCTTTAAATGTGTATTTATGTCATATAAATATAAACTAAAGCTTTTTAACTATCTTTACGTAACCAGTAATATTGCTAAATCCTGCATACTGGCGCTAAATTACATTGAATATTATAGAGGTTTTGTGTTTGCACATCTGTAAATGAGCTTAGACAGGTTAACGTTTTTTTTTCTTTTTTTTCTTTCTTGTCTTTGAAAATAAAGGGATGTCAGAAAGTCATTGTGCATTTAAATGTACATAAAATAAAATAATTATGTTAATCAGCACACTACTTCTAAAATGTTGCTGCAATGTTATAATAATACCCTTTCCACATCACTGTATAAATACATATTATTGTGAATTGTCTGATAAAGCTGTAGGCCAAATGCTCACATTCTTACTGAATCGAGTGCTTGTTTTGACCAGTGGGGCTGCAGGTGGGCAAAGTCTGCGCATAGGGATCAGGACTTACTGGAGTATTGGGAGAGCTTCTCTATAATGTAAGTTTATGCTGGCAGAGAGTAGGGAAAATGTTTTTATTTTATTAAAACATAATTGCAAAAAACATAATTTATGCTTACCTGATAAATTAATTTCATTCACAGTGGTGAAAGTCCACGATCCTTTATTCTTGGGAGTTACTCTTCCCTACCACTAGGTGGCAAAGATTCCCAAACCCCAAGAGCTCTATAAAACCCCACTTCACACATACCTTAGTCTAATGTATAGCATAGCCAAGCAAGTGCTACAAAATGGAGCAGGGAAAGAAAATGTGCTGAAGAAAAAACTAACCGCAGAAAAAACAAAAGGGTTGTGGACTCTCACCACCATGAAATAAATTAATTTATCAGATAAGCATACATTATATTATCTTTCATATAGGTGGTGAGAGTCCACCATCCTTTACTCTTGAGAGCTAACACTCAAGCTGTGGATTCCACGAGTAATAACATAAAGGGAGGAATTAAAAAAAAAAATGTCACTAAGAAAATAAATCCACAACCCCAATAATAAATGTTCACTCTTTTTTTTTATTACACTTAAAATAAGCAAACAGGCAAAAAAATCTAACTGAGACAACTGCCTGAAGAACTTTTTTACCAAAGGCTGCTTCCGAAGAAGCAAAAACATAAAAATAGTAAAATTTAGTAAAAGTATGCAAAGAAGACCAAGTAGCTGCCTTGCAAATTTGATCAACTGAAGCCTCATTCTTGAAAGCCCAAGAGGTGGCAACTGACCTAGTAGAATGAGCAGTAATCCACTATGGTGGAAGCTGACCGGCCTCCAAATAAGCTTTGTGAATCAAAAGTTTTAACCAAGAGGCTAAATAAGTAGCAGAGGTCTTCTGACCTTTCATAGGACCAGAAAAAAAGAACAAACAAACAAACTAGAAAAATCCTTAGTAGCATAATATTTCAATGCCCTAACAACATCCAAATAATGCATAGATCTTTCAGAAGCAATTTTAGGATTAGGACACAAAGAAGGAACAACAATCCCTCTGCTAATTACGTCAGAAGAAACAAACCTTGTAAGAAAATTAAATAACGTCAGTAAAAAAGCCATATCCTGATGAAAAATCAGATAAGAAGGTTCAGAAAAGCAGATAACTCAG
The DNA here is from genome assembly GCF_027579735.1 of Bombina bombina. Taxonomy (NCBI): domain Eukaryota; kingdom Metazoa; phylum Chordata; class Amphibia; order Anura; family Bombinatoridae; genus Bombina; species Bombina bombina. Next base: position 89,897,471 of record NC_069506.1, on the reverse strand, counting down.
AAAATCTTCTAGCAGAAGAAATAGCCAATAGAAACAACACTCCATGAAAGTAGTTAAAAATTGACAAAAGGAGTAAATTAGAAAGTTGCTTAAAATTGCATGTGCTATCAGAATCATGAAAGAAAAAAATTGGGTTCAGTATCCCTTTAATATTCAATTTTTGCATAGGTTAAAAAGGGGAGCCAGCAAGACCCTTAAAGGGACACTGAACCCAATTTTTTCTTTTGTGATTGAGATAGAGCATGCAATTTTAAGCAACTTTCTAATTTACTCCTATTATCAAATTTTCTTCATTCTCTTGGTATCTTTATTTGAAATGCAAGAATGTAAGTTTAGATGCAGGCCCATTTTGGTTAACAACCTGGGTTGTCCTTGCTGATTGGTGGATAAATGTATCCACCAATAAAAAAAGTGCTGTCCAGAGTTCAGAACAACAACAAAACTTAGATGCCTTCTTTTCAAATAAAGATAGCAAGAGAATGAAGAAAAATTGATAATAGGAGTAAACTAGAAAGTTGCTTAAAATTGCATGCTCTATCTGAATCACGAAAGAAAGAAATTGGGTTCAGTGTCCCTTTAACACTAGATTACTATTCCATGGAGGAGAAAACATAATTTATGCTTACCTGATAAATTTATTTCTCTTGTAGTGTATCCAGTCCACGGATCATCCATTACTTATGGGATATATTCTCCTTCCCAACAGGAAGTTGCAAGAGTCCACCCACAGCAAAGCTGCTATATAGCTCCTCCCCTAACTGCCATATCCAGTCATTCGACCGAAAACATGCAGAGAAAGGAAAAACCATAGGGTGTAGTGGTGACTGTAGTTTAGATGAAAAAATTACCTGCCTTAAAGTGATAGGGCGGGCCGTGGACTGGATACACTACAAGAGAAATAAATTTATCAGGTAAGCATAAATTATGTTTTCTCTTGTTAAGTGTATCCAGTCCACGGATCATCCATTACTTATGGGATACCAATACCAAAGCTAAAGTACACGGATGATGGGAGGGACAATGCAGGTACTTAAACGGAAGTTACCACTGCCTGTAAAAAACCCTTTCTCCCAAAAATAGCCTCCGAAGAAGCAAGGTATCAAATTTGTTAAATTTGAAAAAGTATGAAGCGCAGACCAAGACTCCGTCTTGTAAATCTGTTCAACAGAAGCCACATTTAAAAAAGGCCCAAGTGAAAACCACAGCTCAAGTAGAATGAGCTGTAATCCCTTCAGGAGGCTGCTGTCCAGCAGTCTCATAAGCTAAATGAATTATGCTTTTTAACCAAAAAGACAGAGAGGTTGCTCAAGTCTTTTGACCTCTCCTCTGTCCAGAATAGACAACAAACAAGGTGAACGTTTGATGAAAACTGAAGTAGCTTGTAAGTAAAACTTTTAAGCACAAACCACGTCCAATATTGTGTAATAGACGTTCCTTCTTTGAGGAAGGATTAGGATACAAGCATGGAACAACTATCTCTTAAGTGATGTTCTTGTTAGATACCACCTTAGGTAAAAACCCAGGTTGGTACGTAGGACTACCTTATCCGTACGAAGGACCAGATAAGGAGAATCACATTGTAACACAGATAACTCGGAGACTCTACGAGTCGAGGAAATAGCTACCAAAAAGGAACTTTCAGAGATAAAGATTGATATCTATGGAACAAAAAAGGTTCAAACGGAACTTCTTGAAGAACCTTAAGAACCAGGTTTAAGCTCCATGGCGGAGCAACAGTTTTAAACACAGGCTTGGATCTAACCAAAGCCTGACCAAATGCCTGAACGTCTAGAATACCTGCCAGACGCTTGTGCAAAAAAATAGACAGAGTAGAAATCTGTCCCTTTTAAGGAATTAGCTGACAACCCTTTTCTCAAAAACATCTTGGAGAAAAGATAATATCCTGGGAATCCAGACTTTACTCCATGAGTAACTCTTGGATTCATAACAATCAGATATTTACACCATATCTATGTTCAATTTTCCTAGAGACAGGCTTTCATGTCTGTATTAAGGTATCAATGACTGACTCGGAGAAGCCATGCTTTGATAACATCAAGCGTTCAGTCTCCAGGCAGTCCATCTCAGATTGATTATATTTAGATGGTTGAAAGGACCCTGAGGTAGAGGGACCTGTCTCAGAAGCAGAGACCGTGATGGAAAGGATGACATGTCCACCAGATCTGCAACCAGGTCCTGCGTGGCCACGCAGGCGCTGTCAAAAACACCAAAGCCCTCTCCTGCTTGATCTTGACCTCCGGAGGAAATTCCCACTCCCCCGGAAGAAAAGTCTAACGACTTTAGAAAATCCACCTCCCAGTTCTCAACACCTGGGATATGGACAGCTGATAGACAAGAGTGAGTCTCTGTCCAGTGAATTATTTTAAGACTTCTAACATCGCTAGGGAACTTCTGTTCCCCCTTGATGGTTGATGTAAGCCACAGTCGTGTATATTGTCCGACTGAATATGATGTACCTCAGAGTTTCTAACTGAGGCCAAGTCTGAAGAGCATGGAATATCGCTCCCAGTTCCAGAATATTTATTAGAAGGAGGGTCTCCTCCTAAGTCCACTATCCCTGAGCCTTCAGGGAGTTCCAGACTGTATCCCAACCTAAAAGGCTGGCATCTATTGTAACAATTGTCCATCTGACCTGCGGAAGGTCATACCCTTGGACAGATGGACTCAATATAGTCACCAGAGAAGAGAATCTCTGGTCTCTTGGTCCAGATTTAACAGGGGGACAAATCTGTGTAATCCCCGTTCCTCTGACTGAGCATGCATAGTTGCAGCGGTCTGAAATGTAGGCGTGCAAACGGTACTATGTCCCTTGCCGCTACCATTAAGCCGATTTCATTCATGTACTGAGCCACCGAAGGGCGCGGATGGAATGAAGAACACGGCAGAAATTTAGAAACTTTGACAACCTGGACTCCGTCAGGTAAATTTTCATTTCTTCAGAATCTATCAGAGTCCCTAGGAGGGAAACCCTTGAGATTGGGGAAAGAGAACTCTTTCCTTGTTCACTTTCCACCCATGTGATCTCAGAAATGCCAGTACTATGTCCGTATGAGACTTGGCAATTTGGATGTTTGACGCCTGTATCAGGATGTCATCTAAATAAGGGGCCACTTCTATGCCCCGCGGCCTAAGGACCGCCAAAGTGACCCCAGAACCTCCATAAAGATTCTTGGGGCTGTAGATATCCCAAAGGAAAGAGCTACAAACTGGTAATGCCTGTCTACAAACCTGAAAAACTATGGTGATCTTTATGCATCATAATGTGAGGATAAGCATCCTTCAAATCCATTGTAGTCCTCTATTGACTCTCCTGGATCATAGTTAAGATGGTACGAATAGTTTCCATCTTAAATGACGGAATTCTGAGGAATTTGTTTAAGATCTTTAGATCCAAAATAGGTCTGAAGGTTCCCCTCTCCTTGGGAACCACAAACAGATTTGAGTAAAACTCTGTCCCTGTTCCTCTCTTGGAACTGGATGGGTCTCGTACACAATGTAAGAATGCCTCCTTCTTTATCTGGTTTGCAGATAATTGTGAAAGGCGAATCTCCCCTTTTTTGGGGGGGGAATCTTTGAAATCCAGAAGATATCTCTGGGATAAAAATTCCAATGCCTAGGGATCCTGGGCATTGGAATAGTCTGCCCCCTATAGGATCCGTTACCGGATAGGGGTCCGTTCCTTCATGCTGTCTTAGAGGCAGCAGCAGGCTCCTTGGCCTGCTTATCTTTGTTCCAGGTCCGGTTGTCTCCAGACCGTCTTGGACTGAGCAAAAGTTCCCTCTTGTTTTGCATTAGAGGAAGTGGATGCCACACCTGCCTTGAAGTTTCGAAAGGCACGAAAATTAGACCTTTTTGGCCCTCGATCTGGACCTGTCCTGAGGAAGGGCATGACCTTTTTCCTCCAGTGATATAAGCAATAATCTCCTTCAAACCAGGCCCGAATAGGGTCTGCCCCTTGAAGGGAAGTTAAGTAGCTTATTTATTAAAGTCACGACAGCTGACCATGATATAAGCCATAGCGCTCTGCGCGCCAGTATAGTAAAAAACAGAATTCTTAGCCGTTAGTCTAGTCAAATGAACAAAGGCATCAGAAACAAAGGAATTGGCTAGCTTAAGTGCTCTAAGCTTGTCAAGTATATTCATCCAATGGAGTCGCTACCTGTAAAGCCTCATCAAGAGGCTCAAACCAGAACGCCGCAGCAGCAGTGACAGGAGCAATGCATGCAAGGGGCTGCAGGATAAAACCTTGTTGAATAAACATTTTTTATCCATTGGATCTAAAAAAGCACAACTGTCCTCGCCAGAGGTAGTGATACGCTTAGCTAGAGTAGAAACTCTTCTCTCCACCGTAGGAACTGTCTGCCATAAGTCCCGTGTGGTGGCAACTATTAGAAAACATTCTTCTAAAAAATAGGAGGGGAAGAGAACGGCACACCTGGTCTATCCCATTCCTTATTAAAAATTTTAGTAAACCTCTTTAGGTATTGGAAAAACATCAGTACACACCGGCACTGCATATTATTTATCCAGTCTACACAATTTCTCTGGCACTGCGATTGTACACATTCATTCAGAGCAGCCAAAGCCTCCCTGAGCAACAAGTGGAGGTTCTCAAGCATAAATTTTAAATGTAGAAATATCAGAATCAGGTTAAATCATCTTCCCTGAGTCAAAAATATCACCCACAGACTAAGCATATTGTGAGGTAGTATCAGACATGGTTCTTAAAGCGTCTGTATGCTCTGTATCTACCCCCAGAGCTATCTTGCTTTCCTTTAATTTCAGGTAGTCTGACTAATACTGCTGCCAGAGTATTATTCACCACCTTTGCCATGTCTTGTAAAATAAACGCTATAGGCGCCCTTGATGTACTTGGCGCCATTTGAGCGTGAGTCCCTGGAGCGGGAGTCGAAGGGTCTGACACGTGGGGAGAGTTAGTCGGCATAACTTCCCCCTCGACAGAATACCCTGGTAAAATAAACGCTATGGGTGCCCTTGATGTACTTGGCACCATTTGAGCGTGAGTCCCTAAAACGGGAGTCAAAGGGTCTGACACGTGGGGAGAGTTAGTCGGCATAACTTCCCCCTCGACAGAATCCTCTGGTGATAATGTTTTTAAAAAACAAAAAAAAAATGATCTTTATTGTTTAACATGAAATCAGTACATCTGGTACACATTCTAAAATGGGGTTCCACCATGGCTTTTAAACATAATGAACACAGAGCTTTCTCTATGTCAGACATGTTAGAACAGACTAATAATGAGACTAGTAAGCTTGGAAAACACTTTAAATCAAGTTAACAAGCAAATATAACAAACGTTACTGTGCCTTTAAGAGAAACAAATTTTGTCAAAATTTGAAAAAACAGTGAAAAAAAGGCAGTAAATCAAACTAAATTTTTACAGTACATGTAATAAGTTAACAGAGCATTGAACCCACTTGCAAATGGATGATTAACCCCTTAATGCAAAAAAACAGATCAAAAAAACGACAGACGTTTTTTTAACAGACACAACAAAACTGCCACAGCTGAGCTGTGGATTACCTTCCCTATAAACGATTTTGGAAGTCTTTTTAGCCCTTTAGAGATGTCCTGTAGTATTCATGGGACTGCTGAGGGAATCTGATGATTCATTTTGTAATTTTAACTGCGCAAAAAAACGCTAAATTAAGCCCCTCCCACTCAAATTACAACAGGGAGAAACCTCAGTTAACTGTTTCTATGCAAAATTTAAGCCAGCCATGTGGAAAAATTAGGCCCCAATAGGTTTTATCACCAAACATATGTTAAAAAACGATTAAACATGCCAGCAAACGTTTTAAAACACATTCTTATAAGAGTATGTATGTCTATTAATAAGCCTGATCCAGTCGCTATCACTGTATTTAAGGCTCTATTTACATTACTTCGGTATCAGCAGCATTTTCTTAGTCAATTCCATTCCATAGAAAAATATATTACTGCACAAACCTTAGCATATATCTCTATCAATCAGCCTGGTACCAGTCGCTTTCACTGCATTTAAGGCTGTACTTACATTACTTCGGTATCAGCAGTATTTTCTCAGTCAATTCCATTCCTTAGAAAAATATTTTACTGCACATACCTTATTCGCAGGAAAACCTACATGCCATTCCCCCTCTGAAGTACCTCACTCCTCAGAATGTGTGAGAACAGCAAATGGATCTTAGTTACGTCTGCTAAGATCATAGAAAAACGCAGGCAGATTCTTCTTCCAAATACTGCCTGAGATAAACAGCACACTCCGGTGCCATTTAAAAATAACAAACTTTTGATTGAAGAATAAACTAAGTATAAAACACCACAGACTCTCACGACCTCCTATCTATGTTGAGGCTTGCAAGAGAATGACTGGGTATGGCAGTTAGGGGAGGAGCTATATAGCAGCTTTGCTGTGGGTGGACTCTTGCAACTTCCTGTTGGGAAGGAGAATATATCCCATAAGTAATGGATGATCCGTGGACTGGATACACTTAACAAGAGAAATATGCTTGATAACAGGTTTAATATGAACCAAAGCCTGAACAAAACTATGACCATCAGGAAGATAAGCAATCTTTCTGTGGAACAAAACAAAAATCTGCCCTTTCAGAAAACAGGCAGACAGGCCCTTATCTAGACCACCAGTCACAAACTGCAGAATTCTAGGAATCCTGAAAGAATGCCAGGAAAAAACATGATTAATACACTATGAAAAAAGGCCTTCCAGACCTTGAAACAGCTTTTCCTAGTAACAGTCTTATGAGCCTGAATTAGGGTTTGAATCACGGAATCAGAGAAACCCCTATGTCTCAGAACTAAATGTTCAATTTCAATGCCATCAAGTTTAGAGACTTGAGATCCAGATGGAAAAAAGGACCTTGGGACAGAAGGACTGACCGCAGAGGAAGAGGCCAAGGAGGGAAACTGGAAATCTGAACCAGATCCACATACAAAATCCTGGGAGGCCAAAACTGGGGCAATCAGGATTACAGACTACTTCACTAGCGTTATTTTGGATATCCCTCTGTAAGAAGAACCAGAGGTGGAAACAGATAAGCAGATTGAAATGATAAAGGAACTACAAGAGTATCCACTAACTCTGCCTGAGGATCCCTGGACCTCACAAAGTACCTGGGAAGATTGTTGTTCAAACGAGAGGCCATCAGATCTATTTCTGGGACCCCCCCCCACCCCAAAAACAATCTGATTGAACACATCCTGGTGAAGAGATTTCTAGAAGATTGATTGGTAACCTCGACTCCAGAGGACCCAAAACTCTGTGCAGTCAGAGACACACAAAAAGCTTCCCAACCTGAAAGACTTGCATCTGTACTGATCACGGTCAAGGTAGGATGAGCAAATGAAGCCCACTGAATAATAAACTAATGATCCTGTCAAGTTAGAGACTGACTTGTACTAGGATCCAAAAATATCTTTTATGACAGCTGAGTATAAGCCCTGTACCACGGACGCAGCATACAAAGCTGAAGAGGCCTCTTGTGAAACCAAGCAAATGAAATTGCATGTGAGGCTGCAATCATGATACCTAGTACTTCCATACACAGAGTCACTGAAGGAACCGAGAGAGCCAACACAAATTTTAACCTTCTCTGCTCTGGTAGGGAAAGACTCATGGATACTGAGCCTATATGGAAACACAAACATTTTACCTATGTCTGAAGAACCAAAGAACTCTCTGGAAAATTGATCGTCCAACCATGCTGTTAAAGAAACAACAAGAGTCAGTTGGTGTGAGACACTGCTAAAGGAAAGATGGAGCTTGAACCAAGATGTCATCCATGTATGGAAACAGGTAAGCATCCTTAAAATCTAATCTATTTTGGACATAAACAGGGCTAGCTGAACAAATGTCAGAATAGTCCTGATAGTTTCCATTCTGAGAGATGGAATCCAAACAAACTCATTGAGAGCCTTTAGATACAGAACTGGTCTTAAAGTACCTTCCTTCTTTGGAACAATGAAGAGATTTGAATAAAATCCCATCTCCTGTTCCTGAAAAGGAACTGGAACAATCACTCCCATTTCTTCCAGATCTGAGACAAGCTGAAGAAAAGATTGAGCTTTTACAGGATTCCTGGGAACATTGGACAGAAAAAGAAAACACCTTCCTTTGGCCTTGTTCTGAATTCTATTCAATTTCCCTGAGAAACAATATTCCGAACCCAGGGATCTGGAACAGACTGAAAGAGGCTTAATCTGCCCCCTACTAGAATTTCTGGATTGAGGGCCACACCTTCATGCAGTTTTGGAAGTAGGGATAGATTTCTTACAGGGCTCTGACTTGTTCCAGTTAGCACTAGGTCTCTCCAGACTAAACCAGAGGAACCTTACTTTTGAGCAGAGGAGACAGCTTTCTGTTCCTTATTCTGATGAAAGGAACGAAAATTATAAGCTTTGGATTTTCCTCTAGACCTTCTGTCCTGAGGAAGAAAAGCCCATTTAACTCCAGTAACAGTGGGAATAATCGACTCTAAATCAGAACCAAATAACTTATTTCCCTTAAAGGGACAGTATAAACCAATTTTCATATAACTGCATGTAATAGATACTACTATAAAGAAGAATATGGAGAGAAAGAGAACAATGCCACTTTAAACGAAAGAGACAATCTAGATTTAGACACCATCTCAGCACACCAGTATTTAAGCCATAAGGCCCTTCTGACAAGAATTGCTAAAAACATGCTTTTGACATCTTCATAATATCAAAATCAGCATCACAAAACAATTGGCATTCTGAAGTAAACCCAATAAATTTGCACTAACAGTTATCAGAATACTGCTCTGAAAGACTAGACAACCAATAAATACAAGCAGAAGCTACATCAGCAATATAAATAGCTGGTCTGAAAATATAACCTGCATGTAAAAAGGCCCTTCTATGAAAAGATTCTAACTTTCAGTCTATAGGGTCCTTAAAAGAAGTACTGCCTTTCAAAGGAATTAGTAGTATGTTTAGCCAGAGTGAAAATGGTCCCATCTACCTTGGGAACTGTTTCCCATACATCTAGATTAGCAGCAGGTAAATTATATAACTTTTAAACCTTGCAGAAGGAGTAAAAGAAATACCTGGCTTAGACCATTCTCTAGATATCATGTCAGAGACAGCATCAATTACAGGGAAAACCTCAGGAAGATTAACAACAGTCTTAAAAAAATAATTTAAATGATTACAAGGCTTTTAAGAAACTTTAGGATCTTTAACCTCTACAGTAACTAAGACCTCTTGTAAAAGAGAACAAATGTTCAACCTAAAAAAAAAGAGAGAGGAAATATCAGATTCAACATCAGAGAGGAATCCTCATCCCCAGAGGAAAGCTTCACCATCTTAAGGAAAAACAGTATCCCTGGTCTCAAGGCACACACCACTTGTAGAAGGTAAAATCTGAACTGACCTTTTACGCCTGTTTGAAGGTGGGAGAGGAGCCAATGCTTCAGAAACTGTAGCCTTAACATTTTTCACGGCAGGGGGCACTACCTCAGCATTATCCTGTAATGAACAAAGAGTAGGTGCCCAGTACCCAGAGAAACAGCATTAGATTGGTCTAATTGCATTAACAAGTGGAGAAGGCACTTCAGCTTTTTTACAATACTACACCTAATAATGGAAGAAAGGTGTTCAGGAGACTTAGTTTTTTTTAGCAGATTTAGGGCCAGAATCCTGCTGGTCCATTATAGCATATGGCAAGGCAATGAAATAAACACTATTAACCCCCTAAAAAAGCTCTTGAGGAATGGAAACCATTTATCCCTTCCTTAGCAGCTTTTACAAGTATAACGCGCGGTAAGCCGAATTGAAAAACAGAAATTTGAGAAACATTACATCCAAGTGCGCACCAAACAACTGACAACTAAAAAGTAGATGATGCACACATAACCGTGTGAACGTACGCCAACCCGACGTGTGTAAACTAACGCACAGGTAAACTATAAGAAGAGTAAAGGGACGTTCCCTTACCCGACAGGCGAAACCCAACACGCAGGAAAAACTAAAGTAGACTAAAGGGACATGCGCTAACTCGATAAGCATAAACCCGACTTATGCAATCCAGACGCACGTAAACCAGAGGCTGACATGCCTAAGCGCACCAAAAAAAGCCAACACCCGCAAAGCAGCAAGGGAATGGTAAAAAGGATCTGTCCCATGGCCATAAATATATTTACAACATATATAAGTAAACTTTATATAGCATAACATAGCTATATGAGTGTCTAAATGTTAAATAAAGAGATACTTACCAACAGACAATAGTCCACTAGCAATCAAGTAGCAGACAGCCAAACCAGTACTAAAACATACCAGCAGAGGTCATGGAATAGGAGTACATTGTAGATCCATAAAAGGAGGCAAAAGACAAGTTCCTGCGACCGATTATAGAGGGTTTATTAAAACTTTCCCATGAGGTGCAAAAAAAGAATAAAAACCCATACCTCAAATACATCCCTCTGACAAGCACTGTACTCTGAGGGAAAAACCGGGCCTTAATATAGACTGAAACCCCTCTTCTCTGAAGAATCAAATGCACATCTTCATTGTTCAACCACCTCCTGCTGAGGCAAAGTAACGACTGAGGTATATGTGAGGGGTTTTATAGAGCTCTTGGGGTTTGGGAATCTTTGCCTCAATCTAGTGGTAGAGTTGAGTAATTCCCAAGAGTAAAAGATTGTGGACTTTTACCACCTGAATGAAAGAAATAATGAATGCTTCCTTAAAGTGAATGTCAATTTTATCTGCCTGGACTAGGTATACTGATTAGTGAACTAGTAACTAGTTAAATCGCTAAGTTTTTATTTTAAAAAAATATATAGTTTATTTAGATTTATATTACCAACATTCAATACATTCGCAGCAGGACTCCTCCTACTTGCAACTTCCTGTTTCAGAGCAATGTGACCACACGCTCTACACGTATGTCTAATGCGCGCACCAGATAAGGCTCTTACTACACGCATCTGATCCTTGAAATATGCGCATGCGTTCTATACACTATTAAATTACTCTGCGCATTCGTTAACGTTTGTCACTCGATCTGCGCATGCGTTACCCTTGCATATACTCAGCGTGGACGCGCATCTCTTCAGAAGGTGGATAATATCGGCTAACGCATGCGCAGAAGAAGCTGATGACGTTGCAAGAAAGTGGCTGGACGCCACGGGAGGGAACAATGGATTGGCAATAGCTCTTGTCAATCATTCAAGGAAAGAGGGACAAAAATGACGGGCGGTGGAATCATGAACCAAATTATAATAAAAAAAATGATATTTGTGCATTTCAAGTTTGAATAAAAAAAAAAACGATGAATTAAAGTCCCCATGATTTGGAGAGATCAATAATATGGTGTAAAGCACAACCGATGAGTTTACATTCACTTTAATATGTTTTAAGTAATGCCTACAACATCATTTATTATAACTTAACTCTTTTCAAAACCATTTTTTTTAAATAGTCTATGAAACCCCCCCCCCCAAAAAAAAAAAACCCCTCAAATCTAGGACAAACAAAAGCTCCTGGTGAAGCCAATTACTCCTTCTCTAGAACACACTCTAATGAGAAATATGTCTAGGAAGTCATCAGAATAGCGATTATGTACAGTACACAATGTTTTTGGATATGTACATTACTCAGACTACTTAGCTTCAGGTAATCAGAGTGAATATTAGATTTTGTTTTATATGAAAGTATAAAACACAGCACTAATATTACAAAGTAACTTTCTTCATACCATGCTTTAACCCCTTCACTACCTGGACTGTCAGAGAAGAACTGCCCAAAATACCGGATAATTTTTAGCATTTTTGCTATGACTCAAATAGAAACAGAGCCTTGTTATATTTTATTTACCTGTAAAAACTATATATATTTTTTTTAAGACGACAACCCAAGGTATTGATCAAGGCCCATTTTGGTATATTTCATGCCACCATTTCACCGCCAAAGGTGATCATATAAGAAAAATCTAACTTTTTCACAAAGTTTGGGTTTCTCACCGATATTTACATACTGCTTGTGCAATCATGGTACAAATGATTGTAACAGCTTTTGTGGGATCCCCTTTGTTTAGAAATAGCAGAAATATATGACTTTGCCTTTGCTTTTTGGTAATTAGAAGGCAGCTAACTGCAGCTGTGCACCACACTTATTCCCGGCAGTGACCAGTTTAATCAGGTAACTTGTAAGGTTAATTTTAGCTTTAGTCTAGAGATTACCCTCCCACCTGACATTTCACCCCCCCCCCCCCGATCCCTCCCAAACAGCTCTCTTCCCTACCTCACCCCCACTGGTCACCACCATCTTAGGTACTGGCAGACAGTCTGCCAGTATGAAGATTTAAAGGTATAGTCTAGTCAAAATTAAACCTTCATGATTCAGATACAGCATGCAATTTTAAGCAACTTTCTAATTTACTTCTATTATCATTTTTTTTGTTCTTTTGGTATCTTTATTTGAAAAATCAAGACTGTAAAGCTTAGGAGCCAGCCCATTTTTTAGTCAGCACCTGGGTAGCGCTTGCTGATTGGTGTCTAAATGTAGCGACCAATCAGCAAGCGCTACCCAGGTGCTGAACATAAAATGGGCCGGCTCCAAAGCTTACATTCCTGCTTTTCAAATAAAGATACCAAGAAACGAAGAAATTTATATAATAGGAGTATATAAGAAAGTTGTTTAAAATTGCATGCTCTATCTGAATCATGAAAGAAAAAAAAATGGGTTTAGTATCCCTTTAAGATGTTAAAGGGACACAAGTCAAAATTAAAATTTCAAGATTCAGATAGAGCATTTTGAGTCACCAGCTTCTACTGAGCATGTGCAAGAATACACAGAATATACGTATATGCATTTGTGCTTGGCTGATGGCTGTCAAATGATACAGAAGGAGTGGAAATAGACATAACTGAAATTTGTCAGCAAAAAAACATAATTTATGTAAGAACTTACCTGATAAATTCATTTCTTTCATATTAGCAAGAGTCCATGAGCTAGTGACGTATGGGATATACATTCCTACCAGGAGGGGCAAAGTTTCCCAAACCTCAAAATGCCTATAAATACACCCCTCACCACACCCACAATTCAGTTTAACGAATAGCCAAGAAGTGGGGTGATAAAAAAGTGTGAAAGCATATAAAATAAGGAATCGGAATAATTGTGCTTTATACAAAAATCATAACCACCACAAAAAAAAAAAAAGGGCGGGCCTCATGGACTCTTGCTAATATGAAAGAAATGAATTTATCAGGTAAGTTCTTACATAAATTATGTTTTCTTTCATGTAATTAGCAAGAGTCCATGAGCTAGTGACGTATGGGATAATGATTACCCAAGATGTGGATCTTTCCACGCAAGAGTCACTAGAGAGGGAGGGATAAAATAAAGACAGCCAATTCCTGCTGAAAATAATCCACACCCAAAATAAAGTTTAATGAAAAACATAAGCAGAAGATTCAAACTGAAACCGCTGCCTGAAGTACTTTTCTACCAAAAACTGCTTCAGAAGAAGAAAATACATCAAAATGGTAGAATTTAGTAAAAGTATGCAAAGAGGACCAAGTTGCTGCTTTGCAAATCTGATCAATCGAAGCTTCATTCCTAAACGCCCAGGAAGTAGAAACTGACCTAGTAGAATGAGCTGTAATCCTTTGAGGCGGAGTTTTACCCGACTCAACATAGGCAAGATGAATTAAAGATTTCAACCAAGATGCCAAAGAAATGGCAGAAGCTTTCTGGCCTTTTCTAGAACCGGAAAAGATAACAAATAAACTAGAAGTCTTTCGGAAAGACTCAGTAGCTTCAACATAATATTTCAAAGCTCTAACAACATCCAAAGAATGCAACGATTTCTCCTTAGAATTCTTAGGATTAGGACATAATGAAGGAACCACAATTTCTCTACTAATGTTGTTGGAATTCACAACTTTAGGTAAAAATTCAAAAGAAGTTCGCAACACCGCCTTATCCTGATGAAAAATCAGAAAAGGAGACTCACAAGAAAGAGCAGATAATTCAGAAACTCTTCTGGCAGAAGAGATTGCCAAAAGGAACAAAACTTTCCAAGAAAGTAATTTAATGTCCAATGAATGCATAGGTTCAAACGGAGGAGCTTGAAGAGCCCCCAGAACCAAATTCAAACTCCAAGGAGGAGAAATTGACTTAATGACAGGTTTTATACGAACCAAAGCTTGTACAAAACAATGAATATCAGGAAGATTAGCAATCTTTCTGTGAAAAAGAACAGAAAGAGCAGAGATTTGTCCTTTCAAAGAACTTGCGGATAAACCTTTATCTAAACCATCCTGAAGAAACTGTAAAATTCTCGGAATTCTAAAAGAATGCCAAGAAAAAAGATGAGAAAGACACCAAGAAATATAAGTCTTCCAGACTCTATAATATGGGCTCCATGTACTAAGAGGCGGGCGGACAGCTTCTTAACTCGCAAAGCTGTCCGCCCGCCTCCGCTACACACGGGCAGCGGATCTATTGATCCGCTTGCCCGTATGTATCATTACACACTCAGCGGAGTGTGTAATGCCCGCCCCTTCAGTCGCGCGACCAATCACGCGACTGAAGGGGCTGTCAATCACCGAGAGCGAGCGAGCTCTCGGTGATTCTGCTTCGCCACCTAAGAGGTGGCGTAGGGTGTAGGAAGCAGCGGTCTAATGACCGCTGCTTCTTACATTGCGGGAAGCAGGCTCGCATATGCGAACCTGCCCCGCAAAGGCTCCGGAGCAGCTTTCGCTGCTTCGTACATGGAGCCCTAGATCTCTCTGGATACAGATTTACGAGCCTGTAACATAGTATTAATCACAGAGTCAGAGAAACCTCTTTGACCAAGAATCAAGCGTTCAATCTCCATACCTTTAAATTTAAGGATTTGAGATCCTGATGGAAAAAAGGACCTTGCGACAGAAGGTCTGGTCGTAGCGGAAGACTCCACGGATGGCAAGAGGCCATCCGGACAAGATCTGCATACCAAAACCTGTGAGGCCATGCCGGAGCTACCAGCAGAACAAACGAGCATTCCTTCAGAATCTTGGAGATTACTCTTGGAAGAAGAACTAGAGGCGGAAAGATATAAGCAGGATGATACTTCCAAGGAAGTGATAATGCATCCACTGCTTCTGCCTGAGGATCCCGGGATCTGGACAGATACCTGGGAAGTTTCTTGTTTAGATGAGACGCCATCAGATCTATTTCTGGAAGCTCCCACATTTGAACAATCTGAAGAAATACCGCTGGGTGAAGAGACCATTCGCCCGGATGCAACGTTTGGCGACTGAGATAATCCGCTTCCCAATTGTCTATACCTGGGATATGAACCGCAGAGATTAGACAGGAGCTGGATTCCGCCCAAACCAGAATTCAAGATACTTCTTTCATAGCCAGAGGACTGTGAGTCCCTCCTTGATGATTGATGTATGCCACAGTTGTGACATTGTCTGTCTGAAAACAAATGAACGATTCTCTCTTCAGAAGAGGCCAAGACTGAAGAGCTCTGAAAATTGCACGGAGTTCCAAAATATTGATCGGTAATCTCACCTCCTGAGATTCCCAAACTCCTTGTGCCGTCAGAGATCCCCACACAGCTCCCCAACCTGTGAGACTTGCATCTGTTGAAATTACAGTCCAGGTCGGAAGCACAAAAGAAGCCCCCTGAATTAAACGATGGTGGATCTGTCCACCACGTTAGAGAGTGTCGTACAATCGGTTTTAAAGATATTAATTGAGATATCTTTGTGTAATCCTTGCACCATTGATTCAGCAAACAGAGCTGAAGAGGTCGCATGTGAAAACGAGCAAAGGGGATCGCGTCCGATGCAGCAGTCATAAGACCTAGAATTTCCATGCATAAGGCTACCGAAGGGAATGATTGTGACTGAAGGTTTCGACAAGCTGAAATCAATTTTAGACGTCTCTTGTCTGTTAAAGACAGAGTCATGGACACTGAATCTATCTGGAAACCCAGAAAGGTTACCCTTGTCTGAGGAATCAATGAACTTTTTGGTGAATTGATCCTCCAACCATGATCTTGAAGAAACAACACAAGTCGATTTGTATGAGATTCTGCTAAATGTAAAGACTGAGCAAGTACCAAGATATCGTCCAAATAAGGAAATACCACAATACCCTGTTCTCTGATTACAGACAGAAGGGCACCGAGAACCTTTGTAAAAATTCTTGGAGCTGTAGCTAGGCCAAACGGCAGAGCCACAAACTGGTAATGCTTGTCCAGAAAAGAGAATCTCAGGAACTGATAATGATCTGGATGAATCGGAATATGCAGATATGCATCCTGTAAATCTATTGTGGACATATAATGCCCTTGCTGAACAAAAGGCAAGATAGTCCTTACAGTTACCATTTTGAACGTTGGTATCCTTACATAACGATTCAATATTTTTAGATCCAGAACTGGTCTGAAGGAAATCTCCTTCTTTGGTACAATGAAGAGATTTGAATAAAAACAGAATTTATGTTTACCTGATAAATTACTTTCTCCAACGGTGTGTCCGGTCCACGGCGTCATCCTTACTTGTGGGATATTCTCTTCCCCAACAGGAAATGGCAAAGAGCCCAGCAAAGCTGGTCACATGATCCCTCCTAGGCTCCGCCTACCCCAGTCATTCGACCGACGTTAAGGAGGAATATTTGCATAGGAGAAACCATATGGTACCGTGGTGACTGTAGTTAAAGAAAATAAATTATCAGACCTGATTAAAAAAACCAGGGCGGGCCGTGGACCGGACACACCGTTGGAGAAAGTAATTTATCAGGTAAACATAAATTCTGTTTTCTCCAACATAGGTGTGTCCGGTCCACGGCGTCATCCTTACTTGTGGGAACCAATACCAAAGCTTTAGGACACGGATGAAGGGAGGGAGCAAATCAGGTCACCTAAATGGAAGGCACCACGGTTTGCAAAACCTTTCTCCCAAAAATAGCCTCAGAAGAAGCAAAAGTATCAAACTTGTAAAATTTGGTAAAAGTGTGCAGTGAAGACCAAGTCGCTGCCCTACATATCTGATCAACAGAAGCCTCGTTCTTGAAGGCCCATGTGGAAGCCACAGCCCTAGTGGAATGAGCTGTGATTCTTTCGGGAGGCTGCCGTCCGGCAGTCTCGTAAGCCAATCTGATGATGCTTTTAATCCAAAAAGAGAGAGAGGTAGAAGTTGCTTTTTGACCTCTCCTTTTACCGGAATAAACAACAAACAAGGAAGATGTTTGTCTAAAATCCTTTGTAGCTTCTAAATAGAATTTTAGAGCGCGAACAACATCCAAATTGTGCAACAAACGTTCCTTCTTTGAAACTGGTTTCGGACACAGAGAAGGTACGATAATCTCCTGGTTAATGTTTTTGTTAGAAACAACTTTTGGAAGAAAACCAGGTTTAGTACGTAAAACCACCTTATCTGCATGGAACACCAGATAAGGAGGAGAACACTGCAGAGCAGATAATTCTGAAACTCTTCTAAACAAAACTTTCCAAGATAATAACTTAATATCAACGGAATGTAAGGGTTCAAACGGAACCCCCTGAAGAACTGAAAGAACTAAATTGAGACTCCAAGGAGGAGTCAAAGGTTTGTAAACAGGCTTAATTCTAACCAGAGCCTGAACAAAGGCTTGAACATCTGGCACAGCTGCCAGCTTTTTGTGAAGTAACACAGACAAGGCAGAAATCTGTCCCTTCAGGGAACTTGCAGATAATCCTTTTTCCAATCCTTCTTGAAGGAAGGATAGAATCTTAGGAATCTTAACCTTGTCCCAAGGGAATCCTTTAGATTCACACCAACAGATATATTTTTTCCAAATTTTGTGGTAAATCTTTCTAGTTACAGGCTTTCTGGCCTGAACAAGAGTATCGATAACAGAATCTGAGAACCCTCGCTTCGATAAGATCAAGCGTTCAATCTCCAAGCAGTCAGCTGGAGTGAAACCAGGTCCGGATGTTCGAACGGACCCTGAACAAGAAGGTCTCGTCTCAAAGGTAGCTTCCAAGGTGGAGCCGATGACATATTCACCAGATCTGCATACCAAGTCCTGCGTGGCCACGCAGGAGCTATCAAGATCACCGACGCCCTCTCCTGATTGATCCTGGCTACCAGCCTGGGGATGAGAGGAAACGGCGGGAACACATAAGCTAGTTTGAAGGTCCAAGGTGCTACTAGTGCATCCACTAGAGCCGCCTTGGGATCCCTGGATCTGGACCCGTAGCAAGGAACTTTGAAGTTCTGACGAGAGGCCATCAGATCCATGTCTGGAATGCCCCACAGCTGAGTGACTTGGGCAAAGATTTCCGGATGGAGTTCCCACTCCCCCGGATGCAATGTCTGACGACTCAGAAAATCCGCTTCCCAATTTTCCACTCCTGGGATGTGGATAGCGGACAGGTGGCAGGAGTGAGACTCCGCCCATAGAATGATTTTGGTCACTTCTTCCATCGCTAGGGAACTCCTTGTTCCCCCCTGATGGTTGATGTACGCAACAGTTGTCATGTTGTCTGATTGAAACCGTATGAACTTGGCCCTCGCTAGCTGAGGCCAAGCCTTGAGAGCATTGAATATCGCTCTCAGTTCCAGAATATTTATCGGTAGAAGAGATTCTTCCCGAGACCAAAGACCCTGAGCTTTCAGGGATCCCCAGACCGCGCCCCAGCCCATCAGACTGGCGTCGGTCGTGACAATGACCCACTCTGGTCTGCGGAATGTCATCCCTTGTGACAGGTTGTCCAGGGACAGCCACCAACGGAGTGAGTCTCTGGTCCTCTGATTTACTTGTATCTTCGGAGACAAGTCTGTATAATCCCCATTCCACTGACTGAGCATGCACAGTTGTAATGGTCTTAGATGAATGCGCGCAAAAGGAACTATGTCCATTGCCGCTACCATCAACCCGATCACTTCCATGCACTGAGCTATGGAAGGAAGAGGAACGGAATGAAGTATCCGACAAGAGTCTAGAAGCTTTGTTTTTCTGGCCTCTGTCAGAAATATCCTCATTTCTAAGGAGTCTATTATTGTTCCCAAGAAGGGAACCCTTGTTGACGGAGATAGAGAACTCTTTTCCACGTTCACTTTCCATCCGTGAGATCTGAGAAAGGCCAGGACTATGTCCGTGTGAGCCTTTGCTTGAGGAAGGGACGACGCTTGAATCAGAATGTCGTCCAAATAAGGTACTACAGCAATGCCCCTTGGTCTTAGCACAGCTAGAAGGGACCCTAGTACCTTTGTGAAAATCCTTGGAGCAGTGGCTAATCCGAAAGGAAGCGCCACGAACTGGTAATGCTTGTCCAGGAATGCGAACCTTAGGAACCGATGATGTTCCTTGTGGATAGGAATATGTAGATACGCATCCTTTAAATCCACCGTGGTCATGAATTGACCTTCCTGGATGGAAGGAAGAATAGTTCGAATGGTTTCCATCTTGAACGATGGAACCTTGAGAAACTTGTTTAAGATCTTGAGATCTAAGATTGGTCTGAACGTTCCCTCTTTTTTGGGAACTATGAACAGATTGGAGTAGAACCCCATCCCTTGTTCTCTTCATGGAACAGGATGAATCACTCCCATTTTTAACAGGTCTTCTACACAATGTAAGAATGCCTGTCTTTTTATGTGGTCTGAAGACAACTGAGACCTGTGGAACCTCCCCCTTGGGGGAAGCCCCTTGAATTCCAGAAGATAACCTTGGGAGACTATTTCTAGCGCCCAAGGATCCAGAACATCTCTTGCCCAAGCCTGAGCGAAGAGAGAGAGTCTGCCCCCCACCAGATCCGGTCCCGGATCGGGGGCCAACATTTCATGCTGTCTTGGTAGCAGTGGCAGGTTTCTTGGCCTGCTTTCCCTTGTTCC
Organism: Bombina bombina; assembly: GCF_027579735.1. Classification (NCBI taxonomy): domain Eukaryota; kingdom Metazoa; phylum Chordata; class Amphibia; order Anura; family Bombinatoridae; genus Bombina; species Bombina bombina. The sequence goes on along the minus strand of NC_069506.1, from coordinate 89,877,576 downwards.
AGCCTTGCATTGGTCTCCAAGCTGGCTTGGCTTGAGAAGTATTACCCTCTTGCTTAGAGGACGTAGCACTTTGGGCTGGTCCGTTTCTACGAAAGGGACGAAAATTAGGTTTATTTTTTGCCTTGAAAGGCCGATCCTGAGGAAGGGCGTGGCCCTTACCCCCAGTGATATCAGAGATAATCTCTTTCAAGTCAGGGCCAAACAGCGTTTTCCCCTTGAAAGGAATGTTAAGTAGCTTGTTCTTGGAAGACGCATCAGCCGACCAAGATTTCAACCAAAGCGCTCTGCGCGCCACAATAGCAAACCCAGAATTCTTAGCCGCTAACCTAGCCAATTGCAAAGTGGCGTCTAGGGTAAAAGAATTAGCCAATTTGAGAGCATTGATTCTGTCCATAATCTCCTCATAAGGAGGAGAATCACTATCGACCGCCTTTATCAGCTCATCGAACCAGAAACATGCGGCTGTAGCGACAGGGACAACGCATGAAATTGGTTGTAGAAGGTAACCCTGCTGAACAAACATCTTTTTAAGCAAACCTTCTAATTTTTTATCCATAGGATCTTTGAAAGCACAACTCTCCTCTATGGGTATAGTGGTGCGTTTGTTTAAAGTGGAAACCGCTCCCTCGACCTTGGGGACTGTCTGCCATAAGTCCTTTCTGGGGTCGACCATAGGAAACAATTTTTTAAATATGGGGGGAGGGACGAAAGGAATACCGGGCCTTTCCCATTCTTTATTAACAATGTCCGCCACCCGCTTGGGTATAGGAAAAGCTTCTGGGAGCCCCGGCACCTCTAGGAACTTGTCCATTTTACATAGTTTCTCTGGGATGACCAACTTGTCACAATCATCCAGAGTGGATAATACCTCCTTAAGCAGAATGCGGAGATGTTCCAACTTAAATTTAAATGTAATCACATCAGGTTCAGCATGTTGAGAAATGTTCCCTGAATCAGTAATTTCTCCCTCAGACAAAACCTCCCTGGCCCCATCAGACTGGGTTAGGGGCCCTTCAGAAACATTATTATCAGCGTCGTCATGCTCTTCAGTATCTAAAACAGAGCAGTCGCGCTTACGCTGATAAGTGTTCATTTTGGCTAAAATGTTTTTGACAGAATTATCCATTACAGCCGTTAATTGTTGCATAGTAAGGAGTATTGGCGCGCTAGATGTACTAGGGGCCTCCTGAGTGGGCAAGACTCGTGTAGACGAAGGAGGGAATGATGCAGTACCATGCTTACTCCCCTCACTTGAGGAATCATCTTGGGCATCATTGTCATTGTCACATAAATCACATTTATTTAAATGAATAGGAATTCTGGCTTCCCCACATTCAGAACACAGTCTATCTGGTAGTTCAGACATGTTAAACAGGCATAAACTTGATAACAAAGTACAAAAAACGTTTTAAAATAAAACCGTTACTGTCACTTTAAATTTTAAACTGAACACACTTTATTACTGCAATTGCGAAAAAACATGAAGGAATTGTTCAAAATTCACCAAATTTTCACCACAGTGTCTTAAAGCCTTAAAAGTATTGCACACCAAATTTGGAAGCTTTAACCCTTAAAATAACGGAACCGGAGCCGTTTTGAACTTTAACCCCTTTACAGTCCCTGGTATCTGCTTTGCTGAGACCCAACCAAGCCCAAAGGGGAATACGATACCAAATGACGCCTTCAGAAAGTCTTTTCTAAGTATCAGAGCTCCTCTCACATGCGACTGCATGCCATGCCTCTCAAAAACAAGTGCGCAACACCGGCGCGAAAATGAGGCTCTGCCTATGCTTTGGGAAAGCCCCTAAAGAATAAGGTGTCTAAAACAGTGCCTGCCGATATTATTATATCAAAATACCCAAATAAAATGATTCCTCAAGGCTAAATATGTGTTAATAATGAATCGATTTAGCCCAGAAAAAGTCTACAGTCTTAATAAGCCCTTGTGAAGCCCTTATTTACGATCGTAATAAACATGGCTTACCGGATCCCAAAGGGAAAATGACAGCTTCCAGCATTACATCGTCTTGTTAGAATGTGTCATACCTCAAGCAGCAAGAGACTGCTCACTGTTCCCCCAACTGAAGTTAATTGCTCTCAACAGTCCTGTGTGGAACAGCCATGGATTTTAGTGACGGTTGCTAAAATCATTTTCCTCATACAAACAGAAATCTTGATTGAATAATAAAAACTACAGTTAAACACTAAAAAACTCTAAGCCATCTCCGTGGAGATGTTGCCTGTACAACGGCAAAGAGAATGACTGGGGTAGGCGGAGCCTAGGAGGGATCATGTGACCAGCTTTGCTGGGCTCTTTGCCATTTCCTGTTGGGGAAGAGAATATCCCACAAGTAAGGATGACGCCGTGGACCGGACACAACTATGTTGGAGAAACCCCATCCCCTGTTCCAGAACTGGAACTGGCATAATTACTCCAGCCAACTCTAGATCTGAAACACAATTCAGAAATGCTTGAGCTTTCACTGGATTTACTGGGACACGGGAAAGAAAAAATCTCTTTGCAGGAGGTCTCATCTTGAAACCAATTCTGTACCCTTCTGAAACAATGTTCTGAATCCAAAGATTGTGAACAGAGTTGATCCAAATTTCTTTGAAAAAACGTAACCTGCCCCCTACCAGCTGAGCTGGAATGAGGGCTGCACCTTCATGTAGACTTAGAAGCAGGCTTTGCCTTTCTAGAAGGCTTGGATTTATTCCAGACTGGAGATGGTTTCCAAACTGAAACTGCTCCTGAGGATGAAGGATCAGGCTTTTGTTCTTTGTTGAAACGAAAGGAACGAAAACGATTATTAGCCCTGTTTTTACCCTTAGATTTTTTATCCTGTGGTAAAAAAGTTCCTTTCCCACCAGTAACAGTTGAGATAATAGAATCCAACTGAGAACCAAATAATTTGTTACCCTGGAAAGAAATGGAAAGTAGAGTTGATTTAGAAGCCATATCAGCATTCCAAGTTTTAAGCCATAAAGCTCTTCTAGCTAAAATAGCTAGAGACATAAACCTGACATCAACTCTGATAATATCAAAAATGGCATCACAGATAAAATTATTAGCATGCTGAAGAAGAATAATAATATTATGAGAATCATGATCTGTTACTTGTTGCGCTAAAGTCTCCAACCAAAAAGTTGAAGCTGCAGCAACATCAGCCAATGATATAGCAGGTCTAAGAAGATTACCTGAACACAGATAAGCTTTTCTTAGAAAGGATTCAATTTTCCTATCTAAAGGATCCTTAAACGAAGTACCATCTGACGTAGGAATAGTAGTACGTTTAGCAAGGGTAGAAATAGCCCCATCAACTTTAGGGATCTTGTCCAAAAATTCTAATCTGTCAGACGGCACAGGATATAATTGCTTAAAACGTTTAGAAGGAGTAAATGAATTACCCAATTTATCCCATTCTCTGGAAATTACTTCAGAAATAGCATTAGGAACAGGAAAAACTTCTGGAATAACCACAGGAGATTTAAATACCTTATCTAAACGTTTAGAATTAGTATCAAGAGGACCAGAATCCTCTATTTCTAAAGCAATTAGTACTTCTTTAAGTAAAGAATGAATAAATTCCATTTTAAATAAATATGAAGATTTATCAGCATCAATCTCTGAGACAGAATCCTCTGAACCAGAAGAGTCATCAGAATCAGAATGATGATGTTCATTTAAAAATTCATCTGTAGAGAGAGAAGTTTTAAAAGATTTTTTATGTTTACTAGAAGGAGAAATAACAGACATAGCCTTCTTGATGGATTCAGAAACAAAATCTCTTATGTTATCAGGAACATTCTGCACCTTAGATGTTGAAGGAACTGCAACAGGCAATGGTACATTACTAAAGGAAATATTATCTGCATTAACAAGTTTGTCATGACAATTAATACAAACAACAGCCGGAGGAATAGCTACCAAAAGTTTACAGCAGATACACTTAGCTTTGGTAGTTCCAGCACTAGACAGCGATTTTCCTGAAGTATCTTCTGACTCAGATGCAACGTGAGACATCTTGCAATATGTAAGAGAAAAAACAACATATAAAGCAAAATTGATCAAATTCCTTAAATTACAGTTTCAGGAATGGGAAAAAATGCCAATAAACAAGCTTCTAGTAACCAGAAGCAAAGAAAAAATGAGACTGAAATAATGTGGAGACAAAAACGACGCCCATATTTTTTAGCGCCAAATAAGACGCCCACATTATTTGGCGCCTAAATGCTTGAACGTGGAGAATAAGCAGAATGCTCAAGGAGACTTACAGTACCTTGATGACCCGAGGACGAATTAACAGAGCAACAGATCTCAGAACCCTGCTCCAAAGTCCGGACCAGCCCAAGCAACAGGCATATGGATGTACCATTAATTGCAAAGACAGAAAGGAATCTTGCAAGAAAAGGGAAAGGCCTGTCTGACTCTAAATATATATCTTGAAAAACCCACTGGTTTAGATTATCAACATAAGGTGGTGGATTAATATAGGAGAGCAATGCTCTGTGTCAGGGAGTAAATGGGACCCCAAATACCCAATTGGAAGTTAGAATGAAGTTAAAATTGTCTCAGAAAACCATTCATACAACACAAATCTTTATTGGGAGACAAAAAGTAAAGTCCAGCAGGACTCAGACAAACATTCACACATACACTGATTAAAAATAGCTCAAGCTCGTGTCTTAATTTAGAAGAATTCAATATGTAGCGTGGGAAACGGAAATATTATTTTTGCAGTAATCTCTGCAAATTGGGTTCTTAAGGATATCTAATATAAGCAAATGCTATAAGATTCCTAAGATATATTAATAATATGCAGATTAACTGTTGCACAGTAAATAATGGACCCTTGGATGGTGTGTGCAGAGAGTAATAGCTAGGGTATGTATATATAACTTATTCAGTTTTAGCACTCAGGGTATCATAAAGTTCAATAGTATGTGCACTGATAGTGAGCACAAGGTAGCACTCGATATCACAGAAATAATTTGATTATATTGCAATATACCTGAGAGCTGGAGTTCAGCAGTATTGCTCAGAGAAATTGTAAGTGATATGTGTACTAATAGTAGACACAAAGTAACACCCCGGTATCACCAGGGTAAATTAAATATATTGCGATATGACTGAGAGCTTAGGTTCAACAATCCAGGTCTGACCACTGTGGTGTTGTGTGACCCGGTATTCTATATAGTATGACCGGTATATGTGTGTTTACTAATAAATGTAATTGTATGTTTGATACATATTAGCACAACCGGAAAAGTGAAATGAAACCTAATATCTCCCAGTTACAAAGAGTTATATGCTAGGCTGCACTGTTGTGGTATAGCTTAGGTAATGCCGAGGTATTATTCCATATGTACAAAAATATTTTAAGATGATATACATCAAATATTATAACCTGTATGTCAGTACCGTTGATTTTTTGTTAACCAATTGTTGTAGTTATTATATTAAAGTGAGCCTGGCACTAATATCTAGTTGTCACCTTGCTTGCCAAAACACATGTGGTTTAGGCCTTGCACTAATATCTAGTTGCCACCTTGTTTGCTGAACACATGTAGTTTAAGATATTGTGAGTTATCCGTTGTACAAATTAACAAAGTAAGAAACTCTCATAACCCCTGGCTAAAAAAAGCCTCTTCTATAGCGGAGGCTATCATTAATGTTACTTCTAGCTAATAACACTTCAACAGGGGCATTGCTCACGAGGTCATAGTACCTCACTGTTTTTAGCCGCTCGCTCGCTAGTATATTTTCTACAATTATAGAATACATGCGTGTGTGAAATTTGAGCAGATTAACAATAATACAGTCTCCGATATAGTAGAGACCTTTGCAGATGGTGATATGAATGTTGAAGTGTTATTAGCTAGAAGTAACATTAATGATAGCCTCCGCTATAGAAGAGGCTTTTTTTAGCCAGGGGTTATGAGAGTTTCTTACTTTGTTAATTTGTACAACGGATAACTCACAATATCTTAAACTACATGTGTTCAGCAAACAAGGTGGCAACTAGATATTAGTGCAAGGCCTAAACCACATGTGTTTTGGCAAGCAAGGTGACAACTAGATATTAGTGCCAGGCTCACTTTAATATAATAACTACAACAATTGGTTAACAAAAAATCAACGGTACTGACATACAGGTTATAATATTTGATGTATATCATCTTAAAATATTTTTGTACATATGGAATAATACCTCGGCATTACCTAAGCTATACCACAACAGTGCAGCCTAGCATATAACTCTTTGTAACTGGGAGATATTAGGTTTCATTTCACTTTTCCGGTTGTGCTAATATGTATCAAACATACAATTACATTTATTAGTAAACACACATATACCGGTCATACTATTTAGAATACCGGGTCACACAACACCACAGTGGTCAGACCTGGATTGTTGAACCTAAGCTCTCAGTCATATCGCAATATATTTAATTTACCCTGGTGATACCGGGTGTTACTTTGTGTCTACTATTAGTACACATATCACTTACAATTTCTCTGAGCAATACTGCTGAACTCCAGCTCTCAGGTATATTGCAATATAATCAAATTATTTCTGTGATATCGAGTGCTACCTTGTGCTCACTATCAGTGCACATACTATTGAACTTTATGATAGCCTGAGTGCTAAAACTGAATAAGTTATATATACATACCCTAGCTATTACTCTCTGCACACACCATCCAAGGGCCCATTATTTACTGTGCAACAGTTAATCTGCATATTATTAATATATCTTAGGAATCTTATAGCATTTGCTTATATTAGATATCCTTAAGAACCCAATTTGCAGAGATTACTGCAAAAATAATATTTCCGTTTCCCACGCTACATATTGAATTCTTCTAAATTAAGACACGAGCTTGAGCTATTTTTAATCAGTGTATGTGTGAATGTTTGTCTGAGTCCTGCTGGACTTTACTTTTTGTCTCCCAATAAAGATTTGTGTTGTATGAATGGTTTTCTGAGACAATTTTAACTTCATTCTAACTTCCAATTGGGTATTTGGGGTCCCATTTACTCCCTGACACAGAGCATTGCTCTCCTATATTAATCCACCACCTTATGTTGATAATCTAAACCAGTGGGTTTTTCAAGATATATATTTAGAGTCAGACAGGCCTTTCCCTTTTCTTGCAAGATTCCTTTCTGTCTTTGCAATTAATGGTACATCCATATGTATCCCTCCTGCCTTTCTCTGAAATTATAGGGCTAATACATTTATTATTCTTTATTATTTTTTCCCTATAATTTCTTATCTACTCTCAAACCCACTAGCCCTCAGCCCCCCGTTTTTCTACCAAGCAACAGGCATGTCTGATAGACAGGGGGAATAGAAAGACCCCACCACAAGTCCAAAGGGAATAGAAGAATGGGGGGAGCTCACCCCACCCCAACAGAGCTTGGGTGCTAACCCAATCTGCTCCTTCAAAATAAAGGTACTCCCAAGGAGAACACCCTAGGACTTGGTACACAGAAAAGTACAAATAGATCCTTAGGAAGACCTGGTACAACTCTCTTAGACAGTCTCTACGTGGAGATTTCAATTTCCAACAGTTAGAACAGAGCAAACCACAAAGTGGCAGACTGCTGTCCCTTACAGAAATAAAGCCACTTGTTCCAACCTCCTGTACACAGGGCAGGACAACCACCCTCCAGAGAGAGGAAACCCCACCTCTTAAGGAAGACAAACTACCCCCTCAAAGGGGATGGCACATAAAAGGAAACAGTGCACATGCCCACAACACTTGAAAAGCCATAGTCTGATCAAATCACTGACCGAATGAAAAATCATCCAGACACCACTGTTGACCCAACAGAGGGAAAAAAAAACTCGCCATGAAAAGGAGCACACTCCGTCCGAAGGACAAGGCAGGCCTTAAAGTTTATAACCAGTACTTAAAGGTGGATTCGAATCCTGGCCTTCCTGCTTGCAAGCCCAATGAGCTAGCCACTATGTTAACATAGGCTCCCTGAAAAAAATGGGTCGTCCCGAACCAGTCCGCAGGATCATAAGTCTCCAGGCATCAAAAAAGGATCCAAAACAAGAACCCTGGACCCAGAATCGTCTTAAAATGAACAACACCCCCAGGGAACACAAGATACCCCGTCTGAAGAAATCAGACCTCACATGGGATGATAACCGGGCTACCCCGGAGAACGGGAACAGGACTCACTCGTAAATCCCAGCCCAAAGGGAAGAAAACACCCCTAGCAGAAGGCCAACTCCCCCCCAACAAGGTGCTAGGCCGCGACAATGTCACGCAAGTACTCTAGAGCCCAAAGGCACCAAGAACAACGCACCCGCAGTCCAGGGCTAAGGGAAATGATAAAGAGAGCATTGTCAACTGAACAAGAAAGAGTAAAAAGAAGGCTAGTCTCCATAATCTTCTCAGATTACTTTTCCAGAGGAAGGCAAGATCACATCTAAAAGACACCAAATATGTTTTACAAATCATGCAGGATGTAACCTGTCAAGATCATTTTTTGTGGGTCACCATGGATGTGGCCTCTTTGTATTCCATAATTAACCATTAGAAAGGGCTGGAAGCAATTAAATGGAAATTGTCCGAAGATCAAGATTTGGAACCTAAACTTTTAGATTTCATAATTAGAGCTAGAGATTTTATTTTACGCCACAACTTTTTTTGGTTTAATGACTATTATTTACAGATTTGTGGTACTGCCATCGGCACCAGGTTTGCACCAAGTTATGCCAATATATATATGGATTTCTTTGAAACCCAATTACGTATGGCATAATATAGAATTTGGTACAAACCTGGTGTCCTGGCATAGATACATAGATGATCTAATTTATACTGTATATGGAAAGGAGGAGAAGGGAAATTACCCCACTTTGTAAATGCTCTTAATAATAATAATAATAAGCATGCTATATTAACCCCGGAATATCATAAATATGAAATTAACTTTCTTGATTTTATCAACAACAATATGGTACATAGTAAAACATTTTTTATGAAATGTGATACAAATACATATATAAAACAGGATAGCTGCCACCATTCTAATTGGTTAAAAGCGGTACCAAAAAGTAAATTTTTAAGAATTCGTAGAAATTGCAGTAAAATAGAAGAATATGACAATCAATAATCCTTCAGAAAAGATTTGCAGAAAAGGGATATAATAGTATAACTTTAGAACAGGAAATAAATTAAATAAAAAATAAAACAAGATCAGAATTACTAAAAAAAACAACAAAAGAGATAAGAACATCAATCATTTCCAAAAATGTATGACCACATTTAATATAGAGAATAAAACAATTTAAAAATTTGTAGAACGATACTGGCACATTTTAAAAGAAGATGAATATCTGGGACCTATGATCCCTAGTAAACCTATGGTTGTATATAGAAAAAAACAAAATTTCAAACAAAAATTAGCACTGTCAATGATTAAAGGTATAGCCCCGAAAAAAACCACTTCAAATCAGTAATATGACAGGCTTTTTTACCTGTGTAAGAGCTGTAACTATACCAGAAGAACACAAAACTTAACTCCACAGTTACTGGGAAAAATTATGAAATAAAAGATTTTATCACATGTAAAAGTAAAACTGTGGCTGCAAATGTCAATATTTGGGACAAACATCCAGATTTTTGAAGACACGAATTATGGAACATCTTAACAAAATTGAGAAAAACCATGAGGACCATGCAGTGCCGCTACATTGCAATAACTGCCAACTTTTTACAAAAGAATCCTTTATATGGATAGGAATTGAAAAGGTTAAACTGCATTGGAGAGGTGGTAACCTGGCTAAGCCTCTCTGCATTGGAGAGGTGGTAACCTGGCTAAGCAACTAGATCAAAGGGAATTAAAATGGATACATATGCTAAAAACATATGCCCATTGGGGTTTAAACAAAGATACACAATTAGCTGCTTTTCGTATGAAAATTCATTAAGGTGATAGACACAAAAAATTGCCTTTATGTAAGAAACAATATTAATTTGTAATGTATAAATCAACCATTATGTTAAGTTCAGCATTTACTTGTTATAATGGCTTCATCTAGCATTTCTAGAAGGATAAAGGGTTACAATATAAAATATTATCTATATCCGTATGTCATTTAATCCTACAAGATAAGATCTAAAACATCATATATTTATATTTAGTTAGTAAATAAAATGATATATATAATACGCCAAATTATTGTTCTGCTTATTTAGGTTAACTTGCTCAAAAGACAATGAGTCACAATGTTACATGCTTGAATCTAATACAAGTTTCTTTTTGTCTCAACTTAGTCAGCAAGCGGCATTTACAGTCGATGCTAATAAAGCATAATGTTCTGAGATACTTCTAATTGGATACTTAACGTCATGTGATTCTCCGATTCCTAAACGGACCTGATAGAAGACCACTGTAAAGAAAACGGCTTGAAAGGGAACTGCAACATTTTAAAGCAAAGAAGTTCAAGCCATAGATATTTTTCAACAAAAGTATCATTTTGATGAATGATGTTTAAATTGTTTCATAATTTTTAATAACTTTTATTATTTAGGTTTATTTAACAAGTGTAAAGCCGGTCTCCACCAATGGGACAACGGGTAGTGTTACTGATGTATTTAAAGACCGCCTGTGTAGCGGAAAGGTATGCTTGGTTTGTTAAGCACTTTTAGAATTTGTAAATGCTCTTGAGAAAGACGGCTGGGTCAGTTGAAATGCGTTGGGCACAAAAAAAAAGAATTTATAAGAAAATCTGTGAAGTCCTTCTTTGCACTATATGCTGCGAGTATATACACACCATTATATGGTGTTTTGACACAATATTACAGCACAACCCTCTAATTTCAACTAGGAGTATACCTCTCCAGATGAATTCTTGAAGGGAAGTAGTATATGCACAAGCGAACAGAAGTGGATTTAAAGTGAACCTGCGCCTCCTTTCCAGCATAACAGATTTGAATTAAAACCTAGACCCTGTTCCTCTGCCGGAACCATCACTCCCAGGGAGGAAAAATCCTGAACACATTTCAAGAACGCCTCTCTTTTTGTCTGGTCTACAGACAATCTTGAGAGGTGGAACCTGCCCCTGGGAGGAAAGGTTTTTAATTCAAATTTGTAACCTGAGATACTTTGTCCACAGCCCAGGGATCTGGGACATCCCATATCAAAGTTTGAGAAAACTGAGAAAGTCTGCCCCCCACCTGATCCGATCCTGGATCGGGGGAAAACCCTTCATGCTGATTTGGAGTCGGCTGAGGGTTTCTTAGACTGCTTCCCCTTGTTCCAAGACTGATTGGGTTTCCAAGCAGACTTGGACTGTTCCTGCTTGGAAGAAGGGGAAGACTTTCCTCTGAAGCTCCGAAAGGAATGAAAATTACTCTGACGTCCCTTTGGTCTATTCTTCTTATACTGCGGTAGGAAAGACCCTTCCCCACCTGTAATATCAGAAATTATTTCAGCCAGACGAGGTACGAACAAGGTCTTACTCTTGTAAGGATATCGCCAAAAGCTTGACTTTAGAGGAAACAACCGCAGACCAAGATTTTAACCACAATGCCCTACAAGCTAGAAAAGCGAAACTAGAAGTTTTTGCTCCCAGTCGAACAACCTGCAGAATAGCATCCGAAATAAAGGAATTGGCTAGCTTAAGAGCCTTAATCCTGTCTTGGATCTCATCCAAAGGAGTCTCCACCTGGAGAGAATCAGACAAGGCATCAAATAGAATGCAGCACTTGTCACGGTGGCAATACACACCACAGGTTGCCATTGGAGGCTTAAATTATTTTTTTTTTTCAAATAAGCTTCCAACTTCTTGTCCATAGGGTCCTTAAAAGAGCTGTTATCCTCAATAGGAATAGCAGTTCTCTTAGCCAAGGTAGAAATAGCTCCTTCTACCTTAGGTACCGTGTGCCATGGTTCCTTTATAGAATCCGCAACCAGAAACATCTTCTTGAAAATAGGAGACGGGGAAAAGGATACCCCTGGCTTCTCCCATTCCTGTGTAATAATCTCTATAGCACGGTCTGGCACAGGAAAAACCTCCTTAGAAGAAGGGACATCAAAGTAACTATTAAGTTTACTAGATTTCTTAGGGTGGACAACTACAGGTGTATCAGTCATCTAAAGTAGCCAAAACCTCCTTTAACAGTACCCAAAGGTGTTCAAGTTTGAATCTGAAGGATACCACCTCAGCATCAGATGAAGGAATTAAACTGTCTGAGTCTGAGATTTCCCCCTCAGAAGTACCCGAAGAAACCTCCTCATCAGATTTAAGAGGAAGAACTATTTGAGAAGCAGAAACCTTGCTATCCTCTTGCGCTTCCCTTTTAATATTGTAAAGGAAGCTAAAGCCGCAGATACTGCTGAAGAAACCTGGGCAGCAATTTTTGCTTTTAAATATACTCCCCCAGGAGTTATAGAGGAACCGTAGGGCACTGCATGTGACGTCATTGAGGGTTGGGACGTTGCAGGAGAAGGCTGTGGAAAGACCTTAACAGCATCTTCCTGAGAGACCTTGGGCTCAGTACCAAAAAACGTATCTTTACATTGCAAAGTTGTCTTAACACATGAGGAACAAAACTGCATAGGGGAAACAATTTGTGCTTCTAGACATAAAAGACATGAATTCAGTTGAACAGACTCCTGCTCCAAATCAGACATGTTTACGGACAACTATGTCTCACACTAAAAAAACAAAAACAAAAAAACTCTAAATTATGGAAAATTAAATTATAATCTTTAATTTTTTAATTCTTTAATTATTCCCCTTAGTCTGTAAACTCCAGCTAGAGAAGTTCTCCAGAGTAAACGTGGTTTAGATAGAGCCAGCTACGCTATAATGAAAAAAAAAAACAAAAAAAACCAGGAAACTCCAGACCTCAGACTCGACTGGCACCCACCTACTCCCGGAGCCGATGACAGGAAAATAACTGCGAAAGTGACTACTCCCAGAGCCGAACTGCCAGCACTGACTTAAAAGATAAACTCGCTGTGCCACAGGAAGGCGCAAAACCAAGTTCCACACTTCCGACATAGAGACGGCGCCTCCCACTGAACACACGATGCAGGAGAAAGACAGACAACCGAGCATTGTAATAATGCGAAAGCAGTACACAGTCCGAATCTGTCACACAAGTACAGTGCAGAATCCTCTAGGACCATAATAAAAACACATTTTTTATTGCGATTTATAAAAAAAAAAAAAAACCGGAGGAAAATCCCATTGGAAGTCCCATTGAAAAATGCAGGACAATTAAAGCAGATACCTGGGACTGAACCAGGAATTCTCTTGGTGCATAATCTCCCCACCTGGAAGAAAAGGCACTTACCTGCCAAATTTGCTGTCCGGCATGTAGACAGTCCACAAGGTATTAGAGAGAACAGTTCCTCACAGAGACCTGATAAAGAGAAAGAGCAGAGTAGCCAACTCTGGCTTTCTATACAAGGGCAGCAAAATCTTATGAAAACGCAGCAAGGCCCACCTTAAAAGTTCCTAACTGCTTTAAAGCCACCATTGCCCTTCTTAATAAATTAAATCGTGTAGATAAAAGTCTAATTTTCTTTTATGTAAAACAACCCCACAAAAGTACAACCCCACCCTCAAGTTTAATTCTGCTTTGTACTTATGGACTGCTATTTTCTTCGCTCATCAAGGACTTTAATCGCAAGATGTAGCAGGACTACTACATAGATTATGCAGTTTGTCAAATTGATTGTTATGTGTTTTTCTGACTTGAAGTAATGTACATATTCTTACAATAAAGCTTGTTTGAAAAAAAAAAAAAATCATCAAACTTTACCTCCTCCATGCACCGAGGCAAAGAGAATGACTGGGGATTGTGGGAAGGGTAGTGATACTTAACAGCTTGACTGTGGTGCTCTTTGCCTTCTCCTGCTGGCCAGGAGTGATATTCCCAACAATAATTGACGACGTCTTGGACACACCATATCTTAGGAAAGAAAGAAATTACAGGCGGAGTCGGGGACTCTCCCTGCCAGGAAGGAAAGGAATTTATCTGGTAAGCATAAATTATGTTTTCCTTCCATAAGGCAGGGAGAATCCATGACTTCATTCCTTAATGTTGGGAAAACTATACCCAAGGACCAGAGGACACTGAATGAATAACAGTAGGGAGCAAAAAAAGAAGTGGACCCTATTCTGAGGGCACCACAGCCTGCAAAACTTTTCTCCCGAAAGCTGCTTCAGCGGAAGCAAACACATCAAAGTTGTAAAATTTAGAAAAAGTGTTTGAGGAGGACCAGGTAGCCGCCTTACAAATCTGATCCATAGAGGCTTCGTTCCTAAAAGCCCAGGAGGAAGCCACTGCTCTAATGGAATGAGCCGTTATCCACTCAGGAGGCTGTTGCCCCACTGTCTCATAAGCTAAGCGGATGACACTCCTCAACCAGAAAGATAGGGAAGTCGTAGTAGCCTTCTGCCCCTTACGCTTCCCCGTATAGATAACAAACAAAGAGGAAAATTGTCTGAATTCCTTAGTAGCCTGATGATAGAACTTCAAGGCACGAACCACATCCAGACTGTGAAGCAAGTGTTCCTTCGCTGAAGGAGGATTAGGACACAAGGAAGGAACAACAATTTGTTACGGTCCGACACCACCTTAGGGAGGAACCTTAATTTAGTATGTAAAACTGCCTAATCAACATGGAAAACAAGATAAGGGGAGTCACATTGTAAAGCAGAAATCTCAGAAACTCTGCACGCAGAGGCAACAGCCAGCAAAAAAAAAAAAAAAAAAATTAAAAAAAAAAAACCTTCCAAGAAAATAATTTAAAGGATTACTTTCCTTTTTTTTTTTAAGTCTAAAACGGAACATAGATTTTGCATATAAAATATGATATAAATGTAAAGTACCTTCTTATTGTTTGTAACGAAGCTCCCTTTTGCCGTAAAAGTATATTTTATTTTATGGCCATGACATCACGTCATCCAGCCCACAAATGTGGGCCGTCTAAGGGTTAACAAACTCGCCAATCATATCTCTTGATTTTGCATATAACTTACATATATTATTGGCATTCAACGCATGTGCAATAACATTTCCTTTCTCTCGCATGCACGCATTGGGGCACTCAAGCCAAGATGATAGCTGACAGGACGATGACATTGACTGCGCAGCGAAGTCTATGATGTTGCGCTAACTCGCGCATGCGCAATGCGTCTCGGAGTGGCCATGTTCCAACTGCAGTTGTCAGCCCGGATTGGGAATCCGTAACGGCAGACAACTAAGTGGGTTTGGAAAAATTAATTATTTCAAAATTATATATTGTTTAAACGGTGCATATTTAATATAGCATCCCCATTACAAAAAGGTTTATTTACATGTATACTTGTGTGACATAACCATTACAAATCTGACTACAGTGTCCCTTTAATGTCAAAAGTATGCATAGGCTCAAATGGAGCCTGGTGCAAAACAATAAGAACAAGATTTAGGCTCCAAGGTGGAGCCCCCAGATCTAAACACAGGTCTGATCCTAGTCAGAGCCTTAAAGGACTGCACATCCGAAAGCTCAGCCAATCTCATGTGCAGTAACACCAACAGGGCCGATTTCTGTCCCTTCAGGGAACTAGCAGATAGACCCTTCTCCAGTCCATCCTGGAGAAAAGATAATATTCTGGCAACCTTAACCTTATGCCAGGAAAAGCCACGCTCTTCACACCAGTACAAGTAAGTCCTCCACACTTTATGGTAGATACGCCAAGTAACTGGCTTACGAGCTTGAACCAGAGTGTCGATAACACTCTCAGAGAACCCTCTCTTGGCTAAGACTAAGGGCTAGATTTATCAAGCCCCTACGGCTGCAAGTTCTCATAAGAACTTGCTCCCCGTAATTTATCAAGCAGTGGTCAGGGGGCGGGATTGCACGCCAGCGCAAAATTGAGCTTGTGTGCAATGTTAATTACCTGCGGATAATTTCGCCCCGCCACAGGCGAGCTGAGGCGTACAGGGGAGCTTATATGTGCCCCTGTATGCCTCAGCTTTGATAAATCTAGCCCTAAGCGTTTAATCTCCACACAGTCAGCCTCAGAGAATCTAGATTTTGATGAACGAAGGGACCCTGTATCAGCAGATCTCTGCGACAAGGTAATCTCCACTGAGGAGATGACGACATCCCCACCAGATCCACAAACCACGTCCTTTGCGGCGCCTGATGCTCACTCCTGCTTGATGCGAGCCACCACACGAGGGAGAAGCGGTAATGGAGGGAAATGATATACGAGTCTGAACATCCATGGTACCGATAGGGCATCTATCAATTCCCCCTGAGGATCCCTCTATCTCGACGCGTACCTGGGTAGTTTGGTATTGAGACAGGATGCCATGAGATCTATCTCCGGTCTCCCCCACTCGCTGCATATCTCTGCAAACACCTCGGTGTGGAGAGACCATTCCCCTGGGTGAAACGATTGCCTGCTGAGGAAGTCCGCTTCCCAGTTGTCCACACTCGGAATGTGAATCGCTGACAATGTACATCTGTGAGTCTCCACCCACTCTAGTATCTTAGATACTTCTCTCATCGCCAAAGAACTTCTTGTTCCCCCTGATGGTTGACGTAGGCAACTGAGGTTATATTGTCTGATTGGAATCCGATAAACTGGGACGAACCCAGAAGGGGTCAAGCCTTCAAGGCATTGAAGATTGTCCAGAGTTCCAAAATATTGATTGGAAGGGAGGAGGACTCCTGAGTCCACACACCCTGTGCCTTCTTGGCACCCCAAACGGCTCCCCACTCGGAAAGGCTTGCGTCCAAAGTCACAATTTCCCAGGACGGTCCGAAGAAGCATGTGCCTTGGAACAGCTGATATAGACAGAACCACCAAGAGAGCGAGTCTCTCGACAGGTTGTCCAGCACGATCTGTTGAGACAGATATGAATGGTCGCCGTTTCATTGTCTCAGCATGCATAATTGTAAGGATTTGAGATGGAATCTGTCAAAAGGAATGATGTCCATACAAGACACCATGAGTCCGATCACCTCCATACACTGAGCCACTGAGGGTCTCAAGGAGGCCAAGGCATGCAGAAGTTAGCTTGCAACGTCTCTGATCTATGAGGAATATTCTCATGGATATGGAGTCTATTTTGATCCCCAGGAAATGCACCCTTGTACTTAGAGTAAGAGAACTCTTTTCCAAGTTTATTTTTCATCCATGTGATCAAAGAATATTGAGAGGGGACTCCGAATGTTCTTCCGCTAGACGAAAAGATGGTGCCTGTACCAATATATTGTCCCGGTAAGGCGCTACTGCAATACCTTGTGTTCTGGCAATGGCTAGAAGAGCCCCAGAACCTTCAAAATATCCTTGGAGCTGTAGCTAGGCCAAACGGAAGAGCTATGAACTGAAAGTGCTGGTCCAGAAAGGCAAACCTCAGGAACTGAAAATTTTCCCTGTAAATCGGGAAGTGAAGGTATGCATCCTTCAGGTCTATTGTGGTCATAAACTGTCCTTCCTGAACCAGAGGAAGGATTGACCGTATTGTCTCCATCTTGAAAGAGGGAACTTGTTTAGGCACTTAAGGTGCAGAATTGGACGAAAAGTTCCCTCGAAAAGGTTTGAATAAAACCCCAAATCTCTTTCTGCTGTAAGTACCAGGACAATTAGAGATCCCGTACGGAACCTACGAAGGCAGACCTCTTTTCTGGTCTTCTAGACAGACTGGAGAGTAGGAATCTGCCCCATGGCGGATGGGACTTGAATCCTATCCTGTATCCTTGAGATACAACCTCCAGGACCCAAGGATCCTGTACATCCTGGAACCAAGCCTCATATCAGCAGACCAAGACTTCAACCAGAGAGCCCGGTGGGCTAAAACCGCAAAGGCAGAAGTCTTTGCATTTATGCGAATAATCTGCATATTCACGTCACATATGAAGGAGTTAGCAATTCTCAGAGCCTTAATTCTCTCCTGGTACAGGAAAAGTCAGAGGGACCTTCCTGTCTTCATAAACCCTGTCTAATTTAGGGATCTTAGGTTCCTCAGGGAGTGTAGCCTCTGGAACCTCTAGCGTAGAGGGAACCTCCTTTAATAAAAAAAGCAGATGCTCAATATTAAATCTAAAGGAGGGTTCCTCCGCAGGAGGTGGTTTAGAAATTGAAGTCTCCGACTCGGAAAGTTCACTCTCTGAAGCTACAGAGGTTAACTCATCCTCGGATAGCTGGGACATAGTAGCTAAATCCGACAAATATTTAGATGACTCTAGGTCAGGAGAACTATGTGTAACCTTTCTCTTGCATTTGTTAGAGCGAGGTAAGGCACTCAGGTTCGCAGACACCGCTGATTGTAACTGCGCGGTAAAGTCCGCCGGAAAAAGGCCCCCTCCAGATGGAGGATTAGTTGAGCTGCGGGGAACTGCATGTGGAGTGGGTAATGTAGAAAGGGTAGTAATCTCTCGGGACCCAGATTCCTGTGAGGTAGAAAGCTCAGAGGGGCTAATAGAGCTATAATTATTATCAGGCATGTCTCCCTTCTTAGACTTTAGAACGGTGCTTAGGCAAATGGAACAAAATTGAGTAGGTGGCAAACCATGGCCTCCTCACAATATAAACAGGAATTAATAGCCAGTACAGAAGGAGCAGAACCTTCTAATGTAGTATCAGAGTCCTCCATAGCTAAGATATTCACAGGACAGACAAAAAAGAACGCTATTATTCAAAAAACGTCACCTTTATAATCCCAATGGCTGAGGCACTCACAACCTTCTAGACCCAGACAGCTAACAATGAGAACGTTCTCCTTAGGAGTGATGTCCGCAGCAAGATCGAAGGAAATTAAAATACTGCATGCGTTCACGTGGAGCGTAGGACAGGACTTCCCCTGCTATGAAAAAGGCGCTTAGCTAATATAAGCTGCGCAACACTTAAAAACAAAAGTGAAACCTGTTTGTTCCAAGCCAAAAGCACACAGTCTATGAGCCCAAAAAACTCTCACATTAAAGCAGTTATAAATAACCCCTATCTGTTAAAATAATCTCCATAAAGGAGATATTAACCCTTGATCCTATTGAGGCATAAAGGAGCCACACTGTGACCCTGTATATCAAAAGCGTAAATAAAAGGTCTTACCTCCAGGATCCATGCTATGGAATAGGCACAGCCTCTCAAGCGTGACAGTCTTGCAGTGACACTTCTGACATGGACTTGAGTGTGTAACAGCAAGCAGTGAAATTCATCAACAGTCTGAAGATGCAGGGAAAGTTTTTCTGCGAACCCATCCAGACTAACCTTCATCAATACTCTCACTGAGAGGTTGACATGATTACTTAAAGGGACAGTAAACACCAGAATTTTTGTTGTTTAAAAATGTACATAATCTCTTTATTACCCATTCCCCAGTTTTTCATAACCAACGCAATTATAATATACTTTTTACCTCTGGGATTACCTTGTATCTAAGCCTCTGCAAACTGCCCCTTTATTTCAGTTCTTTTGACAGACTAGCATTTTTAGCCAATCAGTGCTGACTCCTAGGAGCTTCACGTGCCTGAGCTCAATGTTATCTATGTGAAACACATGAACTAACGCCCTCTAGTGGTGAAAAACTGTCAAAATGCTGTGAGATTAGAGGAGGCCTTCAAAGTCTAAGAAGTTAGCACATGTACCTCCTAAGTTTAGCTTTCAACTAAGAATACCAAGAGAACAAAGCAAAATTGGTAATAAAAGTAAATTGGAAAGTTGTTTAAAATTACATGCCCTATTTAAATCATGAAAGGTTTTTTTTTTTTTTACTTGACTGTCCCTTTAAAACTCCAGTCCTTTCTAGAAGGGAACATACCCCATTTTACAGGACTATACAAAATCTTCTGACATTTCTCTGCCACCTCCTATCGTGACGAAAGGCAAAGAATGACTGGGGGATAGGGGAAGTGGGAGGGATATTTAAGCCTTTGGCTGGGGTGTCTTTGCCGCCTCCTCCTGGTGGCCAGGTGTTGCATTTCCCAACAGTAAGAAATTAAGTTGTGGACTTGAGAAAGGCTCTTACGAGCTGAAACATGTTGCTGTAACGGATCACTGAACAAGAAAGGTGACGTCATCCCGCATTAGTGGGCGTGCCAGAAAGACGCACGGCTGTGTATGGACGCACCGAGGTTTGTGTGGAACAAACAAACCATTACTTACACTGCTTCTAAAATCAGGAGATTATCATTTGGAAACGTCCGGTAAGATTCCCTGCAGAGGTGTCTTGAAACTTACATGTGAATACAAGGAGAAGTATACAACTATGGATAATATATACACCAGTGGTTATTTGCCACAAAGAAACACGGATAATGAAGTTTCACATTGCTTTAATCAGATTGCATACCAGTATTAGGGATCAGTAAGGAGCCAATTTGAATAATCCCCTATAAGGCTCTATTGATTGAGTACACTCTGGGGACTATTTGGATCTTTTTATTGGTACCTGCACATATAACTATTTAATGAATTATTTTTTTATTTTTACTCATCATGCATTATTAGGTAATAGAAGCAATAGTTATATTTCTTACGCATTTTAAAATATGGATTTTTAAATAAACATTATTATATTTATATATTAAACGATGCATAGACATATTTGATTTTATATGCTTGACATTTTTTAGAGAGCTGGAAAGCTTGTCATTTTTTAGATTTTAAGCCTGATCGGAGATTGGGTGCGCAGCTGCCAAAAAGCAGCTGCGCACCCAATCTATTTCTAAACAAAGGGGATCCCAGAGAAGCTTTTACAACCATTTGTGCCACAATTGCACAGTCGGTATGTGAATAATTTCAGTGAGAAACCTAAAGTTTGTAAAAAAAAAAAGAGTTAACTTTTAATTTTTTTTATTTGATCACATTTGGCGGTGAAATGGTGGCATGAAATATACCAAAATGGGCCTAGATCAATACTTTGGGTTGTCTACTAAAAAAAACCCATAGTTTTGATAGGTAATAAAAAAGAAAAACAAAGGCTCTATTTCTGTTTAAATGGAGTGATGGCAAAATGATCTGGTGAAGTTTTAGTCTGAAATGCCCGGTTAAGGCGTTAAAGATATACTAAACCTAATTTTTTTTCTTTCATTATTCGGACAGAACATGCAATTTTAAACAACTTTCTAATTTACTCCTACAATCAATTTATCTTTGTTCTCTTGCTATCTTTATTTGAAAAGCTGGAATCTAAGCTTAGGAGACGGCTCATTTTTGGTTCAGAAACTGGGTAGCGCTTGCTGATTGGTGGCTAAATGTAGATACCAAGAGAACAAAGAAAAATTGATAATAAAAGTAAAATTAGAAAGTTGCATTCTCTATCTGAATCGTAAAATAAACATTTTTGGGTTTAGTATCACTTTAAGTGTAACTGCCTAATTAAAAAACAAATTATGCTTACCTGATAATTTCATATCCATCGAGGGGAGGAGAGTCCATGGTTTCATTCATTACTGTTGTGAATTATGAACCTGGCCACCAGGAGAAGGCAAAGACACCCCAGGCAAGGGCTAAAATACGTCCCCCACTTCCGTCATCCTGCCGAGGGAGCCAGGAACAGTAGGAGAAATATCAGGGTAAAAAAAGTGCCAGAAGATAAATTAATTTAGGGCCGCCCAACGGAGATACGGGCGGGAGCCGTGGACTCTCCTCCCCTATATGGAAATGAAATTATCAGGCAAGCATAATTTATGTTTTCCATCTAAAGGGGAGGAGAGTCCACGGCTTCAATCATTACTATTGGGAACATATTCCCAAGCTCTAGAGGACACTGAATGAAACCGGGAGGGTAAAGTCGAACAGCCTGTAAAACTTTTTCTCCCAAAAACAGCTTCTGCAGAAGCAAAAACGTCAAATTTGTAAAACTTTGTAAAAGTGTGTAAGGAGGACCAGCCTTACAAATTTGCTCCATAGAGACCTCATTCTTAAAGGCCCAAGACAAAGCCACAGCTCTAGTTGAATGAGCCGTGATCCTCTGAGGAGGCTTATGTCCCGCTGTCCCATAAGCCAAGAGAATCAAGCTCCTCAACCAAAAAGATAAAGAAGTAGCCGTTTGCCCCTTGCGCTTCCCAGAATAAACTACAAAAAGAGATGTAGACTGTCTGAAATCCTTTGTTGCCTGAAGATAGAACTTCAAGGCACGAACTACATCCAGATTATGAAGTAACCTCTCCTTTGAAGAAGGGTTAGGGCACAAAGAAGGAACAACTATTTCCTGATTGATGTTACGGTTGGACACCACCTTGGGGAGAAACCCCAACCCAGTGAGAAGTACAGCCTTATCCGCATGAAACATCAGATAAGGAGAATAACATTGAAAGGCAGCTAGTTCAGATACTCTGCGTGCCGATGCAACAGGAAGAGAACCTTCCAGGACAGGATCCTAATGTCTATGGAATGCATAGGTTCAAACGGAACCCTCTGCAAAACCTTAAGGACCAAGTTTAAGCTCCAAGGTGGAGCCGACTGTCTAAAGACAGGCCTGATTCTAGACAGAGCCTGAACAAAAGATTGAATGTCAAGGAGCTCAGCGAGTATCCTATGCAACAAAACTGATAATGCAGAAATCTGTCCCTTTAAAGGACTAGCGGCAAGACCCTTCTCCAAACCATCTTGGAGAAAGGACAGAATCCTGGATACCTTCACTTTATGCCAAGGATACCCATGCTTCTCACACCAGGACAAGTAAGTCCTCCACACCCTATGGCAGATGCGACGAGTGACTGGCTTCCTTTCCTGAATTAGAGTATCAATCACACCTTCTGAAAAGCCTCTCTTGGCTATGACCAGGCATTCAATCTCGACGCAGTCAGCCTCAGAGAATCTAGATTTCGATGTTGAAAGGGGACCTGTAACAGCAGATCCCTGCGACAGGGTAACCTCCACGGCGGAGAGGATGATATCTCCACCAGATTCGCAAACCACGTCCTCTGTGGCCATGAAAGAGCAATCAGAATGGCCGAGGCCCGCTCCTGTTTGATGCGTACCACTATGCAAGGTAGAAGTGGTAACGGAGGAAAAATGTAAGCTAGACTGAATCCCCAAGAACCACTAAGGCATCTATCAGCTCTGCCTGGGGATCCCTAGACCTCGACTCGTATCGAGGTAGTTTGCAATTGAGTCTGGACGCCATCTGTGACAAATCTCCGCAAACACTCGGGGGTGAAGAGACCATTCCCCTGGACGGAAGGACTGCCTGCTCTGCTGAGAAAGTCCGCTTCCCAGTTGTCCACACGCGGAATGTGAATCGCTGAGAGCGAGCAGTTGTGGGACTACGCCCACTCCAGAATCCGAGACACCTCCCTCATCGCGAGGGAGCTCCTGGTACCCCCCTGATAGTTGATGTAAGCCACCAAGGTAATGTTGTCGGTCTGGAATCTGATGAAACTGACCGACCCCAGAGAAGGCCAAGCCTTCAGAGCATTGTTGACTGCTCGTAGTTCTAGGATGTTGATCAGAAGGAGAGACTCCTCCCTGGACCACTTTCCTTGTGCCATCCTGGCACTCCAAACAGCTCCCCATCCTGACAGACTGGCGTCCGTGGTCACAATCTCCAAGGACGGTCTCAACAAGGATGTCCCCATGGACAGTTGCTTTGGACGAATCCATCAAAAGAGGGAGTTCTGAGTCCCAGCATTCAGGGAAATCAGCTGTGATAGATCCGAATGGTCGCCGTTCCACTGTCTCAACATGCACAATTTAAGAGATCTGAGGTGGAACCTGGCGAATGGGATGACATTTATCCATAACACCATGAGACCTATTACCTCCATACATTGAGCCACCAATGGGCTTGAGGAGGACTGAAGGGCAAGACAAGTGGACGCAAGCTTCCTGCGCCGCTGATCTTTGTGAAATATCTTCATGGACAAAGAGTCTATTATTGTGCCCAGGAACTCCACCATGTTGCTGGGAACCAGGGAACTTTTTCCTGAGTTGATCTTCCAACCGTGAGATTGGAGCAGAAGAAGAAGAGCCCTCGAATGATCCTCTGCGAGGCTAAATGATGGCGCCTGAACCAGGATGTCGTCCAGGTAAGGCGCCACCGCAATGCCCCTGGATCTGACCACTGCAAGCAACGCCCCCAGAACCTTTGTGAAGACTCTAGGGGCCGTCGCCAGACAAAAGGAAGGGCCACAAACTAGAAGTGTTGGTCCAGAAATGCAAATCTTAGGAACCTGAAGTGGTCCCTGTGGATTGGCACATGAAGTTAAGCGTCCTTCAAGTCTATAGTCGTCATGAACCGTCCCTTATGAACTAGGGGCAGAATAGATCTGATTGTTCCATTTTAAACGATGGAACACTCAGAAACTTGTTTAAACACTTTAGGTCCAGAATCGGGCGGGACATGCTCTCCTTCATTGGAACCACAAAAAGGTTGGAATAGTACCCTAGACCCCTTTCTGCTAGGGGTACTGGTACAATACCCAGAGAGAGGCGAGATCCCTCAATCACTCTAGAAAGGCCTCTCTCTTCCTTGATCTTGAAGACAGGTTTGACATGAGGAATCTGCCCTTGGGTGGATGGGATCTGAACCCTATCCTGTAACCCTGGGAGACCACTTCTAGAACCCAAGGGTCCTGAACGTCCTGCCATGTCATGTCATGGTCCTGTCATGGTTATGCATCTGAGAATAGAGATAATCTATCCCCTACGTGATCCTGAGACCACCCCTCCATGCCGATTCTGTCTCGGCGGGCTTCTCTCTCTGCTTAGACTTGTTCCAAGATTGAGCCGGCTTCCGAGATCCCTTGGATTGGTCCAATTTTGCGGTGGTTTGCTGGCACTGGGCCTTGTCCGCACAAAAAGGGACGAGAAGAAGAGCCTATAGGCTTAGCCTTCTTATCCTGTGGAAGATCCCTTGCCTCCAGTAACCGTGGATATAATCAAATCCAATATCTGTTCAATAATCTCCCTTCCAGGAATATTAACCCTTGATTCTGTAAAGATAAAAAGGCGCCATACTGTGTCCCTGTCTATGTTATCATTATTAATAAAAAATGAAACAATCTTAACAGAATCTACTCCGTGGAACAGGAAAACGGCCCTTCAAGTGTGACAGGTTAGTAGCCTCGTTCCTGACATGGACTTGAGCGAAGAAAGCAGGCAGCGAAACTCGTCAACGCTGATTGCTTATGGAACTGTTAATATGAGTCGGGATGGTTTCGCAGAAAGACTCTCCCTGCATCTCCGGACTCTAACATTCACCCAGGCTCTCACTGAGAGGCTGACAGGACTACTTAATACTCCAGTCCCACTGTGAAGAGTACTACCCTTCATAAGAGACAACTCCGAAACTCGGGCACTCCTCTGCCATCCTTCTGTGACAAAAGGCAAACAATTACTGGGGGATGAGGGAAGATGGGGAGGTATTTAAGCCTTTGGCTGGGGTGTGTCTTTGCCTCCTCCTGATAGCCAGGTTCTTAATTCCCAATAGTAATGAATGAAGCCGTGGACTCTCCTCCCCTTTAGATGGAAATTTAATTTCAAAATGACCTGCAGAAAAATTCTCACAAAAAAAAAAAAAATATCACAGAAAGAGAAAAAAAGTTCTGTATCTGGGGTGGTGTATAGTGCGGAGAAGAGTTGGTAAGCTTGTTTAAACAACTAGGTCTTCAAAGAGCAAGTTGAATTTTGAGAGGCAGAAAACAGAGGTAGAGCAATTCATAGGGACTAACATTTGTAGAAGTTGTGCTTGCTCACTGTTAGACAAGCAAATCTAGCTAACTATATCTGAAAGGGGCCCCTTAGTAAATATTGTAGGATTTGTGGATGAAGAGGCAAAATTGAAGATATTATGTAGGTATTAGGTAACATAGTAGATAAGGTTGAAAAAAGACCAAAGTCCATTGAGTGTAACCTATACAAATCTAAAATACTAGAAACACTCCAGTTAAGCATAAATAACCCCACTAAAAGGTGACCCATTTAAAACTAGCAATCATATCCATGAATTTTTGTTTATATACAGAAATGTATCCAGACTATTTTTAAATGTATCTAGGGTATTGGCATTCACTACCTCCTTTGGTAATGAGTTCCACAATTTTATTGCTCTGACAGTGAAAAAATGTTTCCGTTGCAGGAGATTAAATCTCCTTTCGTCCAACCTTAAATTGTGACTGCGTCAGAAACAATTTTCTTTGAATAAACAGAGCTTCTGCCATCTCTCTATATGGGCCTTGAATATATTTATATTAAGTAATCATGTCACCTCTCAAGCACCTTTTTCTAAAGAAAACAGACCCAGTTTGGCTAGCCTGTCCTCAAAGCTTAAATTCTCCAATCCTCTTATTAGCTTTGTGGCCCTTCTCTGAACTTTTTCTAGTTTTGCAATATATTTTTTTGCAATCGGTCCCCAGAACTGCACTCCATACTCAAGGTGAGGTCTTACCAGGGCTTTATATAGTGATAGAATTATGCTTTCCTCCCTTGAATCAATGACTCTTTTAATACATGCTAGTATCTTATTAGCCTTTGAAGCCGCTGCCCTGCATTCTGCACCCATCTTTAGCTTGTTATCCATTACTACTCCTAAATCCCTTTCCTCCTCTGTTTGGCTAAGTCTTGTCCCATTTAAAAAATATGTTGCCTGCTTATTTTTACTTCCAAAATGTAGAACCTTGCATTTTCCCGTATTAAATCTCATTTTGCATTTACCTGCCCATACTTTACTCATTTTTGCAGAGCCCTTTGTAATGGAAGTCCATCCTGCTCTGACCTAATGACCTTACTTAACTTAGTATTATCTGCAAAAATAGAAATGTTGCTATTTAATCCTTGCTCCAAGTCATTTATAAAAAAATTAAAAAGAACAGGGCCCAGTACTGATCCCTGGGGGACTCCACTGATTACCTTTGTCCAATCTGAGTATGATCCATTTACTACTACTCGTTGCTCCCTATCTTTTATCCTGTTATTTATCCATGAGCTAACATTTTCAGCTATTCCCAATCCCTTAATTTTGTGCATTAATCTCTCATGTGGCACTGTATCAAAAGCCTTTGCAAAACATCAACTGATTCCCCTTTATCTATATTTTTACTTCCTCCCTCGTAGAATCTAATTAGATTAGTTTGACATGATCTATTTCTCCTAAAACCATGCTGATTAGAATTTATAATCTTGTTTACACGAATATGCTCATCAATATAATCCCTTACAATCCCTTCAAATATCTTCCCCACTATTGATGTCAGACTAACGGGTCTATAGCTTCCTGGATCATCCCTGCTTCCCTTTTTGAAGAGTGGCACCACATCAGTTTACGCCAATCCTTGGGGTACCATGCCTGAGGATAATGAGTCTTGAAAAATTAAGAGTAGAGGTTTGTCTATAACAGTGCTAAATTCCCTTAACACCCTTGGGTGTATTCCATCTGGGCCTGGAGTTTTATTTACCTTACTATTATCCAGTTTTTTCCAGATATCCTCTAAACATAACTCAGTTAATGGTATGGACTGGCATGTTCTATTTTGTTCCAAAGTATCATCCAATGGTTCCTCTCTTGTGTATACTGAAGAAAAAAAAAACTGGTTTAGTACCTCAGCCTTCTCCCTGTCATTATTTATCATGCTACCCTCCACGCATTTTAATGTACCTATATTGTCCTCCTTAGATTTTTTGCTATTTATGTACTAAAAGAACCTTTTAGGGTTAGACTTAGAATCCTTTGCAACTAATTTTTCATTTTTGGCTAATTTGATTGCTTTTTTGCATGCTTTGTTACATCCCTTATAAATATGGAATGTTGAGTCTGTACTATTTTCTTTGAATAATTTAAATGCCCTAAGTTTTTTCATAATTTCTCTTAACGCATTTTTATTTAGCCACATTGGCTTGGATTTTTTATTTTCATTTTTATAACCATATGGGTATGTGTTGATATGTATATTTATTTAACAAAGTTTTAAATATTATCCATTTATCCTCATCCTCTGTATTTTTATTAGAAAATACATTGTCCCAATTTATATTATTTAATGATTTCCTTAAATCGTTGAATTTTACTTTTTTAAAATTAAAAGTCTTAGTTAAACCTTTAAGACACTGCATATGAAAAGAGATTTCAAATGTGACCATGTTATGATCACTGTTACCCAAATGTTCTTTGACTTCTATGTTTGATATTATATCTGTATTGTTTGATAGCACTAAATCCAAAACTCCTAGTTGGCTCCTCTATTAATTCTGACAAGAAGTTATCCCTGAGAACATTTAAAAAATCTATCCCCCTTAGCTGAATTACTAGTTTCATTGGCCCAGTTTATATCAGGGTAGTTAACATCTCCCATAATTACAGCACTGTTATTAGCAGCCTCCGGGTCACTATAATGTTGGGGGGCTTGTAGCATGTTCCTAGTAATTTTTTCTTTAGGATTTTCCCCCCACTCTTTATTTCAACCCACAGGGTATCTGCATTGTCACTTGTATCATAAATATCTTCCTTTATTGTAGGTTTAAGGTTAGGTTTAATATACATGCAGATTCCTCCACCCCTTTTATTATTCCTGTCCCTCCTAAATAAAGTTTACTCCTCTAAGTTAACTGCCCAGTCATGTGAATCATCCCACCAAGTTTCAGTTATACTGATAACATCATAGTCCTCTTCTGCAACTAAGAGCTCCAGCTCCCCCTAATTTACCTGTCATGCTTCTTGCGTTTGTTGTCATACATTTAATTTCCATGCGCTTTCTGCTGCTACTTGGTGTGCTTTCCTCTTTACTTTCTAATGTGGCATTGAGATATTAAGGGAGTGACATATTCACAGACTGATCTCTCTGTTCTATTGTGTTCTAACTGACCCCCCCCCCCCCCCTTTTCCTAGTTTAAAAGATTAGGTACTTCTATAACAATTATTATTGACAAAATGCAAATATATGACAAGTTGCTGCATGGGCCATTTACTTTGGTTACAGCCTCTTTTTCTGTTTCTGAAGAAATTCTGCCTTGATTAGATTGTGTTAAAATGTTCTAATCTTATTGTGTAGACGTATATTGTATTACACCGAACCGCAGTACAAAGTGATAAAGCTGCCACATACGGTCTGAGGGGTAGATTTATCATAGTGCGAGCTGACATGATACGATGTAGCATATCATGTCCGTCGCACATCGATGAATGCCGATAGCATACGTTGTTGGCATTTATCATTGCACCAGCAGTTCTTGTGAATCGGCCGCTAGCAGGGGGTGTCAATCAACCCGATCGTATCCGATCTGGTTGATTTCTGTCCGCGGCCTCAGAGCAGGCGGACAAGTTATAGAGCAGCAGTCTTTAGAACGCTGCTTCATAACTTCTGTTTTGGTGCGGAAACAGGGGAATCAAGCTCCATACGGAGCTTAATAAATCAGTCCCTGAGAGCGACTGTATTTGGCTGCAGGGAAACAGAGATCCCTACAAAACACAGTGTGTGAAAAACTAAAAGGTACTTGGTGAAGAGAAGGGCTAAAAACAAAACATATGTAGCCATGGACAAAGTAGAGAAACCTATGAGTGGCATGAATGGAGAATATACAAGTAAGGAGATAAATGGTAAATATTTATCAGCCAGGTTCCATAGATCTCAGAATGGTAAATAAATTTAAAATAAAAAAAGTAAAGTTTGACGTGTTAAGTGCCTTGTCTCCATCCATTTGAGGGTAGTAGATGATTATCTCCTGCAAGTAGGATACTTTACATCAAGCCTTTCTAGTCATAGTGAAGAAAACTAAACAACAATTTGGACACCAAATACAATGAGAATAATCAAAACTAATTGAAGGTACTTTGGTTTGGGCCAATGGAACTTCATTTCCTGACAAAATGCTTGCTGGCCAGGATTGGCCATGCTTAAAGAGGCAGCTTAAAAGGGACACTAAACGCATTTTTTTTTTCTTTAATGATTCAGATAGAGCATGCACTTTTAAGCAACTTTCTAATTTACTCCTATTATCAATTTCTATTCGTTTATTTAAAAAGCAGGAATGTGATGCATAGGAGCCGAACCATTTTTGGTTGAGAACCTGGGTTATGCTTGCTTATTGGTGGGTAAATGTAAGCTTCCAATAAGCAAGCGCTATCCATGGTGCTGAACCTAAAATGGGCTGGCTGCTAAGATTTACATTCATGATTTTCAAACAAAGATAGCAAGAAAACAAAGTAAAATTGATAATAGGAGTAAATTAGAAAGTTGCTTAAAATTGCATGCTCTATCTGAATCAGGAAAGAAAAAAATCTGGGTTCAGTGTCCCTTTAAATCAACACAGCTATTGAATAGCTGTGTATATCACCTGTGCAGTATTTAAAGGGACACTCAAGTCCACTTTATTGAATCAGAAAGAGCACTCAAGTTGCCATGCCATTTTAAACAACTTGTCAATTTACTTTTATCATCAAATTTGCTTAGTTCTCTTGGTATTCTTTGTTGAAAGCTAAACCTAGGTAGGTTCGTATGCTTATTTCTAAGCCCTTGAAGGCCGCCTCTGCATTTTTACAAATGTTTCATAGCTAGACAGCACTAGTTCATGTGTGATAACATTGTGCTCATGCCCATGCAAATCTGTCAAAAGAACTTAAATAAGGTAGCAGTCTTCAGAGGTTTAGATGCAAGGTAATCACAGAGGTAAAAGGTATGTTAATATAACAGTGTTGGTTATGCAAAACTGGGGAATGGGTAATAAAAAGATTTTCTTTTTAAACAATAAAAATTCTGTAGTAGACTGTTCCTTTAACCCCTTCACCCAAAAGGACGTATATATACGTCTTACAGTAGTTTTTCTATCTTACTGCAAGACGTATATACACCCTAGCTTCAGGAAGCTCCAGCACTCTCGGCTGTCAAGTTACAGTTGGAGTGCCTGAAGCTTTTCAGGCATCTGCCGCATATGGAGCGCGATCAGTATTCCTCCTCCATATGAGGGCAGAGATGCCTGATCGCTACAGACGGTGACACTGTGTGTGTCACCATCTAACGATCTTCTGTTGGTGCCGACGGGAGGTGTGGGCGGGAGGCAGGGTGGGCATCCCAGCAGGAGAGGCGGGAGGAAACGGCAGGGCTCTACGCTACAGAAAAATAAAAATAAAGGGAGGGGGAGGGATGAGGCAGCTGCTGTGGATTCTATTTGTCTATGTTGCTGTAAGGGTGGCAGTAACCCTTTCTCCACGGGCATCATACAGAACTAAAACCTGCTTTAAGGAACCAACAGGTGCTGTACTCATTTAATACTTTTGTAAACTACAGAAAAGGGGATCCGGGGGTGTGGGGGACCCTAACTAAAGATCGCGGGTGGGGTGGACGGGACATTATGCTACAGAAAATATGTGTTAAAATTGATATACTTTTTTTTTTTTTTTTTAAAGGCAGTTTATAGGTACTGGCAGACAGCTGCCAGTACCTAAGATGGCGGGTAATAGTTAGAGGGGGAGGTTTAGAGAGCTGTTGGGGGGGGGGGGGGGAGATCAGGGAGGTAAGGGGGAATCCTACACTGCAGAAAATATGAAAATTAATAAAAAATATTTAAAAAAACCAAAAACATTTTCATACTGGCAGACTGTCTGCCAGTACCTAAGATAGAGGTTACCAGTGAGGGGTGGGAGAGGGAAGAGAGCTGCTTGGGACTGATCAAGGGGTGGGCAGTGTCAGTTGGGAGGATAATCTCTACACTAAAGCTAAAATTAACCTTTTAAGCTGCCTAATTAACCCCTTCACTGCCGGGAATAATAGATGTGTGGTGCGCAATGGCAAAGCCATATATGTCTGCTAATTCTAAACAAAGGGTATCCCATAGAAACTTTTACAAACATGTGTGCCATGATTGCACAAGCATAATGTAAATAATTTCTGTGAGAAACCCAAGGTTTGTGAAAAAACTTCAATTATGCTTACCTGACAATTTTCTTTTCTTCAGATGGAAAGAGTCCACAGCTGCATTCATTACTTTTGGGAATTCAGAACCTGGCCACCAGGAGGAGGCATAGACACCCCAGCCAAAGGCTTAAATACTCCTCCAACTTCCCTCATTCCCCAGTCATTCTGCCGTGGAACAAGGAACAGTAGAAGAAACATCAGGATGAAAAGGTGCCAGAAGAATAAAATAAAAAGACGCCCCACATAAAAAATACGGCTGTGGAGCTGTGGATTCTTTCCATCTGAAGAGAATAAAATTATCAGGTAAGCATAAATTAAGTTTTTCTTCATAAATGGAAAGAGTCCACAGCTGCATTGATTACTTTTGGGAAAACAATACCCAAGCTATAGAGGACACTGAATGCTAAAATTGGAGGGTACATTACGCGGCCCATTCTGAAGGCACCAAGCCCGAAACCACTACCCAACAAACCCCTTCCTGCGTCGGAAGCCAAGAAAACATTCCATAAGAGGAATATTGCCCGAGATGGAGCCCGGCTCACAAAAACCCAAATGGGTCCTAGGTCTTGACAAACCAGGGGGGCAACGCCCAGACCAAACAGAAACGACAAGGTTTAGAACCAGTCATCGGAAGAGAAAAAATCTACTCCCCACATCGTGCAAATGCACCCAGAAAACAACTGAAGACCAAGTCCTCAAATTGACAGAACTCCGAATACAGAAGTATTCAGAGACAAATATGGGAAGCAGACTCAGACGAAGCGCCCTGGGTCAAAACCCCCCAGCTATCCTTAGGATGACACAGAAGAAAATACTTGCTGAGAAGTAAAAAGTGGCCAAACAAGGTAACAGATTGTAAAATCTCCCAGACAGAGGATCAACTCTAGTCAACCCAGCCGCCAGACCTACACATAGGTCTCGAAAAAAGGGAGAAGCACAGAACCTCAACAAGGCCCTCTGCACCCCCAACCCGAAGATGACCAACAGGTCCTAGAACCCACTCCCAGCTGGACCAGCCCAAGCATCGGCAGGTCTGAAAACAGGGAACATCAAAAACCCCAACACCAGCACAAACTGGCGGAAGAATGGCCTTGGCCATCCCAAAAGAGTTCGGGAGCCAACAGAAAAACTCCTCTCTGGAGACAGTCGATAAGAAATCCAGCAAAAGGCCCAACAAAGGCTTGACGCAGAGCCAGAAAATCTCCAGGTGGGACAAAACAACCCAGAGAGCAAATCTCTCTGAAACAGTCTAAACCTCTGTTCCGACCTCCTGAACCCAGGAGGAGCCCCCATACAGGGACCACCCCCGGTAAAGGAGGAAATAAATCCCCCCCAAGAAAGGGAACAGATGTAAAGCAAGGCATGATGCCAAGGGCCAAACCCAGAGATCACATCTCCAACGAAGATGAGCTTCAAGGATCCCCTGGAAAAAATAGCCTGCCATGCTGAAGCTGATACCCCGCAACCCTTCGATTGACAACAAGCTGACCAAGGAAAACCGTACCTTAGAACATAAGGCAAGCCCAAGGAGCCTCAGCCTTCAGAAAACCTGGCCAATTGACCAGATCAACTAGCCAGACCATTGTCATAGTCAAAGTTCCCTGGAAGTGGAGGACCCAAATCAGGCAATCCGCAACGGGGTCCACGAGGACATAGCAGAAACCTCTGCAACCGGAAGCAACCAGAGCGATGATAGGTCCAAGCCCAAAATTTGTTTAAAACAAAATCCCGGAAACGCAACACCCCGTCTGATATAAAAAAACAGACCCACAGGGAAATATTACTCAAAAACTAGATGCCTGAGCAAGGAGCAACCGGCCCATCCCCGAGAACGGGAACAAGACTCACTCAAAATCTCAACCCAAGGGAAGAGAAGAGTCCTTGCAGGAGTCCACACACTCCCAGAGAGATCTTAAGTACAACAGAGTTGCACAAGGCCCCAAAGCCCTAAAAGGCGCACCAAACACCCCAGAGAAACATTTTGTACAAAGCCCCAAAGAGGGAGAGAACAAGGCTAGTCTCCATAATCTCCTCCGGAACCCCGAGAGAGAAGATCAGAGGAACATGATGCAGGGCATCCCTTTGTAGAAAATCCCCTAAGCGAAGCTTGGAAAAGGAGATAACGCAGTCCATCGTCCTAGAAAAGGAATGACTAACTCCCTCAGGACAAGCCGCAAGAAAAACGGACAAAGTCCTAAAGTTTCAACTCAAAGGAAGAGACACCCAATAACCCCAAGGGCAAACCGCGCAGAAGCAGACGGCACAAAGGAACCAAATCCTACATCC
The DNA here is from genome assembly GCF_027579735.1 of Bombina bombina. Classification (NCBI taxonomy): domain Eukaryota; kingdom Metazoa; phylum Chordata; class Amphibia; order Anura; family Bombinatoridae; genus Bombina; species Bombina bombina. The sequence goes on along the minus strand of NC_069506.1, from coordinate 89,843,461 downwards.
TCTAACCCACACGGGAGAGAAACACTCCAGTCCCGACAGGATGTCGTCTACAACAGAGAGAGTCGCACCGGAACTTTAAAATTTGAGTGTACCAGTAAAGCGCTGCAAAGCCCCTTTAAGGAACTCAAGGCGCTGCTCATTTTATCAACCTTGAAAGGAGGAAAGGCCAAGTAGACCTTGCCAAAGATCGAAACTGCGACCCTCGGTTTGCAACAGTACAGAGTAGCCATGGTGCATTAGAATGCTGAGCTAGCTGTCCCGCTAGCCCCAGACGCTAAAACTTGTAAGAATAACAAGTGAACACTTTGCTCCAAAACCGGACCAAAGCAGCCGAACAGGTGCCGCATGACTGAACTAGGCCTCACGACAGAAGTTAAAGGGACAGTCTAGGCCAAAATAAACTTTCATGATTCAGATAGAGCATGTAATTTTAAACAATTTTCAAATTTATTTACTTTTATCACCAATTTTGCTTTGTTCTCTTGGTATTCTTAGTTGAAAGCTTAACCTAGGAGGTTTATATGCTAATTTCTTAGACCTTGAAGGCCACCTCTTTTCAGAATGCATTTTAACAGTTTTTCACCACTAGAGGGTGTTAGTTCACGTATTTCATATAGATAACACTGTGCTCGTGCATGTGAAGTTATCTGGGAGCAGGCACTGATTGGCTAGACTGCAAGTCTCTCAAAAGAACTGAAATAAAGGGGCAGTTTGCAGAGGCTTAGATACAAGATAATCACAGAGGTTAAAAGTATATTATTATAACTGTGTTGGTTATGCAAAACTGGGGAATGGGTAATAAAGGGATTATCTATTTTTTAAAACAAAAATTCTGGTGTAGACTGTCCCTTTAACAGAACCCAATCAGGACCAGCCTGAAACCAGGGCCATCATTGCCAAGGTCACATATAAATCTCCCTGAACGGGGGAGAGCAACAGTCAACATAGGACTAAACACGTTCTAGACCAACTTTCTCAGAAGTAACATAGCGATGAAAACATCGCGAGTATAGAGTCCAGAATTTTTTTCCAAGGAAAATATAACTAACATGAGCTTTAACGAAATAAAATATCATCCTAACCGGATAAAATAAAAGAAGGCACCCATTAGGGTATCGCCTAAGAAAAAACAGCCAGCCCAACAGGGACCCTGTTTTTCCAAGCTCAAAAACTGGACTAGACACAACCAACACGACTATAAGAAGATTACGACATCCCCTTATATCTAATGTTGAAGGCTATTCAGAAGAAGACTGAGGATTCTTCAACCCATCCACAACGGGCTCTGCTACAGACACCAAAGCGTGCCTCAATAAGACACGAAGATGCCCCAGTCTATATAGAAAAGCACAGAATACCCCCGCCGGAGCAAAAGGCGCCTCCGGCCCTGAAGGTTGACCCCCTGTACTCAGGGAAAGTCGTTCCCCCAGGGAGCTGAACAGGCCCCATGCCTGAAGAGCCCCGGAAACCGGAACACGAAAACAGTATCTTAAGCCACCCTATGGAAGCTGTAGATTCGCCAGCACCAAGATTATGGACATGCCACATCGTGCCGAAACCCCCCGGGAAAACAAGCCACCTTCCAAAGAAGGTTAAGCAAAGTCTGGGTCACCTGCATGTGTAGTAAGAAAATATTTAAGGGAACTTGCCACTTGGGGGACAGAACCCCTAGAGGCGGATGGCTCACCGGCCCCTTGATTCCCCGATCTGGAGGAATTGAGCACTCTAATACGGCATTCAGAACATAACTGGTAGGCTAGTATCATCCGGGGCAAAATGCATTCTGCGCAAGGAGTAGAAAATAAAACAGACGTCCGTCTCCGCAATATCAGATTCCTCCATAAACGGCAGCTGACACCCCCTGTGGCTGGGGCACTCACCACCTCCTATGTACCAGACACCAGCAGACCAGAATTTCTCAGTCGCCACACAGTCAGGAACACAGAAATGAAAGCGAAACATGTAACCACACCCGGTCACAAGGTGAATCGTATAGTCCAAAAAGTGCGCCCAACCAAAAGGATGCGTCGCTTGAAAAAAAAAAAATGTTATGTTCCACAAGCCATGAGCCTAAAAACACTAAACATAAGCAGGTTGAATCACATAACATGATTAAAAAAAAACCTGTTCAATAACCCCCCTTGATTCCAAGATACTAAAGGAGTCTCACTGAGACCATGAGACATAATCGAGACCCGCGAGGTGGTAGTCCCTCGGGAAACATAATACAGTACATTTCTGAAGAAAGTAAAATTAAACAATCTTATCGGAATCTACGCTGTGGAACAGGAACATTGCCCTTCAAGTGTGACGAATAGTAGCATCACCTCGGCCATGGACTTGAGAGAAAAAAGCAGGCAGTGAAACTTGTCAACGCCGATTGCTTGTGGAGCTGTTAATATGAGTCGGGATGGTTTAGCAGGAAGACTCTCCCTGCATCTCCGGACTCTAACTTTCATCAATGCCCTCACTGAGGGGCTGATAGGATTACTTAAAACTCCCTTCCCATGTCGAAGAGTACTACCCTCCATAAGAGACGATTGAAAATCTGACACTTCTTTGCCAACCTCCTGGGATGAAAGACTCTTTCCATTTATGAAGAAAAAGTAATTTTTTTTTTAAATTTGATTGTATTTGGCGGTGAAATGGTGGCATGAAATATATCAAAATGGGCCTAGATCAACACCTTGGGTTGTCTACTTAAAAAATATATATATAGTTTTGACAGGTAAATAAAAAAAACACAAGGCTCTATTTCTGTTTAAATAGAGTGATAGCAAAAATGCTAAAAATTCTGTGGTATTTTGGGCAAGTTTTTGTCTGAAAGTCCCAGCAGTGAAAGGGTTTAACTCTGAAGCCAACATTTGTGTAACTCATACAAAAAAAAGCCAAAAGGAACATTTTTTTACATTATATTAAAAATGCTGTAATAAACTCTGTTTTGTGAAGGCAGGGCACTAAGATGTTGCTTTTGAACTGGAATGCTTAAAATTCTGATAGACCTTTCCTGAGGCAACAAAGGCAAATGTTGAGTTAAATGCACATAAGTTTCCCTTCCCCTGAAGCATCAGTCCTAGCACATGACTGCTGATGAATGTTTTAATAGAAAAAGTAAACAATACTATGCATATAGAGGTCTCTGTACATAGCAATATGGCATCCAAACAGGTTATCAAAGAAAATAAAAGCACTTGTCATGCAAATATTGTTTTGCCATTTATTTTATATTGATAACTGACCACCACCTATATCCCTGACACTCATGCAGAAAGACTTGTAATGAAAGACAAACCAATGTGTCAGAAAATTAATTTATGTATGTGGACACCATTGCTACTTTAAAATGTATGTTTCCCCTTAATGAGACCTCCCAAGTATTCCACTGTATTGTAATGTAATGTTATTGTGTAAAAAATGAAATCATAATGTAAACTAAGAAGTACATATAGGTAATACAGTAAAGTGTGTCACCAATAATTCATAGAAGTTGAGATTAAAAAAAAACAAAAAAAAAAAAAAAAAAACACACACACAAAACAAAACACAACAAACAGAAGAGTTAAAAAAAAAAAAAACAAGAAAAAAAACCAGGTGGATAAACATTAATTCCCAGGGCAGTCATTCTCGTTCTATGATTGCCCCCTGGTGGAAACCTAAAGAATAGGCAGCACAGGTGTTTTCAGATGACCTGACAACCAAAAATGTATCCGAATGATACAGTACCACTGTAGAGTTTGATTTACCAAAGTTTTTTATAAGCAACATTTATAACATGAGGCATAATCAAATATAAAAAACAAAGCCCCTCTGGTAGGCTTACCTTGTCTCTGGGTTGTAGCCTAATATGTAGAAGAAAGAGTCTATCCTGGCTTTAAACTCTCGAGCAGCAAATATATCTGAGAAGTGTGAGATGCTGCACTTCCCCCTGCCAAAAGATATTAGAAAATCATTATCAGATCATCCCATGAGGAAAATATTGTATAATTACCAATGCTTCATCACAAATATGCCAAAGAACATATCTTTATTCACTTTCCGTGGACTCTTTTTTTTTTTTTTTTTATATCAACTCTTAAAGGGACATGAAACCCAACATTTTTCTTTCATGATTTAGCATACAATTTTAAACAGGAGCAACAATGCTATACTGGGAGCTAGCTGAACACATCTAAGCAAATGACAACAGCTAGCTTCCAGCTCCTGAGCCTACCTAGGTATTCTTTTCAACAATTGATATCAAGAGTACAAAGCAAATTAGATAATAGAAGTAAATGGAATGTATGTATTCTGTATCTGTATTTCTCTACTCCCTCCTCTCTTCAATCTCTCTTTTAACCCTCTCCCTTCACTCTCAAGCCATATCTTCTCTTTACACTTTCTTTTCCCTCTCTCATATCTTTTCCACTCTCACTTTTCCTCTCCAATCTCTCTCTCTCTGCCCCTGTTTACCCTCTTAGTAGTAACAGTCTAAGCACTAAAGGTGTCCATACAGCTCTAGAGGAATAACATATTTTCCCTTTCATGGATATAGAATATCCCTTTCCATTTTTTTTTTTAGCAAATAGCCAAAAATGTGTTTCTCATTGCTGCAATATGACACATTTTGCAAATATTGGGCCAGATAACAAGTAGAGCAGTATTTAATGCTCCTTGCTACGTTCTTCAAATGGCAGAATATGTTCTATTTATTCATAAATACATATTTCTACATATATATGATGGTATTTTGGTTTGTTTTATATATATATATATATATATATATATATATATATATATATATATACAGCTATGTATAGGAAAATCTATTAAAAAATGCTATGTGCAGAACATTGGAATGTGAAATATTTACAGTGCATACACAGTTAAACACTATTAAAAAATCAATATTGCATAAATATGTTTTTTCATGTTTTCAGCTATGTGACTGTATATATATATATATATATATATATATATATATATACACACACATACATATATATATACACATACATACATATATACACATACATACACACACACACACCTCACCTTTAGACCTTTGTGTCTCAATGTTAAAGCCCTTTGTCTGCCTTTTTTCCCCTCTAACACCTCAGGACCTCATATCTTTGAGCCCTTATAACTTTTTGTGCAATTTTAGAGTTATTATGAGCGTAAATGTAATGCATTTTTTATGTGCTAAGCAAAAGTTAACCAGAGATCTGAGGATGCAGTATCCCGACGTCCGTTAACTTCAACTGCGCTCAAGTGAACACGTTTACTTTCAACTTGTAATACGATCACTACAATCAACGAGTGCAAACAGCCGCGATAAACCCCTTTTCCCTTGTGCGTAACTGTTAGCGTGCCACTCATAGTCTGGCTCATGCGATAACTTTGCTACTTGCAGCACACCACCAGACTTCAGACAGTGAGCGAATGTTAATTTTTGAGTCCTGTATATATAGATATTTGAAAGGACTTCAAAGTTAATATTTTTTTAGCTGCATCTAAGAGAGGAAATGTAAAAATGCAGTAGTATTTTGCTTTGAAAAGATGCTGCGGGGGCAGTTTTGGTGCAGGCTCTCTAATGCTACTACAGCCAATCAGATTTAAATAGCCCCGTGGTACACACGTGTTTTTATGCCTGATGAAACCGCTGTTGTCTTTAATGGCGAGAAACGCGTTGTACTTTAAATTAAAGATTGCTTTTATTTTAATGCCACATTCCAGATGTTGTGGTTTCTTTTTGCCTCTCTGGAACAAACTATAATTTCATCCTGAATTACTAACAGTCTATGAAGGTTTCAGATTGCTGTATTCCACTTGGCACAACTGAAAAGTTATTTGAGCCTGAAGTTTGGATCAGCGATGCGTATATTACACACATACCGCTACAGAAACTCCATGACTTCTGAGTAAACCAGAGAGAATTGGTCTGACGATTTTGGTTCCATCTGGTGGGAACAGCGTACAGACTGCTGTTAAAGGTCAGCCTGCTCGTAAGCACCTTATTCTCCAAAGGTGCCACTGCTCTTGTGCCCTTGACACACTATCTGTTATCGTCTTTGTTTAGAATAACCAGCACACTGTGGGATACAAGAGGAGCTCTGTCGAGTGTACCATTATACACAAGCACTATCATTGATTGTTTCCTGAATTCTTTGGACTTTGATTGATTTTAAGGACTTATATGAGACACATATGAGACACATTTTTATTTAGAACCAATTACCAAGTATCACTCTTTAGTACCAGTATTTTACTTAGTTCATTTAATTCAACTTATTATATTTATTCACCAATTATTTTTTTTATCTTTGCAGAAATACTTAAAGGGATAGGAAAGTCAAAATTAACCTTGCATGATTCAGATAGAGCAGGTCATTTTAAGACGCTTTTAAATTCACTTCTATTTTCAAATGTGCTTCATTCTTTTAGTATCCCTTGTTAAAAAAATGAATATGCACATATCATACACTAGTGGGAGCTGCTGCTAATTGGTGCCTGCACACATTTGTCTCTTGTGATTGGCTAAATAGATGTTTTCAGCTTCCTGTTAGTAGTGCAATGCTGTCCCTTCAGCAATGGATAACAAGAGAATGAAGCAAATTTGATAATAGAAGTAAATTGGAAAGTTGTTTAAAATTGTTCTATCTGAATCCTAAAAGAAAATTTTGAGGTTTACTATACCTTTAACTAAAGCACTCTGCTTTACAGATAACCTTAGTGGATAACTTTTTTTTATTCCCTAATGCTAGCCTGCAACTAAAAGTTGACCTCTGAGGTTGCAAATGTCAAAAAGTCCAGACTTGTTCGCTAGGACAGTGTTTCTTAACTCCAGTCCTCAGGACCCTTAACAGGCCAGATATTCATTATATCTTAACTGGAGCACAGGTGAAATAATCAGCTAATGGGTCAGAGCAGGTTAGTAACAGCTTTCCAAACTTTCATGTTGGAAACACACTTTTTAGACCTACATCATTTCGCAATTACAATTATACAATTCAGTTGTACCAGCAAACAGGAGGTTAAATAGCTTGTTTTAAGACACATACATAAATGATATAATAACTAAATGTATTTACAAGTAACAGTAAGTATGTGCAAGAATTAAAAAAAAAGTTTAACACCACCAATAGCTACTTACTATTTTAATGGGGTGTATGAGGTTGATGGGAAGAACACAGTTTCTGAATATTTGGTGGAATATTAGATAAAGACACTCGCATTTCATCATCAAGCATTTTTAAGCTTCCACTTCCTATGCATAAATCAAGAGCAGGAGCAGCAATGCACTACTGGGAGCTAGCTGCAAAAAAAACAAACAAAAACAAAAAAACACTGACTTCTGACTTCAGCTCAGCATTTAAGCTGCCACCCTCAGAGCTCTGCGAGTCTGACTGACTACACATACAGCAAACTCACTGCTGTACCACTCACTGACTACACATGCAGTCACAAGCCGATTGAGGAAACTATATACGTGTAGTCAGGAGCCAATGTGCTGCCAAAGCCGCTAATGGCAATAGTATCAGTTCCCGCTGAACTGCGCCAATGGGTTAAGATGATCTGTGACCCACTAGGTGTCAACCACGTGATATGCGTAGCAGGCAGGCAGAAAGTCGAAAACCCCCCAGAAAACAGAATTTATGCTTACCTGATAAATTACTTTCTCCAACGGTGTGTCCGGTCCACGGCGTCATCCTTACTTGTGGGAATATCTCTTCCCCAACAGGAAATGGCAAAGAGTCCCAGCAAAGCTGGCCATATAGTCCCTCCTAGGCTCCGCCCACCCCAGTCATTCGACCGACGGACAGGAGGAAAAATATAGGAGAAACCATATGATACCGTGGTGACTGTAGTTAGAGAAAATAATTCATCAGACCTGATTAAAAAACCAGGGCGGGCCGTGGACCGGACACACCGTTGGAGAAAGTAATTTATCAGGTAAGCATAAATTCTGTTTTCTCCAACATTGGTGTGTCCGGTCCACGGCGTCATCCTTACTTGTGGGAACCAATACCAAAGCTTTAGGACACGGATGAAGGGAGGGAGCAAATCAGGTTACCTAAACGGAAGGCACCACGGCTTGCAAAACCTTTCTCCCAAAAATAGCCTCCGAAGAAGCAAAAGTATCAAATTTGTAAAATTTGGCAAAAGTGTGCAGTGAAGACCAAGTCGCTGCCTTACATATCTGATCAACAGAAGCCTCGTTCTTGAAGGCCCATGTGGAAGCCACAGCCCTAGTGGAGTGAGCTGTGATTCTTTCAGGAGGCTGCCGTCCGGCAGTCTCGTAAGCCAATCGGATGATGCTTTTAAGCCAAAAGGAAAGAGAGGTAGAAGTCGCTTTTTGACCTCTCCTTTTACCAGAATAGACGACAGAGAAGATGTTTGTCTGAAATCTTTTGTAGCTTCTAAATAGAATTTTAGAGCACGGACTACGTCCAAATTGTGTAACAAACGTTACTTCTTTGAAACTGGATTCGGACACAAAGAAGGTACAACTATCTCCTGGTTAATATTTTTGTTAGAAACAACCTTTGGAAGAAAACCAGGCTTAGTACGCAAAACCACCTTATCTGCATGGAACACCAGATAGGGCGGAGAACACTGCAGAGCAGATAACTCTGAAACTCTTCTAGCAGAAGAAATAGCAACCAAAAACAAAACTTTCCAAGATAACAACTTAATATCTATGGAATGTAGAGGTTCAAACGGAACCCCTTGAAGAACTGAAAGAACTAGATTTAAACTCCAGGGAGGAGTCAAAGGTCTGTAAACAGGCTTGATCCTAACCAGAGCCTGAACAAATGCTTGAACATCTGGCATAGCTGCCAGTCGTTTGTGTAGTAAGACAGATAAAGCAGAAATCTGTCCCTTTAGAGAACTCGCAGATAATCCTTTATCCAAACCTTCTTGCAGAAAGGAAAGAATCTTAGGAATTTTTACCTTATTCCAAGGGAATCCCTTGGATTCACACCAGCAGATATATCTTTTCAATATTTTATGGTAAATCTTTCTAGTTACCGGTTTTCTGGCCTGAACCAGAGTATCAATCACAGAATCTGAAAACCCACGCTTTGATAGAATCAAGCGTTCAATCTCCAAGCCGTCAGGTGGAGGGAGACCAGATTTGGATGTTCGAATGGACCCTGAACAAGAAGGTCCTGTCTCAAAGGTAGCTTCCATGGTGGAACCGATGACATATTCACCAGGTCTGCATACCAAGTCCTGCGTGGCCACGCAGGAGCTATCAAGATCACCGAGACCCTCTCCTGTTTGATCCTGGCTACCAGCCTGGGAATGAGAGGAAACGGTGGGAACACATAAGCTAGGTTGAAGGTCCAAGGCGCTACTAGTGCATTTACTAGAGTCGCCTTGGGATCCCTGGATCTGGACCCGTAGCAAGGAACCTTGAAGTTCTGACGAGACGCCATCAGATCCATGTCTGGAATGCCCCATAATTGAGTCAACTGGGCAAAAATCTCCGGGTGGAGTTCCCACTCCCCCGGATGGAATGTCTGACGACTCAGATAATCCGCTTCCCAGTTTTCCACACCTGGGATGTGGATCGCAGATAGATGGCAGGAGTGATTCTCTGCCCATTGTATTATTTTGGTTACTTCTTTCACCGCCAGGGAACTCCTTGTTCCCCCCTGATGATTGATATACGCAACAGTCGTCATGTTGTCTGATTGGAATCTTATGAATCTGGCCTTTGCAAGCTGAGGCCAAGCCCTGAGAGCATTGAATATCGCTCTTAGTTCCAGAATGTTTATCGGGAGAAGAGACTCTTCCCGAGACCATAGTCCCTGAGCTTTCAGGGATTCCCAGACCGCACCCCAGCCCACTAGACTGGCGTCGGTCATGACAATGACCCACTCTGGTCTGCGGAAGCTCATTCCCTGGGATAGGTGGTCCAGGGATATCCACCAACGGAGTGAATCTCTGGTCTTCTGATCTACTTGAATCACTGGAGACAAGACTGTATTGTCCCCATTCCACTGTTTCAGCATGCACAGTTGTAATGGTCTTAGATGAATTCGCGCAAAAGGAACTATGTCCATTGCTGCAACCATCAACCCTACTACTTCCATGCACTGAGCTATGGAAGGACGTGGAACAGAATGAAGAACTTGACAAGAAGTTTTGACTTTCTGACCTCTGTCAGAAAGATCCTCATTTCTAAGGAATCTATTATTGTTCCCAAGAAGGGAACTCTTGTTGACGGAGACAGAGAACTTTTTTCTATGTTCACCTTCCATCCGTGAGATCTGAGAAAGGCCAGAACGATGTCTGTATGAGCCTTTGCTTTTGAAAGGGACGACGCTTGTATTAGAATGTCGTCCAAGTATGGTACTACTGCAATGCCCCTCGGTCTTAGAACCGCTAGAAGGGACCCGAGTACCTTTGTGAAAATCCTTGGAGCAGTGGCTAATCCGAATGGGAGGGCCACAAACTGGTAATGTTTGTCCAGAAAGGCGAATCTTAGGAACTGATGATGTTCTTTGTGGATAGGAATATATAGGTACGCATCCTTTAGATCCACGGTAGTCATAAATTGACCTTCCTGGATAGTGGGTAGAATCGTTCGAATGGTTTCCATTTTGAACGATGGTACCCTGAGAAATTTGTTTAGGATCTTTAAATCCAGAATTGGTCTGAAGGTTCCCTCTTTTTTGGGAACTACGAACAGATTTGAGTAAAATCCCATTCCTTGTTCCGTCATTGGAACTGGGTGTATCACTCCCATCTTTAGCAGGTCTTCTACACAATGTAAGAACGCCTGTCTCTTTATTTGGTTTGAGGATAAGTGAGACATGTGGAACCTTCCCCTTGGGGGTAGTTCCTTGAATTCCAGAAGATAACCCTGAGAAACTATTTCTAGCGTCCAGGGATCCTGAACATCTCTTGCCCAAGCCTGAGCAAAGAGAGAGTCTGCCCCCCACTAGATCCGGTCCCGGATCGGGGGCTACTCCTTCATGCTGTTTTGTTAGCGGTAGCAGGCTTCTTGGTCTGCTTACCCTTGTTCCAGCCTTGCATCGGTTTCCAGGCTGGTTTGGACTGTGAGGCATTACCCTCTTGCTTAGAGGATGCAGAATTAGAGGCCGGTCCGTTCCTGAAATTACGAAAGGAACGAAAATTAGACTTATTCTTGGCCTTGAAAGGCCTATCTTGTGGGAGGGCGTGGCCCTTTCCCCCAGTGATGTCTGAGATAATCTCTTTCAATTCTGGTCTAAAGAGAGTTTTACCCTTGAAGGGGATGTTAAGCAATTTTGTCTTGGATGATACATCCGCTGACCAAGACTTTAGCCAAAGCGCTCTGCGCGCCACAATTGCAAACCCTGAATTTTTCGCCGCTAATCTAGCTAATTGCAAAGCGGCATCTAAAATAAAAGAGTTAGCCAACTTAAGTGCGTGAACTCTGTCCATAACCTCCTCATATGGAGTCTCTCTACTGAGCGACTTTTCTAGTTCCTCGAACCAGAACCACGCTGCTGTAGTGACAGGAACAATGCACGAAATGGGTTGTAGAAGGTAACCTTGCTGTACAAAAATCTTTTTAAGCAAACCTTCCAATTTTTTATCCATAGGATCTTTGAAAGCACAACTATCTTCGATAGGAATAGTAGTGTGCTTGTTTAGAGTAGAAACTGCCTCCTCGACCTTAGGGACTGTCTGCCATAAGTCCTTTCTGGGGTCGACCATAGGAAATAATTTCTTAAATATAGGAGGGGGAACAAAAGGTATGCCGGGCTTCTCCCACTCCTTATTCACTATGTCCGCCACCCGCTTGGGTATAGGAAAAGCGTCGGGGTGCACCGGAACCTCTAGGAACTTGTCCATCTTGCATAATTTTTCTGGAATGACCAAGTTGTCACAATCATCCAGAGTAGATAACACCTCCTTAAGCAGTGCGCGGAGATGTTCTAATTTAAATTTAAATGTCACAACATCAGGTTCAGCCTGTTGAGAAATTTTTCCTGAATCTGAAATTTCCCCATCTGACAAAACCTCCCTCATGGCCCCTTCAGATTGGTGTGAGGGTATGACAGAACAATTATCATCAGCGCCCTCCTGCTCTTCAGTGTTTAAAACAGAGCAATCGCGCTTTCTCTGATATGCAGCCATTTTGGATAAAATATTTGCTATGGAGTTATCCATTACAGCCGTCAATTGTTGCATGGTAATAAGCATTGGCGCGCTAGAAGTACTAGGGGCCTCCTGCGTGGGCAAAACTGGAGTAGACACAGAAGGAGATGATGTAGAACCATGTCTACTCCCTTCATCTGAGGAATCATCTTGGGCAATTTCATTATCTGTGGCAGTACTGTCCTTACTTTGTTTGGACGCTATGGCACAATTATTACACAATTTTGAAGGGGGAGACACATTGGCTTTCATCCATATAGAACATAGCTTATCTGAAGGCACAGACATGTTAAACAGGCTTAAACTTGTCAATAAAGCACAAAAACCGTTTTAAAACAAAACCATTACTGTCTCTTTAAATTTTAAACAGAGCACACTTTATTACTGAATATGTGAAAATATATGAAGGAATTGTTCAAAATTTACCAAAATTTCACCACAGTGTCTTAAAGCATTAAAAGTATTGCACACCAATTCAGAGCTTTAACCCTTAAAATAACGAAACCGGAGCCGGTTACAGATTTAACCCCTATACAGTCCCAGCTACAGCCTTTGCTGTGACTTTGCCAAGCCCAGAGGGGAATACGATACCAAATGACGCCTTCTAGGAACTTTTCCAACTACTTTCAGGTCCTCACACATGCATCTGCATGTCTTGCTCTCAAAAACAACTGCGCAGTAATGGCGCGAAAATGAGGCTCAGCCTACAACTGGGAAGGCCCTTCCTGACTGGAAAAGGTGTCTAACATAGTGCCTGACGTTAAAAAACGTTCCCCAAGTTTATAAGTGTGAATTATCAGCATAAACATGTATAAAATCTTTTTCTGTTTCAGAGTAAATAGTACATACCAGCACTATTTTAAAATAAACTCTTGATAGTAGAATAAAAAAACTACAACTAAACACCACATACTCTTAACCATCTCCGTAGAGATGTTGCCTGTGCAACGGCAAAGAGAATGACTGGGGTGGGCGGAGCCTAGGAGGGACTATATGGCCAGCTTTGCTGGGACTCTTTGCCATTTCCTGTTGGGGAAGAGATATTCCCACAAGTAAGGATGACGCCGTGGACCGGACACACCAATGTTGGAGAAATGTTAAAGTGTTGAAGCAGGGACACACCTACACACTGCTGCCAACACACTAACGTGTCACGACACACAGTTTGGAAAGCACTGAGTTAAGATATAATGAATATCTGGCCTGTTAAGGGTCATGAGGATTGGGTTTGGGAAACACTGGTCTAGGATGACTGACAAGCCTGTTCACACAATTGGTTGCATGCGAGCATGGGTTGTGATTTTCCTCTTGGCGATTTATGTAAGCCACTGTTACATTGTCCAACTGCAATAAAATGAAAGATACTTGCCAGAGTTTGGGCCATCTATGTAGGGCCCTGAAGATTGGGGGAGTTGCATGATATTTATTGGTAAACTCACCTCCTGAGGAGACAAAACTACCTGTGCTCTCATAAAGCTTAAAAGGACACTGAACCCAATTTTTTTCTTTTGAGATTCAGATAGAGCATGCAATTTTAAGCAACTTTTTAATTTACTCCTATTATCAATTCATTCATTCTCTTGGTATCTTTATTTGAAAAGCAAGAATGTAAGTTTAGAAGACGGCCCATTTTTGGTGAACAACCTGGGTTGTTCTTGCTGATTGGTGGATAAATTAAACCACCAATAAACAAGTGCTGTCCTGCATCCTAAACCAAAAAATGGCTGGCTCCTTAGCTTAGATGCCTTCTTTTTCAAATAAAGATAACAAAAGAATGAAGAAAAATTGATAATAGGAGTAAATTAGAAAGTTGCTTAAAATTGCATGCTCTATCTGAATCATGAAAGAAACAAATTGGGTTTAGTATCCCTTTAAGACTACTCCCCAGCCTTTTAGGCTGATGTCTGTCAATAACAGGATGCAGAAATGAGGCCCCCTGTACAAGGGATTAGTGGTTCTGTCACCATATCAGATACTGTTTTGTCTCCGGATCTAATAAAACAGGTCCTCGTAATCTCCATTCCCCTGTTTAAGCATGGACAATTTAGAGGCTGGAGATGAAATCTTGTTTGAGGAAAACAACATATTGGGCGGCACTATGAGGAAGACGACTTCCATGTATTGAGGAGAAGGCAGAGGAGGTGTGCTAAAGTAGAGCTAGTCTGTTGAAGCTGAACTCTGCATTGCTCTATTAGACTCAAATACTATACGTCTGTCTCTATGATTGACCCTAGGAAGGTCATCAGCGTTTGAGGAATCAAGGAGATCTTTGGAAGGTTAATGCACTGACCATGACTGCAAGCAGTTAAAGAGCAGGATCTGTAGGTTTCACAGTTAGCTTTTTTGCATATAGACAAATTGTACTCGGCTAGAAAAATGTAAAAATATATTTAGATCAATAATAACAACATATTAAAAAGCACCTTATGGCAGTACGTAATTATTTGTATGTCCTGTGGAACTTCAGTCATGAATTGGTTTACGGAGAATTAGCTACAAACATACAGTATTTTGTTTGAAGTTCTTCAGAGGGACAATTTGCAATATTCTGGAAAGTCAGGCATGAAAGCAGCAGAAAATCTGACTTTTGTTCTTCCACTTGTGTCAGTGAGTGCACAATACAATCTAAGCTACTTTACTTTTAGGTAGTTACATTTTTATGACAACAGCTTGCTTTAATTTAATATTAGAGGGCCATTATAGAAAAAAATGACAGGCTCTCATGTTAATGTTATCACTACCAACCCTGCAGATCTAGGTGTTGAACCCCACGGGTTTATTACATCATTCTATCTAGCCTTTATTTACTGCTAAAATCCCTTTAATTGAAGAAATCCCTAGAATCAAGATATGTAAATCCTCCAAATTGGTCTTATCCCATAGTCTATTTTCCTAGTCTTTCCGCTACCTTTTCTAGTTACTCAGGACTTACATGCAGTTTAGGGATAGAAGGGGTTAAACACAATCATCAAAGAGCATTAACTTAAAGGGACAGTCAATTCAAAATTAAACTTTCATGTTTCAGATAGGGCATGCAATTTTAAACAACTTTCCAATTTACTTTTATCATCATATTTGCTTTTGTTCTCTTAGTTGAAAGCTAAAACTAGGTAGGCTAATATACTAAATTTATAAGCCCTTGAAAGCCACCTCTTATCTGAATGAATTTGACAGTTTTTCACAGCTAGAGGGCATTAGTTCCCGTGTGTCATATAGACAACATTGTGCTTATGCCAATGGAGTTACAAATGAGGGGGCACAGATTGGCTAAAATGCAAGTCTGTAAAAAGAACTAAAATAAAGGGGCAGTCTGTCGAGACTTAGATACAAGGTAATCAGAGGTAATAAATATTAATATAAACCCGTGATTATCTTTTTAAAACAATAAAAATTCTGGTGTAGACTGTCACTTTAATAATAAAATGTTCTAGCAAATAAAATGATTGCATTACACTATTACACTTCTGTGTCCCTTTACTATAATGAAGAATTAGCTTTAAAATGTAAGAAAATCATAAATTAGGGCTTTTTGGAAAAAAGTTTAAGGGTCAGTAAACACCTTGTAATTACAAGATATTTCTGTTGTCTTGCGACAGAATAACAAATCCACCAAGTCTAAACATTTTAAATCAAGTCAACATTGTGTTTGCTGCAATTGTTTCTGAATAGCCAAACCCCACCTATCATTTGCCTTATTTGGAGGAGCCAATCCATACTTTAGTCAGCAGACAACGATAGATGCTATCATATTGCTAATATAAAGTGAAATGATTTGAAGTTGTTATTTGTTAAAGCCAATATGTAGCAGTGTTCACTGTGAGAAGTCTGCAGAGTGCCTTTCCAGGTCTGACATTTAAAGAAGCCACAATTTTTCAGTGCTAAAACAAATTATGCTTACCTGATAATTTTCTTTTCTTCAGGTGGCAAGAGTCCACAGCTGCATTTCTTACTTTTGGGAAATAAGAACCTAGCCACCAGGAGGAGGCAAAGACACCCCAGCCAAAGGCTTAAATACTCCTCCCACTCCCCTCATCCCCCAGTCATTCTGCAGAGGAACAAGGAACAGTAGAAGAAATACCAGGGTGAAAAGGTGCCAGGAGAATAAAAAAACAGACTTCCCACATAAAAAATATGGGTGGGGAGCTGTGGACTCTTTCATCTGAAGAAAAAAATTATCAGGTAAGCATAATTTGTTTTTCTTCATAAATGGAAAAAGTCCATAGCTGCATTCATTACTTTTCGGAAAACAATACCCAAGCTAAAGAGGACACTGAATGCCAAGACGGGAGGGTACAAGAGGCGGCCCATTCTGAGGGCACCAGGCCTGAAACCACTACCCAACAAAATCCTGCTTCGTCCGAAGCCGAGAACATTGAAAGGCAAAAAAACAAAACAAGGACTCTAGTCCTATAGTTTGGAAGCCCAGCTAGAGACCGCAAAATCAGACTAAAACGAGCCAACAGTCCTCCAGGAGACACCGCCGCCCAGCGGTCAGCCCCCAACCACACACCCCTTACTAGCAAAGGGAACACCAGGCCAAAACTCCCAAAGGGACAGGGCAAGAAAAAAATCAAAGAAAATTGAAAGGACACCACATAATTCCATAAAGGAAGACCCCTAAAACGAGCCCAGCTCATAAAGACCCAAATGGGTCCAAAACAGATAAGGGGAGGCAACGCCCAGACCAACATAACACAAGGTCTAGGACCAAGCATCCGAACAGCGATTCCTACTCTCAACGTCCAGTGGAAGCACCGAAACAACATTATCCTCAAGTCATCAGTAGTTAGAACCACTAACACACATATGCACATGCTATAATCAATCAACACTATTGGTATACCTAACAATTTGTTAGTCATTTAATAAAATTTAGTGCAAAGATATAGTGTTTGAATCATTAAATATACTAATATATGTGACTCAACATTAAGGTAATATATGTACTTTATATCGCATATTAAGTTTAGGCTATCTTGCTGCAACTGTTTTTAAATTGATTGTAGCCCAATTTTAAAGGTCATAATAAAGTTTAATTTTAAAACTCTCATACATGCATGGACTCTCCAATTGAGGGAAGAGTGCTATAATAGTATCCTAGTCAACTTCTATGTTGAAATTGTAAATAAAGAATACTGAAGTATTCAACACAAATACGTGTAGCAGAGCAAGTCGAGGTAAACACCCGAGTCAAGAACATGCAGCCGTCAGGACGACCCAAAGAAAGAATACTTCACTAAGAAGTACAATGCGGCTAAACAAGACATCGGATTGAAATACTCCAAGACAGAGGACACCCTCTAGGCAATCCCAGCCGCCAGACCGACACATAGGTCCCAAAAGAGGAAAAGTATAGAAACTCAACTAGGCCCATTACACTCCCGAGGAACAACAATCTCAGGACCTACTCCCAGCCGGGCCAGTCCAAGCGTCAATAGGTCCGAAAACAGGGAAACAGAAGAACCCTGACACCCGCTCACAAAAGAGCGGGAAAAAATGGCTTCAGCCATTCCACAGAGCTCAGGAACCCCCCGAAACTCCATAAAGACAGTTGACAAGGCCGAAAACCCAGAAGCGTCTAGCAAAGGCCCCTCCTGACATGGAGCCAGCAAGACTCCAGATAGAACAGAACAACCCAGAGAGCATGCCTCTCTCCAAATAGGGTAAACTCTCTGTTCCATCCCGTGAATCTTGGAAAAGTCCTAAACAAGGCCTCCATAGAACAAGCCCCCCCCCCCCAGGAAAAAAAAGGGGCATTAGAGACAGAGCACCTGCCCACGAGGAACAAGGCCACAGGCTGAATAAGAGAGCACTCTCCAACGCAGATGAACCTAGAAGAAATCCCCTGAAAACCTAGCGCACCTAGCAAAAGCCCCAGCAACCCGAAGAGCCAGGGCGATGACAGGTTCGAGCCCCCAATTGTTTAAGACCAACAATATCCCGGAAATTGAAACACCCGGTCTGACATAGAAAACAGACCCTCAGGGAGATATTAAAGTAATATCCAGGAGAACCCGGTGAACGAGAACACCTCCCAAGTCCCGACCCAAGGAAGAGACCACCCCATGCCAAATTAATTGGCATATAGCCCTAATAAAATTGTCTCCAAATGTGTAACAGGTCTCCTAAACACAGTGAAGTGAGCGGCAATTTAAAGGGACAGTCTAGTCAAAATAAAACTTTCATGATTCAGATAGGGAAAGCAATTTTAAACAACTTTCCAATTCACTTAATCATCGATTTGCTTTTTCATTAATATTCTTTGTTGAAAGTTAAACCTAGGTAGGCTCATATGCTAATTTCTAAAACCATTAAGGCCGTCCCTTATTGCAATGCATTTGGCAGTTTTTCACAGCTAGAGGGCGTAAGTTCATGTGTTTCATATAGATAACATTGTGACCACGCTAATAGATTTACAAGTAAGAGGGCACTGATTGGCTAAATGCAAATCTGTCAAAAGAACTGAAATAAGGGGGCAGTCTGCAAAGGCTTAGATACAAGGTAATCACAGAGGTAAAAAAGTATATTAATATAACCGTGCTGGATATGCAAAACAGGGGAATAGGTAATAAAGGGATTATATATCTTTTTAACAATAAAAATTCTGGAGTAGACTGTCCCTTTAATATGTTTGCTGAAACTTGTAATAATGGTATTGGAGTTTTCAGAATTACAATGCCTAATGGAATTTACAGCATTTTTCTAAAGCTCTATAATAAGTTAATTCAAAAGATTATCTTTTTCCTGGTCTGAAGCTCCTACCTCCCCCAGAACAAGTTGGAGCTAATTTGCCTTGAAATCAGCAACTCTGTCTATGTGGCACTGCACAAAGCAAACGCCTCCAGATGGTTTTGTTTAGGCACCATCTGAGTGCTGTTATTAAGCAGATTACTTGGTTTCACGTTCTGCCGGCATCTGTACTGCAAACCACCAACTGTAAAGAATTTCATCTTTGCACCTCTT
Organism: Bombina bombina; assembly: GCF_027579735.1. NCBI lineage: Eukaryota > Metazoa > Chordata > Amphibia > Anura > Bombinatoridae > Bombina > Bombina bombina. The sequence continues at coordinate 89,824,363 of NC_069506.1, read as the reverse complement.
AATTTCTGATTGAGATTTAAATCTCTTCCATAATCTTTCAATTTTCAACAGGCAGAAACATTCTCCTAAGCTAACAAGTGTGAATCAGGCTTTCTATAATCAATGCTAGGAGGAGCATTTCTCTAGCTGAAGAACTTGATGTACTATAGTAAATACAATATGCAATAAACCAGATTCACCAAAGATGCATAACAAAACAAGAGCACTGCATGCAAATAGTTTACAATCTAAACTGCAGCAATTCTCTGCGACTCCCGAACAGTATTTTAACTATGTGTAACCCAGCAAATAGGATAAACACCTTGATTTTCAGGATCAACAGTGATAAAAATGTCATCCACTATAATAGTCCTTTAATCTGCTGGTTATAAAGCCAGTTTAGTAAGTGGCAGGTTGTGCTCATACAGGGTTAAAAGAATAACAACAATTATAGGCTGATGTAAGCCCTAAGAAAAAAAGATGAAACAAAAAACAAAATACCAAGAAAATAAACTAAGGGATAAGACCATTGTGTGGTATTTATATATCCTGATGCTAGGGACTTGTAGAATGAAAGGGACCATGAAACACAATTGTTTGTTTCTTTCATGATTCACATAGTGCATACGAATGTACTTTTATTTTTAAATATGCTTCTTTATTTTGGTATTAAAAAGTGAAAGGGAAAGTCTATTTTAGAATTTTTACTGTTTAAAAAGAGATAATCCCTATGTTACCCATTCCCCAGTTTTGCATAACCAACACAGTTATATTAATTTACTTTTTACCTCTGTAATTACCTTGTATCTAAGCCTCTGCAGACTGCTCCCTTATTTCAGTTATTTTGACAATTTAATTTTAGCCAATCAGTGCTGACTGATAAGTAACTCCACGGGCGTCAGCATAATGTTATCTATATGGCACACATAAACTAACACCCTCTAGCTGTGAAAAACTGTCAAATTATCTGTAACCCATTCTTTACCCCTGAGACACGAGGTTTAGCACCCAAGGATTCTGTGAAGATTGAGAACAGGCCTTCTGAAAAAGGTGTAATCTGCCCCATACCAGAAGAGAATCTGGATCAAGGGCCACACCTTCATACTGATTTATAATAGGAAGAAAGCTTTTCTGACTGTTTAGCCTTGTTCCAGGAAGGATTAGATTTCCAGGAAGGTCTGGCTGACTCTTGTTTTTGAGACGAGGAGGAGGAGGATCTTTGGTTTATTGACTGACAAAAGGAACGAAAAAAAGTTCTATTCTTTTCCCTAGACTTCTTGCCTTGAGGAAGAAATGCTCCTTTATGTCAAGTAACAATAGAAAGTACGGCATCTAGACCAGGCCCAAATACAATCTTTCCTTGAAAAGGAAGAGATACAAGTCTAGAATGTCAAACCATGTCAGCCGACCAAGATCAGAGCCACAAAGCTCTACTTATCAAAGTTGTTAACGCCATATTCTTGGCATTTAGTCTGATAATGTCAACAACAGCATCACAGCATTTGTTGACCGAACAAGCTTCAGATGACGTTGAAAATCTTCAATAGAATCATTTGATATCTGTTCAGATAGATTGTCCCACCAAAGAGTAGAGGATGCCGCCACGCAAGCAATACTAATAGCTGGTTTAAACAAATAATCAGTTTGAAGGAAGGTCTTTCTGTGAAAAGGCTTTTCCTGTCCATAGGGTCTTTAAAAAGAGATATTGTGCTTTAAAAGTTAGTAGTCCAATTTGCAAGAATAGAAATGACACCAACTATCTTAGGAATTGTTTCCAAAAGCGCTGCATTAGCGATAGGTAAGGGAAACATCTTTTTGAATGCAGACCCTAGATTGAAAGGAAGAAACAGAATTTATGTTTACCTGATAAATTTCTTTCTCCAACGGTGTGTCCGGTCCACGGCGTCATCCTTACTTGTGGGATATTCTCTTCCCCAACAGGAAATGGCAAAGAGCCCAGCAAAGCTGGTCACATGATCCCTCCTAGGCTCCGCCTACCCCAGTCATTCGACCGACGTTAAGGAGGAATAATAGCATAGGAGAAACCATATGGTACCGTGGTGACTGTAGTTAAAGAAAATAAATTATCAGACCTGATTAAAAAACCAGGGCGGGCCGTGGACCGGACACACCGTTGGAGAAAGAAATTTATCAGGTAAACATAAATTCTGTTTTCTCCAACATAGGTGTGTCCGGTCCACGGCGTCATCCTTACTTGTGGGAACCAATACCAAAGCTTTAGGACACGGATGAAGGGAGGGAGCAAATCAGGTCACCTAAATGGAAGGCACCACGGCTTGCAAAACCTTTCTCCCAAAAATAGCCTCAGAAGAAGCAAAAGTATCAAACTTGTAAAATTTGGTAAAAGTGTGCAGTGAAGACCAAGTCGCTGCCCTACATATCTGATCAACAGAAGCCTCGTTCTTGAAGGCCCATGTGGAAGCCACAGCCCTAGTGGAATGAGCCGTGATTCTTTCGGGAGGCTGCCGTCCGGCAGTCTCGTAAGCCAATCTGATGATGCTTTTAATCCAAAAAGAGAGAGAGGTAGAAGTTGCTTTTTGACCTCTCCTTTTACCTGAATAAACAACAAACAGGGAAGATGTTTGTCTAAAATCCTTTGTAGCATCTAAATAGAATTTTAGAGCGCGAACAACATCCAAATTGTGCAACAAGCGTTCCTTCTTTGAAACTGGTTTCGGACACAGAGAAGGTACGATAATCTCCTGGTTAATGTTTTTGTTAGAAACAACTTTTGGAAGAAAACCAGGTTTAGTACGTAAAACCACCTTATCTGCATGGAACACCAGATAAGGAGGAGAACACTGCAGAGCAGATAATTCTGAAACTCTTCTAGCAGAAGAAATTGCAACTAAAAACAAAACTTTCCAAGATAATAACTTAATATCAACGGAATGTAAGGGTTCAAACGGAACCCCCTGAAGAACTGAAAGAACTAAATTGAGACTCCAAGGAGGAGTCAAAGGTTTGTAAACAGGCTTGATTCTAACCAGAGCCTGAACAAAGGCTTGAACATCTGGCACAGCTGCCAGTTTTTTGTGAAGTAACACCGACAAGGCAGAAATCTGTCCCTTCAGGGAACTTGCCGATAATCCTTTTTCCAATCCTTCTTGAAGGAAGGATAGAATCCTAGGAATCTTAACCTTGTCCCAAGGGAATCCTTTAGATTCACACCAACAGATATATTTTTTCCAAATTTTGTGGTAAATCTTTCTAGTTACAGGCTTTCTGGCCTGAACAAGAGTATCGATAACAGAATCTGAGAAACCTCGCTTCGATAAAATCAAGCGTTCAATCTCCAAGCAGTCAGCTGGAGTGAAACCAGATTCGGATGTTCGAACGGACCCTGAACAAGAAGGTCTCGTCTCAAAGGTAGCTTCCAAGGTGGAGCCGATGACATATTCACCAGATCTGCATACCAAGTCCTGCGTGGCCACGCAGGAGCTATCAAGATCACCGACGCCCTCTCCTGATTGATCCTGGCTACCAGCCTGGGGATGAGAGGAAACGGCGGGAACACATAAGCTAGTTTGAAGGTCCAAGGTGCTACTAGTGCATCCACTAGAGCCGCCTTGGGATCCCTGGATCTGGAGCCGTAGCAAGGAACTTTGAAGTTCTGACGAGAGGCCATCAGATCCATGTCTGGAATGCCCCAAAGTTGCGTGACTTGGGCAAAGATTTCCGGATGGAGTTCCCACTCCCCCGGATGCAATGTCTGACGACTCAGAAAATCCGCTTCCCAATTTTCCACTCCCGGGATGTGGATAGCAGACAGGTGGCAGGAGTGAGACTCCGCCCATAGAATAATCTTGGTCACTTCTTCCATCGCTAGGGAACTCCTTGTTCCCCCCTGATGGTTGATGTACGCAACAGTCGTCATGTTGTCTGATTGAAACCGTATGAACTTGGTCCTCGCTAGCTGAGGCCAAGCCTTGAGAGCATTGAATATCGCTCTCAGTTCCAGAATATTTATCGGTAGAAGAGATTCTTCCCGAGACCAAAGACCCTGAGCTTTCAGGGATCCCCAGACCGCGCCCCAGCCCATCAGACTGGCGTCGGTCGTGACAATGACCCACTCTGGTCTGTGGAATGTCATCCCTCGTGACAGGTTGTCCAGGGACAGCCACCAACGGAGTGAGTCTCTGGTCCTCTGATTTACTTGTATCTTTGGAGACAAGTCTGTATAGTCCCCATTCCACTGACTGAGCATGCACAGTTGTAATGGTCTTAGATGAATGCGCGCAAAAGGAACTATGTCCATTGCCGCTACCATCAACCCGATCACTTCCATGCACTGAGCTACGGAAGGAAGAGGAACGGAATGAAGTATTCGACAAGAGTCCAGAAGCTTTGTCTTTCTGGCCTCTGTTAGAAAAATCCTCATTTCTGAGGAGTCTATAATTGTTCCCAAGAAGGGAACCCTTGTTGACGGGGATAGAGAACTCTTTTCCACGTTCACTTTCCAGCCGTGCGATCTGAGAAAGGCCAGGACGATGTCCGTGTGAGCCTTTGCTCGAGGGAGGGACGACGCTTGAATCAGAATGTCGTCCAGGTAAGGTACTACTGCAATGCCCCTTGGTCTTAGCACAGCTAGAAGGGACCCTAGTACCTTTGTGAAAATCCTTGGAGCAGTGGCTAATCCGAAAGGAAGCGCCACGAACTGGTAATGTTTGTCCAGGAATGTAAACCTTAGGAACCGATGATGTTCCTTGTGGATAGGAATATGTAGATACGCATCCTTTAAATCCACCGTGGTCATGAATTGACCTTCCTGGATGGAAGGAAGGATAGTTCGAATGGTTTCCATCTTGAAAGATGGGACCTTGAGAAATTTGTTTAAGATCTTGAGATCTAGGATTGGTCTGAATGTTCCCTCTTTTTTGGGAACTATGAACAGATTGGAGTAGAACCCCATCCCTTGTTCTCTCAATGGAACAGGATGAATCACTCCCATTTTTAACAGGTCTTCTACACAATGTAAGAACGCCTGTCTTTTTATGTGGTCTGAAGACAACTGAGACCTGTGGAACCTTCCCCTTGGGGGAAGTCCCTTGAATTCCAGAAGATAACCCTGGGAGACTATTTCTAGCGCCCAAGGATCCAGAACATCTCTTGCCCAAGCCTGAGCGAAGAGAGAGAGTCTGCCCCCCACCAGATCCGGTCCCGGATCGGGGGCCGATATTTCATGCTGTCTTGGTAGCAGTGGCAGGTTTCTTTGCCTGCTTTCCCTTGTTCCAGCCTTGCATTGGTCTCCAAGCTGGCTTGGCCTGAGAAGTATTACCCTCTTGCTTAGAGGACGTAGCACCTTGGGCTGGTCCGTTTTTACGAAAGGGACGAAAATTAGGTCTATTTTTTGCCTTGAAAGGCCGATCCTGAGGAAGGGCATGACCCTTACCCCCAGTGATATCAGAGATAATCTCTTTCAAGTCAGGACCAAACAGCGTTTTCCCCTTGAAAGGAATGTTTAGTAGCTTGTTCTTGGAAGACGCATCAGCCGACCAAGATTTCAACCAAAGCGCTCTGCGCGCCACAATAGCAAACCCAGAATTCTTAGCCGCTAACTTAGCCAATTGCAAAGAGGCGTCTAGAGTGAAAGAATTAGCCAATTTGAGAGCATTGACTCTGTCCATAATCTCCTCATAAGGAGGAGAGTCACTATCGAGCACCTTAATCAGTTCATCAAACCAGAAATATGCGGCTGTAGTGACAGGGACAATGCATGAAATGGGTTGTAGAAGGTAACCCTGCTGAACAAACATCTTTTTAAGCAAACCTTCTAATTTTTTATCCATAGGATCTTTGAAAGCACAACTATCCTCTATGGGAATAGTGGTGCGTTTGTTTAAAGTAGAAACCGCTCCCTCGACCTTGGGGACTGACTGCCATAAGTCCTTTCTGGGGTCGACCATAGGAAACAATTTTTTAAATATGGGGGGAGGGACGAAAGGAATACCGGGCCTTTCCCATTCTTTATTAACAATGTCCGCCACCCGCTTGGGTATAGGAAAAGCTTCTGGGAGCCCCGGCACCTCTAGGAACTTGTCCATTTTACATAGTTTCTCTGGGATGACCAAATTTTCACAATCATCCAGAGTGGATAATACCTCCTTAAGCAAAATGCGGAGATGTTCCAATTTAAATTTAAAAGTAATCATATCAGATTCAGCCTGCTGAGAAATGTTCCCTAAATCAGTAATTTCTCCCTCAGACAAAACCTCCCTGGCTCCCTCAGATTGGGTTAGGGGCCCTTCAGAGATATTAATATCAGCGTCGTCATGCTCTTCAGTAACTAAAACAGAGCATCCACGCTTACGCTGACAAGGGTTCATTTTGGCTAAAATGTTTTTGACAGAATTATCCATTACAGCCGTTAATTGTTGCATAGTAAGGAGTATTGGCGCGCTAGATGTACTAGGGGCCTCCTGAGTGGGCAAGACTCGTGTAGACGAAGGAGGGAATGATGCAGTACCATGCTTACTCCCCTCACTTGAGGAATCATCTTGGGCATCATTGTCATTATCACATAAATCACATTTATTTAAATGAATAGGAATTCTGGCTTCCCCACATTCAGAACACAGTCTATCTGGTAGTTCAGACATGTTAAACAGGCATAAACTTGATAAGAAAGTACAAAAAACGTTTTGAAATAAAACCGTTACTGTCACTTTAAATTTTAAACTGAACACACTTTATTACTGCAATTGCGAAAAAACATGAAGGAATTGTTCAAAATTCACCAAACTTTCACCACAGTGTCTTAAAGCCTTGAAAATATTGCACACCAATTTTGGAAGCTTTAACCCTTAAAATAACTGAATCGGAGCCGTTTTAAGTTTTAACCCCTTTACAGTCCCTGGTATCTGCTTTGCTGAGACCCAACCAAACCCAAGGGGAATACGATACCAAATGATGCCTTCAGAAGTCTTTTATAAGTATCAGAGCTCCTCTCACATGCGACTGCATGCCATGCCTCTCAAAAACAAGTGCGCAACACCGGCGCGAAAATGAGACTCTTCCTATGCTTTGGGAAAGCCCCTAAAGAATAAGGTGTCTAAAACAGTGCCTGCCGATATTATTATATCAAAATACCCAGAATAAATGATTCCTCAAGGCTAAATAAGTGTTAATATCAATCGATTTAGCCCAAAAAATGTCTACAGTCTAAATAAGCCCTTGTGAAGCCCTTATTTACAATCGTAATAAACATGGCTTACCGGATCCCATAGGGAAAATGACAGCTTCCAGCATTACATCGTCTTGTTAGAATGTGTCATACCTCAAGCAGCAAAGGACTGCAAACTGTTCCCCCAACTGAAGTTAATGCTCTCAACAGTCCTGTGTGGAACAGCCATGGATTTTAGTTACGGTTGCTAAAATCATTTTCCTCATACAAACAGAATTCTTCATCTCTTTTCTGTTTCTGAGTAAATAGTACGTACCAGCACTATTTGAAAATAACAAACTCTTGATTGAATAATGAAAAACTACAGTTAAACACTAAAAAACTCTAAGCCATCTCCGTGGAGATGTTGCCTGTACAACGGCAAAGAGAATGACTGGGGTAGGCGGAGCCTAGGAGGGATCATGTGACCAGCTTTGCTGGGCTCTTTGCCATTTCCTGTTGGGGAAGAGAATATCCCACAAGTAAGGATGACGCCGTGGACCGGACACACCTATGTTGGAGAAATCTACTTAGACCATTTTTGGGGAGAATTTCAGTTATTGCCTCAGGAACCTTAAAAAAAACATTTGGGGTTTTAATAGACTAATTAAAAATTAAATCCAATTGCTTAATGGATTTTTCTTCTAGAGGCTTAGGATTCTGTACCCCTAAGGTACTTTAGACCCCTTTTAAGAGAGTTCTAAGATGTTCAATCTTAAAGAACCATTAAAATTGACATTTCAACAAGGCATAAAATGTTTCATTATTGCAAGTGAAACATTGTTGCAATATACATTCATTATTTATTTTGTGGCCTTTTGCTGTAAAATACATCTAAAAATTGAGCTTGTTTCACTTTCTCCCAGGGAGGCTTGGATTAATACTTTTAGCCAATTTATATGAGCTTTTGTTTACTTTTCCCTCCCTAAGCTTCTGTGGTGTCACATGCTTTTAAAAGGTGGATTATCAGTTTTGCATGAACACTTATGTAACTAAGTTGAATCAGTGCTAAACTTCCTTAAAGGGACAGTAAACCGAGCAAATAATGTTATATATTTGGTCTGGTAGCGGAAGCGAGCTACATTGAGTTTAATAGCGTGATCAGGCACGCTGTGACTAGACAGCGTTCCCGCGATGCACTTAGAAGAAAAAAACAGACCCGCTCAGTAGAGCCAGGAGAAGCGTTCTGTTTTGATTGTGAAATATCTATATAACCCTTTACTTTAGAAACATGGCGGTAAGCTAATGCTATATAACTCTGCACTATGTGCAGAATTATATAACATTATTTGCTAGGTTTACTGCCCCTTTAAGGAAATACAAGCAGGTACAAGAGGGCTGGCTACCTCAGTCTGCACATGTGCAAACAGAGTTTGTGCTATATTTGAATATTAGTTTGTGATTGGTTAGCAAGGGTTCTTTTGTTCTGAGGGACAGGAAAATAAGTTAAAAGAACATAAAACAATATACTCATTTGACAAAGAAAGATGCAGTTTTTATTGTAAAAGTATTCTTGTATATAAGGTTCATAATCATGAAGTTTACAATTTAAGCATAAGAGGAAGAGTAAGTATCCTGATCTGTAACGGACTCCTGATTGTCAGAACGTAATTTTCCCTCAGAAGATGGATCTGAGAAGTTAGAATCCAAGTCTGCAAGTAACTGTTTAGCAGTTCTGCTCTTAAAAAATTCAAACGTACTTGGCAAACCAGAAGAGAAATATTTGACAGAGACTTTTTTGCGTTTACTTGGAGAAGGCCTGGACGTCAACATTTCAGACACAGTAGTGTGCACAAAATCTTTAAATACAGGAGCAAAATCTGAAGAACTCCCCTGTACGTACAAACAGAGGGAGGACAGGCTGGCTAGAATGCATAAAGTGATCCATACATGCGCTTCACAGCTGCTGGAGTAGTAGGAATTAGCTTCCAGAAAACACACTTTAACAAATGATCAGATCTATTCTCTAAAGGATTTAAAGAAATTTTGACAGTTTGCTCCATAGCAGTAGATAATACATTTGCAGATAGGATTTTCACTCTAAATAACAGTGAATATGTCTTAACAGAAGATAGAACAAATTGAAATATGTAGGGACTTAAAGTTAAAATCCAAGAGCACTGCTAGTAAGCACAATAAGGACCTCTGCTGGAACAATTTACACAGGGTATAAAATATAATAATCCTGGCTCTTGAAAATTAAGGAAATGTACCCCCTATTGAGAGAGATATGGAGTAAGACACTGTAGTGCATCTGCATCAGCGCACAGAAGAACTAAAGGAAAAAAAAAGGTGGTCTTTTGCGCGCATGGAAAAGATTTAACCCTCGCATAGCCTAATAACTAAAGCACAAATGAAAAAAAAAAATCTATAGGCCAAAGAAAAGCACTAACTCGATCCTAACTTCTTTACCAGGAATAATTGTGTCACTGCACCATACTCCAGTCTCCTCTGTCTCTCAATAGCAGCTCTATGAGGGGGGGAAATGGGCATCAAATAAGTCTGAGAACCCCTCTCAAATCAGGAGCACCTGAATTCTTCACCTACCTCCTGGGAGGCAAAGATTAGACTAGAATACCAGTGAGGGGGAAGGGATGAAGTGCTCTTGAAAGTTTTGGGAATCTTTGCCTCCTCCTAGTGGCTAGGAAGTGAATCCAATACATAATGGATCATAGACTCACCACCTTATGAAAGAAAAAAATGAACATAGTAAGGCAGACAAGCTCTCCGAGACACAAATCATTTGGAGGCATAAAAAAATAATAAATAATTTAAAATAGCTGCAATGCACACCCTTCCCTGTAATGAAATGATGAGACAGAATTTTTCAGCTAAGTTTAATACACTGCTCCAGCTGAGAATCTTCTCAATGCAAAAGCCTGATTTGATAGTCAATGAGTGGAGGCATTATTTCAAGTTCAGTATTATCTTATATCTTGTGGAATTAACCCCAAGAAAGGAAGTGAGATGCCTCAAAATATCACCTCTGATAAATCAATTTTGTCTGTCAGGGCAAATAGATGATCAAGAGGGAAACATAAATTGGGTTAATAGCATTGTCCCATGGAAGATTTTTTTTATTTTTTAACATGTGATTACCAAGTATTTGGTTATAACAAAATAAGTTTTATAAGATAGCATGTTTAGTAAGCAAAAGTATAAATGGAGAACAGGGTTACTAGGAGTGTTGGAACATGATAGGTAAACTATTGTTGTATAGTTAGAGAGTTGATAGACCCAGAAGAAAACTAATAAAAACCCAAAGACAATCAACTTGAGGACATTCACCTGAGAGCAACTGCATGGTATGTGTCAACATAATCTGAGATAAAAAGCTCTCTATTCCGAATGACTGGGTCTGTGATAACCAGCTCCCGACCAGAATCTGAAAGGCAAAAACAGTTAACTTTAGACTAGGACATAACTTCATGATTTAAACATGTTGTTTTGTGGAGTGTGTGTGTGTGTGTGTACATAAATATCAAAGTGTAAATTACATTCCAGATCTTGCAATATTTTATCAGCAAAACTCCAATAAGACACCTAATGTGTAAGATACTGTTTTTCAGTGTCTGCTGATTGTTGTCTAGAGATGCTAAGAGATAGCAGAAATTGCAGTGGATGACGGGCCCAAATTATACAACAATAATTAGTCGGCTCAACTAAATTCTCAATATAAAAGGCGCATGCAGCTACCTTCAAAATGGCAATCTGCATAAAACCCTTTTATTCACTATATAATCAGACTCTTGTATGGGCAATGTCACTGTTCCGATATTTACTGGTATTCCTAGAAGAGTACTGATGTAAATATATTCTTTACCCACGTTTTATTTTAGAAAATCAAGTTTAAACGACTAAAATTAATGTTTAAATGGGGGGGGAATCTGAGGTTTTTCAGTGATGAAGTATTTTCAATGTGATTGCTACCAAGTAATGCTTGTCAACAAAGAATACCAAAAGAACAAAAACTGCACTCTCTAGCTAAAGCATGAAAGCTTAATTTTTTCCTCTCAGGTCCTTTGATCAGATGTATAGATCCAAAAGGCCTTTCAATCCCCTATTGTACCCAAAAGAGAACTCCGATACAATGGACGTCAGCTGAAGCCCTCCTATTCTTGCCCTAGTGAGATCTCTGGTGCGATGCATGTCCCAGCACCCTATAATACGTGCTATATGCGTTTGGTGGCTATGCACTTTTCTAATCATTGGCTGACTGGGTGTGTTCAGCTAGCTCCCTGTAGAAGCCTAGTTTTATCAACCTGGGGTACATGCACTCCTTTGGGTACTTGGTGCATTTGCAAGGGTACTCCAGGAGCTTCTCCCCCCCCCCCCAATGTTTGTGTTGTAAACATAACACACATCACAGAAAGTGGTGCTTGTCATTTAAAGCCTCATGTTCTCCAAACAGTGAAATAGGTCACTGCCTAGGTTGGTTCATTGTTCAATCTCTGATTCACATAATATTAGGAAAATCCTTCAATTTTAGCCTGTTAGTGGCATTTAAGTACTGGAGCTGAGCTTCACTGGTGTGCCACATGCATCAATTATATATGTGTTAAAGTTAGGGGAACATAGGTCTCAAAATGTATGCCTGCAGGAGAACTTGCCGTAAACAAGTTAAGAAACATTTCTGTAGAGTTATCAGTGTTTTGGAGCAGACTTTAACTATGTGTTTAACCCATTTGCAGGTGTTAAACACAGTTATATGTAAGCAATAGTGCAATAATTTACTCTAATAAATTATCAATTTAAGCAGCAAGTTAATCACACTTTTTAAAGAGACATATTAGTGCAAATTTTTATTTAAAAAAACCCCTAAATTTATGCTTACCTGATAAATTTCTTTCTTTTGCGATGTACCGAGTCCACTGTTTCATCCTTACTTGTGGGATATTATCCATCCTAACAGGAAGTGGCAAATAGAGCACCACAGCAGAGCTGTCTATATAGCTCCCCCCTTAACTCCACCCCCCAGTCATTCGACCGAAGGGTAAGGAAGAAAAAGGAGAAACTATAAGGTGCAGAGGTGACTGAAGTTTTCAATAAAAAATACTATCTGTCTTGAATAGACAGGGCGGGCCGTGGACTCGGTACATCGCAAAAGAAAGAAATTTATCAGGTAAGCATAAATTTTGTTTTCTTTTGCAAGATGTACCGAGTCCACGGTTTCATCCTTACTTGTGGGATACCAATACTAAAGCTTTAGGACACGAATGAAGGGAGGGACAAGACAGGAACCTAAATGGAAGGCACCACTGCTTGCAAAACCCTTCTCCCCAAACTAGCCTCCGAAGAAGCAAAAGTATCAAATTTGTAAAATTTGGAAAAAGTATGAAGCGAAGACCAAGTCGCAGCCTTACAAATCTGTTCAACAGAAGCATCATTTTTAGAAGCCCATGTGGAAGCCACCGCTCTAGTAGAGTGAGCAGTAATTCTTTCAGGAGGCTGCTGTCCAGCAGTCTCATAAGCCAAACGGATGATGCTTTTCAGCCAAAAGGAAAGAGAGGTAGCCTTAGCCTTTTGACTTCTACGTTTTCCAGAATAGACAACAAACAAAGAAGATGATTGACGAAAATCTTTGGTTGCCTGCAAATAGAACTTCAAAGCACGAACCAAGTCCAAGCTGTGCAATAAACATTCCTTCTTAGAAGAAGGATTAGGACACAGAGAAGGAACAACAATCTCCTGATTGATATTCTTGTTAGTAACCACCTTAGGGAGGAACCCAGGTTTGGTACGCAAAACCACCTTATCAGCATGAAAAACAATATAAGGTGAGTCACATTGTAATGCAGATAATTCAGAAACCTTTCGAGCTGAAGAGATAGCAACTAGTAACAGAACTTTCCAAGATAGAATTTTAATATCTATGGAATGCATGGGTTCAAACGGAACCCCCTGAAGAACATTAAGAACTAAATTTGGACTCCATGGCAGAGCAACAGGTTTAAACGCAGGCTTGATTCTAACTAAAGCCTGACAAAAAGCCCGAACATCTGGGACATCTGCCAGACGCTTGTGCAATAGAATAGACAGAGCAGATATCTGTCCTTTTAAGGAACTAGCTAACAATCCTTTCTCCAATCCTTCTTGAAGAAAGGACAAAATCCTAGGAATCCTGATCTTACTCCATGAGTAGCCCTTGGATTCGCACCAAAAAAGATATTTACGCCATATCTTATGATAGATTTTCCTGGTGACAGGCTTTCGAGCCTGAATCAAGGTATCTATGACCGACTCAGAGAAACCCCGCTTTGATAAAATCAAGCGTTCTAATTTCTCTGCAACTGACTGCTTGGAGATTGATTTGGATGCTTTAACGGACCTTGAATCAGAAAGTCCTGTCGCAGTGGGAGAGTCCATGGTGGCAGAGATGACATGTCCACCAGGTCTGCATACCAAGTCTTGCGTGGCCACGCAGGCGCTGTCAAAATCACAGAAGCTCTCTCCTGTTTGATTCTGGCAATCAGACGCGGAAGGAGAGGGAAAGGTGGAAACACATAAGCCAGGTTGAACGACCAGGGTACCGCTAGAGCATCTATCAGTACTGCCTGAGGAACCCTGGACCTGGATCCGTAACAAGGAAGTTTGGCGTTCTGACGAGACGCCATCAGATCCAATTCTGGTGTGCCCCAAAGCCATACCAGTTGAGCAAACACCTCCGGATGGAGCTCCCACTCCCCCGGATGAAAAGTCTGACGACTTAAAAAATCTGCCTCTCAGTTCTCTACCCCTGGGATATAGATCATTGATAGATTGATAGATGGCAAGAGTGAGTCTCTGCCCATCTGATTATCCTGGAAACTTCCATCATCGCCAAGGAACTCCTTGTTCCCCCCTGATGATTGATGTAAGCTACAGTCGTGATGTTGTCCGACTGAAATCTGATGAATCCGGCTGAAGCCAGCTGAGGCCACGCCTGAAGAGCATTGAATATCGCTCTTAATTCCAGAATATTTATCGGAAGGAGGGCCTCCTCCTGAGTCCACAAACCCTGTGCTTTCAGGGAATTCCAGACTGCACCCCATCACTATAACCCATTCTGGCCTGCGGAAACACATTCCCTGGGATAGATGATCCTGTGACAACCACCAACGAAGAGAATCTCTGGTCTCTTGATCCAGATTTATCTGAGGAGATAAATCCGCATAATCCCCATTCCACTGATTGAGCATGCACAGATGAAGTGGTCTGAGATGCAAGCGAGCAAACGGGGCTATGTACCATTGCCGCAGACCGATTACCTCCATACACTGAGCCACTGACGGCCGAGGAATGGAATGAAGGGCTCGGCAGGTGGACAAAATCTTTGATTTCCTGACCTCCGTCAGAAATATTTTCATGTCCACCGAGTCTATCAGAGTCCCTAGAAATGAAACTCTTGTGAGAGGAGAAAGATAACTCTTTTATACGTTCACCTTCCACCCGTGAGATCTTAGAAAGGCCAACACCAAGTCTGTGTGAGACTTGGCTAGTTGGAAAGTCGATGCTTGAATTAGGATGTCGTCTAAATAAGGCGCCACTGCTATGCCCCGCGGCCTTAGGACTGCCAGAAGGGACCCTAGCACCTTTGTGAAGATTCTTGGCGCCGTGGCCAACCCGAAGGGAAGAGCCACAAACTGGTAATGCTTGTCCAGAAAGGCAAATCTGAGGAACTGGTGATGATCTTTGTGGATAGGAATGTGTAGATACGCATCCTTTAAATCCACAGTGGTCATATATTGACCCTCCTGGATCAGTGGTAAAATAGTCCAAATGGTCTCCATCTTGAAGGATGGAACTCTTAGGAATTGATTTAGGATCTTGAGATCTAGAATTGGTCTGAAGGTTCCCTCTTTTTTGGGAACCACAAACAGATTGGAGTAGAACCCTTGACCCTGTTCTGCTTTTGGAACTGGGCAGATTACTCCCATGATAAAAAGGTCTTCTACACAGCGTAAGAACGCCTCTTTTTTTGTCAGGTTTACAGACAATTGAGAAAGATGGAACCTCCCCCTTGGAGGAGAATCCTTGAAATCCAGAAGATATCCTTGGGTTATGATTTCTACTGCCCAGGAGTCCTGAACATCTCTTACCCAGGCCTGAGCAAAGAGAGAGAGTCTGTCCCCTACTAGATCCGGTCCCGGATCAGGGGCTACCCCTTCATGCTGTCTTGGTGGCAGCAGCAGGCTTCTTGGCCTGTTTACCCATGTTCCAAGCCTGGGTATGTCTCCAGACTGGCCTGGATTGAGCAAAGTTCCCCTCTTGCTTCGCAGCAGGGGAAGAGGAAACGGGACCACCTTTGAAGTTTCGAAAGGAACGAAAATGATTTTGCTTGGTCCTTGTCTTATTTGTCTTATCTTGAGGGAGGGCATAACCCTCCAGTGATATCAGAAATGATTTCCTTCAGTTCAGGCCCAAAAAGGGTCTTACCCTTGAAAGGAATGGTCAACAGCTTAGATTTTGATGAAACATCAGCAGACAGGACTTAAGCCATAACGCTCTAGGCGCTAAAATAGCAAAACCTGAATTTTTTGCCGCTAATTTAGCCAGATGAAAAGCGGCGTCTGTAATGAAAGAATTAGCAAGCTTAAGAGCCCTAATTCTATCCAGAATGTCATCCAATGGGGTCTCCGCCTGAAGAGCCTCTTCCAGAGCCTCAAACCAAAAAGCAGCTGCAGTAGTTACAGGAACAATGCACGCTATAGGCTGGAGAAGAAAACCCTGATGAACAAAAATTTTCTTTAGGAGACCCTCTAATTTTTTATCCATAGGATCCTTGAAAGCACAACTGTCCTCAATAGGTATAGTTGTACGCTTAGCCAAAGTAGAAATAGCTCCCTCCACCTTAGGGACCGTCTGCCATGAGTCCCGCATGGTGTCAGATATGGGAAACATTTTCTTAAAAACAGGAGGGGGAGCGAACGGAATACCTGCTCTATCCCACTCCTTAGTAACAATGTCCAAAATCCTCTTAGGGACCGGAAAAACATCAGTGTAAACAGGAACCTCTAAATATTTGTCCATTTTACACAATTTCTCTGGAACTACAATAGGGTCACAATCATCCAGAGTCGCTAAAACCTCCCTGAGCAATAAGTGGAGGTGTTCCGGCTTACATTTAAATGCCGTCATATCTGAATCTGTCTGAGGGAACCTCTTTGAATCAGAAAACTCACCCTCAGATAGCAAATCCCTCATCCCTACCTCTGAACATTGTGAGGGAATATCGGATATGGCTACTAAAGCGTCAGAAGGCTCAACATTTGTTCTCAACTATGAGCTACTGCGCTTCCCTTGCAACCCTGGCAGTTTAGATAAAACCTCTGTGAGGGTAGTATTCATAACTGAGGCCACATCTTGCAAGGTGAAAGAGTTAGACTCACTAGAGGTACTTGGCGTCGCTTGTGCGGGCGTTACTGGTTGTGACACTTGGGGAGAACTAGATGGCAAAACCTGAATTCCTTCTGTCTGAGAATCATCCATTGCCAAACTCAAAATATGCTGTCTGCAAGTTAAAGACATATCCGTACAAGTAGGACACATTCTTAGAGGGGGTTCCACAATGGCTTCTAAACAAATTGAACAATGAGTTTCCTCAATGTCAGACATGTTGAACAGGCTAGTGAAGAGACAAGCAAGCTTGGAAAACACTTTATTTGATGAAATAAACACAAATTTCAAAAACGGTACTGTGCCCTTAAGAGAAAAAAAGGCATATACAAACTGCAAAACTGCTTAAAATTACTCCAAACTTTCCGAAATTTTTACAGTACACCCATCAAGCTTTAGTAAGATAAGATTGCACCACAAGTATTACGGTAATTAACCCTCAAATGAGAAAACCGGATTGAAAAGTGTTTAAAATCCGGTAAAACCCTTGTCAACACCCAGCCACAGCTCTGCTGTGGCGCCTACCTGCCCTCAAGGATCAAGAATGTGGAAATAAAGCTTCAATTAGGCCCTTAGAAGTGCACCAGGACCCTTCTGTTGTAGCTTGCTGCTTGCCTATGTAAAACAAATGCGCAACTGAGGCGCAAAAATAGGCCCCGCCCCTCTCACTCGATGTTGCTGGGGCCTACACATAAATCTACAAAACTATCTTTGAGCCATGTGGGTTATAAAAACCCCAAATAAGCCAAGTGATCAAAAACAGAAGTCCCAAATGAAATAAACACAGTACTCCCAGACACACAAACGTTTGTCCCATAAGATTAGCCCTATATGCAAGCTAGTAATATCCCCTCTAAGACAAGGATTACTGCTTACCCTACCCCTAATGGGGATACGGTCAACCTTTCTGTAGTTATCAAAGTCTCTGCAGAAAAAATGACTGAACATACCTCTTTGCTGTATAGCAAGAAACCGTTCCTCACACTGAAGTTTTCCTGTACTCCTCAGCTTCTGTGGGAACAGCAGTGGACCTTAGTTACAAATGCTAAGATCATCATCCCCCAGGCAGAAATCTTCATTGAGAGTTCATTCATGAGAGTAAATAGTACAACACCGGTACCATTTAAAAATAACAAACTCTTGATTGAAGATAAAATAAAACTAACAGTTTAACACCTCTTTCACTTTACCCTTCCTGCTTAGAGCCGGCAAAAAGAATGACTGGGGGGTGGAGTTAAGGGGGGAGCTATATAGACAGCTCTGCTGTGGTGCTCTCTTTGCCACTTCCTGTTAGGAAGGATAATATCCCACAAGTAAGGATGAAACCGTGGACTCGGTACATCTTGCAAAAGAAAATATTCTAAAGCATACATGTGTTTAAAAATGTTTAAATGTACATTTTACTTTATGTTCCAAAACCTCCAGCTGAATTAAAGTTCTATCAACCACCAAAACTAACTGTCAATAGTCATAATGCTATAGTGATTGTGCTGGTCTCCTAATGAGACAGTTCACCCAAAAATGTTCTCCCCTTTAAATTGTCACCAATGATCCATTTTACCTGCTGGAGTGTATTAAAGGGACATTAAACACTTTGAGACGGTAATATAATAAATTGTTTGTATATAAAAAAGAGTCTGCAATATACTTTCATTGCTTATTTTGTCCCCTTTTCCTGTAATTCAATTCTGAAATTGTAAGCTTTTTAGTGCCTGTTAGAAATGGAAGTTCAAAACAGTGTTATATCCCACACAGCCATTGGCTGTACACTCTTCTGACCTATTTATAACTGTCCCTAATTGGCCACAGCAGAGAAGGTAACCTAAGTTCTATCAATATCTGTGCATATTTTTTATAGTAGTGTCTATTACATGCAGTTATATGAAAAACATAATTTATGCTTACCTGATAAATTTATTTCTCTTGTAGTGTATTCAGTCCACGGGTCATCCATTACTTATGGGATATATTCCCCTTCCCAACAGGAAGTTGCAAGAGGATCACCCAAGCAGAGCTGCTATATAGCTCCTCCCCTCACATGTCATATCCAGTCATTCGACCGAAACAAGACAAGAAAGGAGAAACCATAGGGTGCAGTGGTGACTGTAGTTTTAATTAAAATTTAGATCTGCCTCAAAAAAAGACAGGGCGGGCCGTGGACTGAATACACTACAAGAGAAATAAATTTATCAGGTAAGCATAAATTATGTTTTCTCTTGTTAAGTGTATTCAGTCCACGGGTCATCCATTACTTATGGGATACCAATACCAAAGCTAAAGTACACGGATGATGGGAGGGACAAGGCAGGAACATTAAACAGAAGGAACCACTGCCTGTAGAACCTTTCTCCCAAAAACAGCCTCCGAAGAAGCAAAAGTGTCAAATTTGTAAAATTTTGAAAAGGTATGAAGTGAAGACCAAGTAGCAGCCTTGCAAATCTGTTCAACAGAGGCCTCATTCTTAAAGGCCCAGGTGGAAGCCACAGCTCTAGTGGAATGAGCTGTAATTCTTTCAGGAGGCTGCTGTCCAGCAGTCTCATAGGCTAAACGTATTATGCTACGAAGCCAAAAGGAGAGAGAGGTAGCCGAAGCTTTTTGACCTCTCCTCTGACCAGAATAAACGACAAACAGGGAAGAAGTTTGACGAAAATCTTTAGTTGCCTGTAAATAGAACTTCAGGGCACGGACTACGTCCAGATTATACAAAAGTCGTTCCTTCTTTGAAGAAGGGTTAGGACATAATGATGGAACAACAATCTCTTGATTGATATTCCTGTTAGAAACTACCTTAGGTAAGAACCCAGGTTTAGTACGCAGAACTACCTTGTCTGAATGGAAAATCAGATAAGGAGAATCACAATGTAAGGCAGATAACTCAGAGACTCTTCGAGCCGAGGAAATAGCCATCAAAAACAGAACTTTCCAAGATAACAGCTTAATATCAATGGAATGAAGGGGTTCAAATGGAACACCTTGAAGAACTTTAAGAACTAAGTTTAAGCTCCACGGCGGAGCAACAGTCTTAAACACAGGCTTAATCCTAGCCAAAGCCTGACAAAAAGCCTGAACGTCTGGAACTTCTGCCAGACGTTTGTGTAAAAGAATAGACAGAGCAGAAATCTGTCCCTTTAACGAACTAGCAGATAAGCCCTTTTCTAAACCCTCTTGTAGAAAAGACAATATCCTAGGAATCCTAACCTTACTCCATGAGTAACTCTTGGATTCGCACCAATATAAATATTTATGCCATATTTTATGGTAAATGTTTCTGGTAACAGGTTTCCGAGCCTGTATTAAGGTATCAATAACCGACTCCGAGAAGCCACGCTTTGATAGGATCAAGCGTTCAATCTCCATGCAGTCAGCCTCAGAGAAATTAGATTTGGATGGTTGAAAGGACCCTGAATTAGAAGGTCCTGCCTCAGAGGCAAAGACCATGGTGGACAGGACGACATGTCCACTAGGTCTGCATACCAGGTCCTGCGTGGCCACGCAGGTGCTATCAGAATCACTGATGCTCTCTCTTGTTTGATCTTGGCAATCAGTCGAGGTAGCAGCGGAAATGGCGGAAACACATAAGCCATGTTGAAAACCCAAGGGGCTGCTAGAGCATCTATCAGCGCCGCTCCCGGGTCCCTGGACCTGGATCCGTAACAAGGAAGCTTGGCGTTCTGGCGAGACGCCATGAGATCCAGTTCTGGTTTGCCCCAGCGATGAATCAGTTGAGCGAAGACCTCCGGATGAAGTTCCCACTCCGCCGGATGAAAAGTCTGGCGACTTAGAAAGTCCGCCTCCCAGTTCTCTACGCCTGGGATGTAGATCGCTGACAGGTGGCAAGAGTGAGACTCTGCCCAGCGAATTATCTTTGAGACTTCTAACATCGCTAGGGAACTCCTGGTTCCCCCTTGATGGTTGATGTAAGCCACAGTCGTGATGTTGTCCGACTGAAATCTGATGAACCTCAGTGTTGCTAACTGAGGCCAAGCTAGAAGAGCATTGAATATTGCTCTTAACTCCAGAATATTTATTGGGAGGAGTTTCTCCTCCTGAGTCCACGATCCCTGAGCCTTCAGGGAGTTCCAGACTGCGCCCCAACCTAGAAGGCTGGCATCTGTTGTTACAATCGTCCAATCTGGCCTGCGAAAGGTCATCCCTTTGGACAGATGGACCCGAGAAAGCCACCAGAGAAGAGAATCTCTGGTCTCTTGATCCAGATTTAGTAGAGGGGACAAATCTGAGTAATCCCCATTCCACTGACTTAGCATGCATAATTGCAGCGGTCTGAGATGCAGGTGCGCAAATGGTACTATGTCCATTGCCGCTACCATTAAGCCGATTACTTCCATGCACTGAGCTACTGACGGGCATGGAATGGAATGAAGGACACGGCAAGCATTTAGAAGTTTTGATAACCTGGACTCCGTCAGGTAAATTTTCATCTCTACAGAATCTATAAGAGTCCCTAGGAAGGGAACCCTTGTGAGTGGTAATAGAGAACTCTTTTCCACGTTCACCTTCCACCCATGCGACCTCAAAAATGCCAGAACTATCTCTGTATGAGACTTGGCAATTTGAAAACTTGACGCTTGTATCAGAATGTCGTCTAGGTACGGAGCCACCGCTATGCCTCGCGGTCTTAGTACCACCAGAAGTGAGCCCAGAACTTTTGTAAAGATTCTTGGAGCCGTAGCTAATCCGAAGGGAAGAGCTACAAACTGGTAATGCCTGTCTAGGAAAGCAAATCTTAGGTACCGATAATGATCTTTGTGAATCGGTATGTTAAGGTAGGCATCCTTTAGTCCACTGTGGTCATATACTGACCCTCTTGGATCATGGGTAGGATGGTTCGAATAGTTTCCATTTTGAATGATGGAACTCTTAGGAATTTGTTTAAGATTTTTAGGTCCAAGATTGGTCTGAAGGTTCCCTCTTTCTTGGGAACCACAAACAGATTTGAGTAAAATCCTTGCCCTTGTTCCGTCCGCGGAACTGGGTGGATCACCCCCATTACTATGAGGTCTTGTACACAGCGTAGAAATGCCTCTTTCTTTATTTGGTTTGCTGATAGCCTTGAAAGATGAAATCTCCCTTGTAGAGGAGAAGCTTTGAAGTCCAGAAGATATCCCTGAGATATAATCTCCAACGCCCAGGGATCCTGGACATCTCTTGCCCACGCCTGGGCGAAGAGAGAAAGTCTGCCCCCCACTAGATCCGTTTCCGGATAGGGGGCCCTCTCTTCATGCTGTCTTAGGGGCAGTAGTAGGTTTTCTGGCCTGCTTGCCCTTGTTCCAGGACTGGTTAGTTTTCCAGGCCTGTCTGTAACGTGCAACAGTTCCTTCCTGTTTTGGAGCGGAGGAAGTTGATGCTGCTCCTGCCTTGAAGTTTCGAAAGGCACGAAAATTAGACTGTTTGGCCTTTGATTTGGCCCTGTCCTGAGGAAGAGTATGACCCTTACCTCCAGTAATGTCAGCGATAATTTCTTTCAAACCGGGCCCGAATAAGGTCTGCCCTTTGAAAGGAATATTAAGCAATTTAGATTTAGAAGTCACGTCAGCTGACCAGGATTTAAGCCATAGCGCTCTGCGCGCCTGGATGGCGAATCCGGAGTTCTTAGCCGTTAGTTTAGTTAAATGTACAATGGCATCAGAAACAAATGCATTAGCTAGCTTAAGTGCTTTAAGCTTGTCCATAATTTCATCCAATGGAGCTGTGCGAATGGCCTCTTCTAGAGACTCAAACCAGAATGCCGCAGCAGCAGTGACAGGCGCAATGCATGCAAGGGGATGTAAGATAAAACCTTGTTGAACAAACATTTTCTTAAGGTAACCTTCTAATTTTTTATCCATTGGATCCGAAAAGGCACAACTATCCTCCACCGGGATAGTGGTACGCTTAGCTAAAGTAGAAACTGCTCCCTCCACCTTAGGGACCGTCTGCCATAAGTCCCGTGTAGTGGCGTCTATTGGAAACATTTTCCTAAATATAGGAGGTGGGGAAAAGGGCACACACCGGTTCTATCCCACTCCTTGCTAATAATTTCTGTAAGCCTTTTAGGTATAGGAAAAACATCAGTACACACCGGCACTGCATAGTATCTATCCAGCCTACACATTTTCTCTGGAATTGCCACTGTGTTACAGTCATTCAGAGCCGCTAAAACCTCTCCAAGCAATACACGGAGGTTCTCTAGCTTAAATTTAAAATTAGAGATCCCTGAATCCGGCTTCCCCGGATCAGATCCGTCACCCACAGAATGAAGCTCTCCGTCCTCATGTTCTGCAAACTGTGAAGCAGTATCAGACATGGCTCTCATATCAACAGCGTGCTCTGTCCTTATCCCAGAGCTATCGCGCTTGCCTCTTAATTCTGGCAATTTAGATAACACTTCTGTCAGGGTATTATTCATAATAGTAGCGATGTCTTTTAACGTGATTTGTATGGGCGTCACTGATGTACTTGGCGCCACAATCTCACGCGCCTCCTGAGCGGGAGGCGAAGGTACTGACACGTGAGGAGAGTTAGTCGGCATAACTTCCCCCTCGTTGTCTGGTGATAATTCCTTTACAGATAAAGACTGACTTTTATTATTTAAAGTGACATCAATACATTAAGTACACATATTTCTATGGGGCTCCACATTGGCCTTCAAACATAGTGAACAAACAGATTCATCTGTGTCAGACATGTTTAAACAGACTAGCAATGAGACTAGCAAGCTTGGAAAATGCTTTAAAATAAATTTACAAGCAATATAAAAAACGCTACTGCGCCTTTAAGAAGCACAAAAAAAATGTCACAGTTGAAATAACAATGAACCAAATCTGTTATAGCAACCAAATTTTCACAGTAAATATATTAGTTTAGAAGAGCATTGCACCCACTAGCAAATGGATGATTAACCCTTTAATACCCAAAAACGGATAATCAATATGCAAATAAACGTTTTTAACACAGTCAAACACACTGTCACAGGTCTGCTGTGACTGATTACCTCCCTCAAAATGACTTTTGAAAACCTCTGAGCTCTCTAGAGACGTCCTGGGTCATGCAGGAAGAAGCAGGAAGACTGACTGAATTTTTACTGCGCAAAAAAGCGCTAAAATAGGCCCCTCCCACTCATTATTACAGCAGTGGGAAACCTCAGTTAACTGTTTCTATGCAGAAATATAAGTCAGCCATGTGGAAAATTCATGCCCCTATAAGTTTTATCACCAATGTACCTCACAAAAACGATTAAACATGCCAGTAAACGTTTTCAAGATCCCTTTTTAAAGAGTATGTATTGTTATTTATAAGCCTGCTACTAGTCGCTTCTACTGCAGTTAAGGCTCATTACATTACATTTCAGTATTAGCATCATTTTCTTAGTCAAATTCCATTCCTTAGAAAATTACATTACTGCACATACATTTAATCAGCCTGATACCAGTCCCTACCACTGCATTTAAGGCTGTACTTACATTACTTCGGTATCAGCAGTATTTTCTTAGTCAATTCCATTCCTTAGAAAAATATTTTACTGCACATACCTCATTTGCAGGAGACCCCGCACGCTATTCCCTTTCTGAAGTTACCTCACTCCTCAGAATGTGCGAGAACAGCCAGTGGATCTTAGTTACTTCTGCTAAGATCATAGAAAACGCAGGCAGATTTCTTCTTCTAAATACTGCCTGAGAAAAAAACAGCATACTCCGGTGCCATTTAAAAATAACAAACTTTTGATTGAAGAAATAATTAAGTATAAAACACCACACTCCTCTCACGACCTCCTTCTATGTTGAGGGTTGCAAGAGAATGACTGGATATGACATGTGAGGGGAGGAGCTATATAGCAGCTCTGCTTGGGTGATAATCTTGCAACTTCCTGTTGGGAAGGGGAATATATCCCATAAGTAATGGATGACCCGTGGACAGAATACACTTAACAAGAGAAATTGGAGTTTACTGTCCCTTTAAGAACTATTTTTTGTAAAAAGTCAAATGTTTTCATTTTAATTTTACATAGAAGCATGTTTGCAATATATTCCCATTAGCAAAATGCTTCTAGTAAAAGTTGATATTGATTAGGCTGTGTACCAGTATACAAACACTACACCGCCTCAAAGTCAGCAGTATGACACAAATGAAGTCTTCACAGACACAATACACACCACCGCCAGCTCTCCTAGCTTAAATACTGGTGCACAGACCTTTGCAGAATATGTGCGTATGCCGCTGAAAAACAGTAACTTTAACTAGTAGCATTTTTGTAAATGAATGTATATTGTAAAAATGATTATATTTAAAATTGAAATGCACCCATGCACATTTCAATTTTCACTTTTCTATCCCTTTAATAATATCATACATTTAAAAGGGACACTAAACCCAAAATTTTCCTTTCATGATTTAGGTAGAGAATACAAATTTAAACAACATCTCAATTTACTTATATTATCTAATGTTCCTCATTCTTTAGATATGCTTTGTTGAAGAAATACAATGTATATGGGTGAGCCAATCACAAGAGGCATCTTTGTGCAACCACCAATCAGCAGCTACTGAGCCTATCTAGATGTTCTTTTCAGCAAAGGCTATCAAGAGAATGAAACAAATTAAATAATAGAAGTAAATTAGAAAGTTGTTTAAAATTGCATGCTTTTTTCAAATCATGAAAAATGTGGGTTTCATGTCCTTTTAAGTCTATTGGGCTTTTAAATAATACTATGGGTGAACACCAAATATATATTATTCTTCGCATAGATATTTGATTAATTTCTAAAGCAACAAACTTGATTTTAAGATTCTTTCCTACTTGGCATGGGAAGTTATAGATTGGGCACGGCCACATGAAGTAAAATTTGTTTTTCTTTAATCAGTGTGTAGGACCCAGAAATGAGCAATAAAACATGCAACATGTATGGCCTTTTATGAATAGTTTTTAGTCATAAATGTGAGTGCTCACCATTCTCATTATGCCGATCTTGTACCAAGTGCTGATAGACAGAGTCCGGCACCTCAGACTGGCGATAGTACCATTTCACATTCATCAAGAGATGGTCCCGTTTACTCTAAAATACAGAACAAAAAAAACGTTAGAACTAGCGGCTTTACAGATATTGCTCCGATACATTCATATATAAAAATAGAATACAAAGTACAAATTAACTGTTAATATACGTACATTGCAATAGTTTGTCCCACTATGCAATACAGAACTGCTAAATTGATCTTCACCAGCATTGTCAAACAAGGCTATGTATGTCTGAGAATTAAAGTGACAGGAATCCAGATAATGTCATTACTCCAGCTTCTAAAAGTAATGCCCCAAGGATTACATTGTGCAAGAAACAGAGGCAAATAATTTGTTACAGCATATTATTCATAAATGAGTGGCTACTGCAGAACATGTTTAAAGGGCCATAATACCCAAATGTTTAAACACTTGAACATTTCTATGTAAAAAAGAAAGATATTTTACCTCAAAAGTCTCTCAGTAGCCACATCCCATTGTAAAGGACTTCTAAGCAGCAAATCAGTATGTCTGTCCCGGGACAGCGGAAGGAGCGAGCTTTCGTGCACACTCATCTTATTTCCCTATTCAGTGTAAGGAGGTTTACAATGAAATCTCATGAGAGTTAAGTGAAATCTCATGAGATCAGAGTAAAAGAGTTCATGACCTCAGCACTGTTGATGCTGATTGGCTGCTGTTCATTTCTTCATTTTTAATTTTTTATTTTTTTTTCTGCAGCTGGGCAGTAACTGAGTATAACTTTTTACACAGAACTTACTCTGCTGAACTGAGGAGATTGTGAGGTAAAATATCTTCCCTTTTTTAAAATAGAGATGCTCAGGTGATATTTTACCGTCCGCTTTTTACAGTTATACTGCATCAGTTTCAAGTGATTTAGCATATGAGTATTATGTCCCTTTAACCCCTGTAAAATGATAGAACACACAAAACAGCGTTCATGAGACACAATACATTGGCAATTACCAGAGGGACAAGGTTGTAAGTCAATCAAGAGGCCATACGCACAACAACCAGTTGAAAAAAATGAGTGTGCCTGAAAAAACTGAGTGTGCCTGAAGAATGTGTTTAAACAGAATGTCACAGAATACAATGTTCATAAAATATATAACCTGACATTTTCAAAGTAATATAAATATTTCTGGTTCATAAAAAATGCATAAAGAAAATACTTATGTTATAATAATACTTATTTTCATTTATCAAACACAAACTATTTATATGCACACTTTTTGAGGCACAAGCTACTACTGAGCATGTGCAAGAGTTTACAGTTTATACGTATGTGTGTTTGTGATTGGTTGATAGCTTTCACATGATTCAGTATCAGTAAAATTGAAGTAACTGAATTTTGTCTGAAAAAATCTACTACTAATTATGCAGTTATACTGCATTAAATGATAAGAAAAATCATTTTTTATATTTACTTGTCCGCTGCAGTTTCTTACATGATGAAATACAGGTACAAATCCCCAAATAAGGAATTCTAAAATACAAACATTCTTAAATCTTCATTTTTTTATTTATTATTTTATTTTTAAATATAATCATCAAAAATTACTATTTTACCCACCTGTAAGTTGCAATATTTTATGTCTTTTTGTATAAATATAATAGTCTATATTTATTTAAAATAACAAATATTACCTTTCTGATTACAGTACTCTACTATCTTTCTGAAGGTACTATGTGTACAAAGGTACTAAAAATGATGACATAACATATTGTTGTTTACACTTGATCCCATCCCCTTTCCAAGCTGTCCCATTTTACAGATGCAAACATTCCAAAATTCAACAAACTGGGAATATAAAGCAGTCCTGGAAAATTTGGAGACCCCCACTATTTTTTATCGAGTCAGTAGAATACGCACGCCTCATTTTTCTCAAAGGGGACACTCCTTCCACCAATATTTTTTTTTCAGAATTATTTTAGATTAGTTTGTATTAAAAAAACTTACCAGATTGTTGTTATATAGGCACCCTACAACCCGATTACATCCATTAATCACTATATATATATATATATATATATATATATTTATTTATAGAGAGATCGAGAGAGAGAGAGAATGAGAGAGAGGAGAGAAATATGTATACATACATATCTATATATGGAGAGAGAGAGAGAGAAAGAGAGAGAGAGAAAGAGGGGGAGAGAGAGAGAAAGGGGGGGGGGGAGATACATATATATCCACTTCTTTGACGCTTAAAAAAAGCTTAAAAGTCCAGCTTAAAGCAAATACTACAAAAACAATGTTAAAAACCACTTCAGTGAAAAAAGGAACCTTACATTTGAATTTTTAAAGGGGGCAAACGTACAGCAATAAAACGATAAAAAGAAAACTTAAATAACTATCACAGTGGAGCCAAGGTTTTTTTTTTGTAAGATTAGTACAGACCAAGGCTTCCCACAGAGCTCTTTAAACAGGAATCTTTTGTAAGAAGTCTTTGTCTCCTTGAAAACATTGTTTAAAATGTTCAAAATAAAAGGAGGTAATAATGAACAGCCAATAAAGTGTCTCATATTCCAAATACTACATTAAATTTGAGAAAGGCCTTAAGGGAAATTAACATTCTTTTACAGTGAAACACACAGTATAGTGTTTATTTTTATTTCTCCTCAGCAATCACTTATTTTAACAAGTTGCAAGCCTGCACGAACATTTAATCATACATAATGCATAGTTGTGGTTTTCAAAGAGGTGAGAGGGTTCAGAGAAGGGCAAATTATCGTCTATGATTTCAATTCAGTACAGCTTTTAAAATGACTGCCTGAACAGTGTAATATTTGTAATGAACAGCTGGTGGCAGCATTGTGTCAGCAACAGGTTATTCCTTAACATCAGCTCAAACACATTTGAACTCTAATGCATTCAGTTTAAGAAATAGTTTCATTAGGGATTCCTAAAGGATATTTTTAACTCTACACCAGACGTTTGCTCTCATCCTTTTGCACTCACCAGCAACGTCAGCACTGTATATTCCATAGAATGCAATGCATTTTATTGGTATGCAATGGATTTTTTTCTTAAGTTTTTATTTCCCTAATTGTGGCTGGTGGTTTAAGGCACAGTTGCCAAGTCATCTCCATACATATGTAAAAATGCAATGTTCTTTTTAATTTTGTTTCAATATACCCCCCCCCCTTAAAATATCTTAATGAAACACTGTACAGGTAGCCCTCAGTTTACGCCAGGGTTAGGTTCCAGAAGGAATGGTTGTAAATCAAAACCGTTGTAAATTTAAACCCAGTTTATAATGTAAGTCAATGGGAAGTGAGGGAGTTAGGTTCCAGGCCCCTCTCAAAATTGGCATAAGTAACACCTATTACATTATTTTTAAAGCTTTGAAATGAAGACGTTAAATGCTAAACAGCATTATAAACCTAATAAAATAATAACACAACACAGAATATATAATTAAACTAAGTTAAATTAACAAAAACATTTACTAAACAGCATACCTAATAAAATAATCACACAACACCGACTTTACTTGCATTTTTCTGCAAACAGTTCTTTCTATGCATTCTAATATGGACTGATTTATAGACAGGAAGATCTTGTTCCTTTGCAAGCTGCTCGATAGCTCAGGTCTGGTTAAACTGATTAATTTCAGCTTGCTTGGCTTGCACATCTAGGCTGCAACACAAGTGGACAGCTCCACATACTGGCTATTTTAATCAATGCACTGCTACTCAATGCTTTTCAATAGCAGTCACATGACTGAAAAAAAGGTTGTTATTCTGAAACTGTGCAAATTGAACCGTTGTAAACCGAGGGCCACCTGTACTGTAAAATGTTTCCCCTTAACCCCTTCACTGTCAGGACTTTCAGAGAAAAACACCCAAAATACCAGATCATTTTTTAACATTTTCAAAACAGAAATAGAGCCTTGTTTGTGTGTTTTTTATTTACCCATCTAAACTATATATATTTTATAAGTAGACAACCCAAGGTATTGATCTAGGCCCATTTTGGTATATTTCATGCCACCATTTCACTGCCAAATGAAATCAAATTTAAAAAAAAAAAAAAAGTTAACTTTTTCACAAACTGGATTTTTCACTGAAATTATTTACATACTGCTTGTGCAATCATGGCACAAATGGTTTTTAACATTTTTCTGGAATCCCCTTTGTTCAGAAATAGCAGACGTATTTGGCTTTGACATTGCTTTTTGGTAATTAGAAGGCCGCTAATTGCAGCTGCGCACCACACTTCTATTATTCCAGGCTGTGAAGGGGTTAATTAGGTAGCTTGTAAAGTTAATTTTAGCTTTAGTGTAAAAAAAAAAAAAAAAACCTCCCACCCCCTGATCCCAACCTAATCCCTCCCAAACAGTTCTCATCCCTCCCTCACCCCCACTGGTCACCCCTATCTTAGGTACTGGCAGTCTGTCATTATGAAAATGTAAGGCTTATTTTTTATTAAATATTTTTATTTAATTTTTATATTTTCTACCCTCCACCCTCCCTGATCCCCCCCCCCCCCCCCAAACAGCTCTCTAACCCTCCACCTATAACTAGTGCTCACCATCTTAGGTACCGACAGCTGTCTGCCAGTACCTATAAAATTATTTTTTATATATATTTTTTTTTTTAATTGTATTTTATCTTTTTCTATAATGTTGTGGTCCCCCCCACCACCATTGATCCTCAGTTAGTTAAGAGCAAATCCATCTATTTTAATCGCAAAAAAAAAAACAAAAAACTAAAGGAACTATTTATTACCAGTAGATTTAATGCTTTGCAGCTGGTAAAGTCATTGGGAACACAATAAGGGAACAAATTGCAGTACTGTATCCCTTTAACATCTGTAAAGGGGTTAAAGTGAAAATAAATCCTAGCGTTGTACAAACGCTAGGATTGACTTTTGAAACAAATAAAGGGGACTTTCATTCATAAAGTATAAGATACTTCATGAAGAAAGCTCCTTTGTTTTAACTGATCGCCGTTTTTAGCTGCTACAGCAGCACACGGCTAAAAAAAAAATTTGATAAGAGGTGCTTAGCCAATAGCTGTGCAGTAAATCCGGCTCCTATGGGCGCTAAGCCGGATTTACCGCAATCTATACAAACCTAATATACTTATAAAGTAAGCTCCAGTTGATTTTAAATTAATCCCATTAAAAAGGTGACCCATTTAACACAAGCAATCGTATCCCTGAATTATGTTTCTAGGCAGAAATGTATCCAAACCATTTTTAAATTGATCTAAGGTATTGGCATTCACTACCTCCTTTGGTAATGAGTTCCACAATTGTATTGCTTTTCAGTTAAAACACATTTTAGTTGCAGGAGATTAAATCTCCTTTCCTCCAGCCTTAAATTGTGACCTCTTGAAAAAAGCGGCTGGCCAATCTTTGGTTCAGAACATGGGTAGCACTTGCTGATTGGTGGCTAAATGTAGCCACCAATCAGCAAGCGCTACCTGGGGTGCTGAACCAAAAATGTGCCAGCTCGTAAGCTTACAAATAAAGTTACCAAGAGAACAAAGACAAATTGACAATGGGAGTAAATTAGAAAGTTGCTTAAATGTGCATGTTCTATCTGAATTATGAAGAAAAAAAATAGGTTCAGTATCTATCCCTTTAATGTTTTTTCTCTTTGCCTCCAGTGAGGCTGGAGTGCTGTGGATTTCAGAATCTGCAGTGACTACATGATCAATAAAGGATCCCAATAATATTTGTTCCTAATAAAACACAGCAAAGAAACAAACTAACCATACTCAAGTCTTTCAAGGAAGTTTTCTCCTGAAATGTTAAAGCAAATTAGTTTTAAAAACCTAAAGGGATATGAAACCCAACATTTTTATTTCATGGTTAAAATAAAGCACAAGATTTTAAACAACTTTCTAATTTACTTTTATTATCATTTTTTCTTTGTTCTCTTGGTATCTTTTGTTGAAAACAGGGATGCAAGCTCAGGACCCTTCTGATTTCTAAAGCACTATATGGCAGCAGTTTTGCATGAATGTTAACCATTTGCAAGAGCACTAAATGGCAGCACTATTTCCTGCCATTTACTGCTCCAGATGCCTACCTAGGTATCTCTTCAACACAGAATATCATGGGAACGAAGCAAATTTGATAATAGAAGAAAATTGGAAACTTTTTACAAATCGTATGCTCTGTCTGAATCAGAAAAGAAAATGTTTGGGTTTAATATCCTTTTAACATCTCTGCATACAAAATGAATGTTCACAGTGCAGATTTATGCTATGCATATACAAATCATTTTAATATTCCTTGAGGGACAAGCACAGGTGGCTCTGATACCGTCTTACACAGGGATGCCCACGTGCATTCTAGGTCTCCTGGACGTTTGCATAGTCTGAACACTTTCAGCAGTAACAGAGCCACATGCATCAAAAAACGGAGCCATGCCAAGGTGTTCAGATGGCAGCTGGAGTAGTAACAGGCCATGGTTATTTGTAGCAGACACGAGGATATCAGGTTATTCAGCAAAAGGTTCTTCTGCAGGCTTCAAGCTGTGGAGCACAAAGGGACCACTGCAGAAGCATAGTGCAACAAGTCTTCCAGAACTCTGTTTTATCACAAGCTGGAAAAGAACAGACAAGATCAGAAATAGCAGGGTGATATGGCACAATGACAGACCCACAGAACTGTGCTGTCAGTTTAAAGGAGGAAACATGCAGTACTACACAATACATGTGTGCCAGGCTAGATTTGTAAAGCATATCTGTGCCAACCAGTAGTCAAGTGAAAAAGCAAAAATCCTGTAGTACTCAGTAAGTGTAACTAGAAGAAGGGACATTTATTAATGACTACACATATCAAAGGAAAGCTTTACAAGAAATATAGGAAACACCTTCATCATGTTCCCTTGATGTTCCATCATGTCTAACACTAAACAATGCCTCATAGGTTACGTAGGCTGTCAGTTCCAGCCGCGTTTCTTTTCTTTTTCACTCATCAAGAAAGGTGGATTAACATGAGTAGTATTTTCCTTACAGCATTTAAACTATGCCAGCTGTTTATTTTAAACAAGTTGTGTGTGTTCTACAAATGTATGGAAGAGCTTTGTTTATAAACACAATTCTTAGTTGACAATGAGGCAAAATCAACAAAAATGCCAGGCTAGCAAATATTTACAGCAGATCCAATGACTGCTAATCAGCTGGATTCCCTATACAGCACTTAGTATGATGAAATGAGGAATTGTATCAGTCACAAAATCTGACAGTGTATGTCAGAGAAAAAAGGTTTCTGAGGTTAGATGAGGGACAAAAATAAAAGTCGGAGCAATGAAGCAAAGCTGGCAATTGTAGACTGAACTGTTTACATTTATCTCTTCAGGAAGAAGCAACGTGATTCCTGTTCCACTTTGTCAAAACACTGAGTAGTGCAGAATTAACCCACTCAGTGCTAGAGTTGTAAATGGTATAAGGAAGTGATTGGGTTAACACATGGATTTATTCCTCTCTAGTCACCTGAGAGTAAGCGAGAAGAGAACAAAGATACAGGTCATGACAAGAATGAATTGAAGCTATCACTGTGTCCCACTGCTGCTATAATGTGCTACTGAGCAATAAAACACTTCCAGGGAGACTGCCAGCCACTGTTCATAGAAAGACATTGACTTGTGCTCAGTAAATGCGCCTGTATAGTTATCCAATGTATCGGTTTTGCAGTACATTGTAAGTAATGGCTTAGCTTTTACAATGCAATGCAGACTAATCACATATTGGTGAGAACAGATTTCTCAAGGGATATTCTTGATTTCTCCAAGTACACAGGTTTATGCTGAATGCATTCAGCAAAATACAGAAAATCTATTTCACACCGACAGCTGAAAATCCATCAGATGAAAGCATCAAGTCCCCATACAAATCAAGCAACATTAAAAAAAATCCAGCTTTCTTGGTTGTTATAACACTTTAGCTGGCAGTACAGAGGGCTGTAAAGATTGCACAGTAATGTGCTAAAAAAGCATGTCCTGAGGTTAAAGGGAAATTAAACATTTTGAAATGGTGATATAAAATGTGTATATATATATATATATATATATATATATATGCAATATATATATATATATGCAATATACTTTCATTATTTATTTTGCCCCC
This sequence comes from Bombina bombina, assembly GCF_027579735.1. Taxonomy (NCBI): domain Eukaryota; kingdom Metazoa; phylum Chordata; class Amphibia; order Anura; family Bombinatoridae; genus Bombina; species Bombina bombina. The sequence continues at coordinate 89,790,725 of NC_069506.1, read as the reverse complement.
CCTTTCTATAATTCCATTCACATATTGTTAGCTTTTCAGTTCCCGTACAAGTGGAAGTGCAGAACACGGTTATATTACACATAGCCATTGGCTGCACACTCTAGTGACCTGTTTACCCCAAGGCAGAACATACAGTTATCTGAGATGTCATCGCAGAAAATGCAGCATATCTGCAGAAAGAACAGGGCACATGCAGGAACTGTTAGACTTAGTGCTTTAACGTTGCAGCTCTACTCTACAAACAGAGCTGTGTTCTGGCTGCTCTGTTTAAGTGTTCCAGTGCATCAAGAGAAAAGTGCTGTTTGAAGTTAACAGACAAATATGCAGTAACACTGTAATGTAATTTTTCCGTCATAAAACAATTGAGCAAACTGAAAGCTGTGTCCTTAAAGGGTTAACTGGCTTTTTTCCAAACCCCTAGCCTTTCCCAGTCTGCAAAGCTGTTTGTTCTGAATGTAAGACGTTCTTCTGAGCATTGCACCTTTTTATTACTACATTTCTATGTTAGACCAAGAGAAAAGGAAACAGATTTATTCAAGAGACATTTTATAATTTAGTTTGTCTGCAGCTAATTTACAATGCAATTTTCAACTACTGCCCTATATTATAAAACATTAAAAATGGTTTTATTCTTTAGTTAACCAACACATTGCAATTGAACTGGTGCTTTAGTGTAACTGCCTAATTTAAAATTTTATTTTATTTAAAAATGGCCTGCAGAAAATTTTTCACTAAAAAAATCTCATCGCAGAAAGTGAAAAAAAATTCTGCCTCTGGACCTGTTTATAACTGGTCCTAATTGGCTACAGCAGAGAAGTTAACCCAAGTTACAACATGGCAGCTCCCATTGTTTTATAGACACTGAAACTTTACACTTATTTTGTTAATATTTAAACAACTAATGAAACTTTAAAAAATACATCTTCATGTTATTCTCAGACTAATCTTTTCTTTGAATGCATCATTTTAGCTAGCATTTATTTATTGCTTAATGTCCCTATAAAGGGATAGAAAAGTCACAACTGAAATGTTCATGGGTGCATTACAATTTTAGATTTGAATGATGAAGTAAGAGCTATTTGGCTATTTTCTGAGCCGGATTGATTCTGGTGCAAGATCACCAAGTTAAAGGGCCACTAAACCCAAAATCTTTCGTTCATGATTCAGATAGAAAATAGAAATTTAAACAACATTACAATTTACTTCCATTATTTATTTTGCTTCATTTTTTAAATATCCTTAGTTGAAGAAAAAGCAATGCACATGGTGAGCCAATCACACGAGGCTTCTATGTGCAGCAACCAATCAGCAGCTAGGGAGCATATCTAGATATGCTTTTCATCAAAGAATATAAAGAGAATAAAACAAATTAGATAATATAAGTAAATTAGAAAGATGTTTAAAATTGCATTCTCTTTCTAAATCATAAAAGAAAAAATGTGGGTGGAATGTCCCTTTAAGATCTGTGCAAATCCAAAACTTAACATGATGATTTTGCACCAGAATCAATCCCAAATAGCGCTTACTTCAGCATTCAGATCCTATCGAAGGATTCAAATAAACAAGTCTAGTATTAAACCATTTTAATTTACAAGATCTGGCACAAGGGATTTATATAATTCCAGAACTAATCGAAATGACTACATGTTGATAAAAACATAATTTATGCTTACCTGATAAATTTATTTCTCTTGTAGTGTATCCAGTCCACGGATCATCCATTACTTGTGGGATATTCTCCTTCCCAACAGGAAGTTGCAAGAGGATCACCCACAGCAGAGCTGCTATATAGCTCCTCCCCCCACTGCCATATCCAGTCATTCGACCGAAACAAGACGAGAAAGGAGAAACCATAGGGTGCAGTGGTGACTGTAGTTAAATTAAAATTTAGACCTGCCTTAAAAGGACAGGGCGGGCCGTGGACTGGATACACTACAAGAGAAATAAATTTATCAGGTAAGCATAAATTGTTTTCTCTTGTTAAGTGTATCCAGTCCACGGATCATCCATTACTTGTGGGATACCAATACCAAAGCTAAAGTACACGGATGATGGAAGGGACAAGGCAGGAACTTAAACGGAAGGAACCACTGCCTGTAGAACCTTTCTCCCAAAAACAGCCTCAGAAGAAGCAAAAGTGTCAAATTTGTAAAATTTTGAAAAGGTGTGAAGCGAAGACCAAGTCGCAGCCTTGCAAATCTGTTCAACAGAGGCCTCATTTTTAAAGGCCCAGGTGGAAGCCACAGCTCTAGTAGAATGAGCTGTAATCCTTTCAGGGGGCCGCTGTCCAGCAGTCTCATAGGCTAAGCGTATTATGCTCCGAAGCCAAAAGGAGAGAGAGGTTGCTGAAGCTTTTTGACCTCTCCTCTGTCCAGAGTAAACGACAAACAGGGCAGATGTTTGACGAAAATCTTTAGTAGCCTGTAAGTAAAACTTCAAGGCACGGACTACGTCCAGATTATGCAAAAGACGTTCCTTCTTTGAAGAAGGATTAGGACACAATGATGGAACAACAATCTCTTGATTGATATTCCTGTTAGAAACCACCTTATGTAAAAACCCAGGTTTGGTACGCAGAACTACCTTGTCTGAATGAAAAATCAGATAAGGAGAATCACAATGTAAGGCAGATAACTCAGAGACTCTTCGAGCCGAGGAAATAGCCATCAAAAACAGAACTTTCCAAGATAAAAGTTTAATATCAATGGAATGAAGGGGTTCAAACGGAACTCCCTGAAGAACTTTAAGAACCAAGTTTAAGCTCCATGGGGGAGCAACAGTTTTAAACACAGGCTTAATCCTAACCAAAGCCTGACAAAATGCCTGGACGTCTGGAACTTCTGCCAGACGCTTGTGCAAAAGAATAGACAGAGCAGAGATCTGTCCTTTTAAAGAACTAGCTGATAAGCCTTTGTCCACACCCTCTTGGAGAAAGGACAATATCCTAGGAATCCTAACCTTACTCCATGAGTAACTCTTGGATTCACACCAATAAAGATATTTACGCCATATCTTAAGGTAGATTTTCCTGGTGACAGGCTTCCGAGCCTGTATTAAGGTATCAATGACTGACTCGGAGAAGCCAAGCCTTTATAGAATCAAGCGTTCAATCTCCATGCAGTCAGTCTCAGAGAAAGTAGGTTTGGATGATTGAAAGGACCTTGTATTAGAAGGTCCTGCCTCAGAGGCAGAGTCCATGGTGGAAGAGATGACATGTCCACTAGGTCTGCATACCAGGTCCTGCGTGGCCACGCAGGCGCTATCAGAATCACCAATGCTCTCTCCTGTTTGATTTTGGCAATCAGTCGAGGGAGCAGAGGAAACGGTGGAAACACATAGGCCAGGTTGAAGAACCAAGGAGCTGCTAGAGCATCTATCAGCGTTGCTCCCGGGTCCCTGGACCTGGATCCGTAACAAGGAAGCTTGGCGTTCTAGCGAGACGCCATGAGATCCAGTTCTGGTTTGCCGCAACGATGGACCAGTTGAGCAAACACCTCCGGATGGAGTTCCCACTCCCCCGGATGAAAAGTCTGACGACTTAGAAAATCCGCCTCCCAGTTCTCTACGCCTGGGATGTAAATCGCTGACAGGTGGCAAGAGTGAGACTCTGCCCAGCGAATTATCTTTGAGACTTCTAACATCGCTAGGGAACTCCTGGTTCCCCCTTGATGGTTGATGTAAGCCACAGTCGTGATGTTGTCCGACTGAAATCTGATGAACCTCAGTGTTGCTAACTGAGGCCAAGCTAGAAGAGCATTGAATATTGCTCTTAACTCCAGAATATTTATTGGGAGGAGTTTCTCATCCTGAGTTCACAATCCCTGAGCCTTCAGGGAGTTCCAGACTGCGCCCCAACCTAGAAGGCTGGCATCTGTTACAATCGTCCAATCTGGCCTGCGAAAGGTCATACCCTTGGACAGATGGACCCGAGAAAGCCACCAGAGAAGAGAATCTCTGGTCTCTTGATCTAGATTTAGTAGAGGGGACAAATCTGAGTAATCCCCATTCCAATGACTTAGCATGCATAATTGCAGCGGTCTGAGATGCAGGCGCGCAAATGGCACTATGTCCATTGCCGCTACCATTAAGCCGATTACTTCCATGCACTGAGCCACTGACGGGCGTGGAATGGAATGAAGGACACGGCAAGCATTTAGAAGTTTTGATAACCTGGACTCCGTCAGGTAAATTTTCATCTCTACAGAATCTATAAGAGTCCCTAGGAAGGAGACTCTTGTGAGTGGTGATAGAGAACTCTTTTCCACGTTCCCTTTCCACCCATGCGACCTCAGAAATACCAGAACTATCTCTGTATGAGACTTGGCAATTTGAAAGCTTGACGCCTGTATCAGGATGTCGTCTAGATACGGAGCCACCGCTATGCCTCGCGGTCTTAGAACCGCCAGAAGTGAGCCCAGAACCTTTGTAAAAATTCTCAGGGGCAGTGGCCAACCCGAAGGGAAGAGCTACAAATTGGTAATGCCTGTCTAGAAAGGCAAACCTTAGGAACCGATGATGATCTTTGTGAATCGGTATGTGAAGGTAGGCATCCTTTAGTCCACTGTGGTCATGTACTGACCCTCTTGGATCATGGGTAGGATGGTCCGAATAGTTTCCATTTTGAATGATGGAACTCTGAGGAATTTGTTTAAGATCTTTAGATCCAAGATTGGTCTGAAGGTTCCCTCTTTCTTGGGAACCACAAACAGATTTGAATAAAATCCCTGTCCTTGTTCCGTCCGCGGAACTGGATGGATCACTCCCATTACTAGGAGGTCTTGCACACAGCTTAGGAATGTCTCTTTCTTTATCTGGTTTGATGATAACCTTGAAAGATGAAATCTCCCTTGTGGAGGAGAAGCTTTGAAGTCCAGAAGATATCCCTGAGATATGATCTCCAACGCCCAGGGATCCTGAACATCTCTTGCCCACGCCTGGGCGAAGAGAGAAAGTCTGCCCCCCACTAGATCCGTTTCCGGATAGGGGGCCGTTCCTTCATGCTGTCTTGGGGGCAGGAGCAGGCTTCCTGGCCTGCTTGCCTTTGTTCCAGGACTGGTTAGGTTTCCAGGCCTGTCTGGAATGAGCAACAGTTCCCTCTTGTTTTGAAGCGGAGGAAGTTGATGCTGCTCCTGCCTTGAAATTTCGAAAGGCACAAAAATTAGACTGTTTGGCCTTTGATTTGGCCCTGTCCTGAGGAAGGGTATGACCCTTGCCTCCAGTAATGTCAGCAATAATTTCCTTCAAGCCAGGCCCGAATAAGGTCTGCCCCTTGAAAGGAATGTTGAGTAATTTAGACTTTGAAGTCACGTCAGCTGACCAGGATTTAAGCCATAGCGCCCTACGCGCCTGGATGGCGAATCCGGAATTCTTAGCCGTTAGTGTAGTCAAATGAACAATGGCATCAGAAACAAATGAGTTAGCTAGCTTAAGCGTTCTAAGCTTGTCAATAATTTCATTCAATGGAGCTGTCTGGATGGCCTCTTCCAGGGCCTCAAACCAGAATGCCGCCGCAGCAGTGACAGGCGCAATGCATGCAAGGGGCTGTAAAATAAAACCTTGTTGAATAAACATTTTCTTAAGGTAACCCTCCAATTTTTTATCCATTGGATCTGAAAAAGCACAACTGTCCTCAACCGGGATAGTGGTACGCTTTGCTAAAGTAGAAACTGCTCCCTCCACCTTAGGGACCGTCTGCCATAAGTCCCGTGTAGTGGCGTCTATTGGAAACATTTTTCTAAACATAGGAGGTGGGGAAAAGGGCACACCGGGTCTATCCCACTCCTTGCTAATAATTTCTGTAAGACTTTTAAGTATAGGAAAAACATCAGTACACACCGGCACAGCATAGTATCTATCCAGCCTACACAATTTCTCTGGAATTGCAACTGTGTTACAGTCATTCAGAGCAGCTAATACCTCCCCAAGCAATACACGGAGGTTCTCAAGCTTAAATTTAAAATTAGAAATATCTGAATCAGGTTTCCCAGAGTCAGAGATGTCACCCACAGACTGAAGCTCTCCGTCCTCATGTTCTGCATACTGTGACGCAGTATTAGACATGGCTCTAACAGCATTTGCGCGCTCTGTATCTCTCCTAACCCCAGAGCTATCGCGCTTGCCTCTTAATTCAGGCAATCTAGATAATACCTCTGACAGGGTATTCATGATCGCAGCCATGTCCTGCAAGGTAATCGCTATGGACGTCCCTGATGTAATTGGCGCCATATTAGCGTGCGTCCCCTGAGCGGGAGGCGAAGGGTCTGACACGTGGGGAGAGTTAGTTGGCATAACTTCCCCCTCGACAGAACCCTCTGGTGATAATTCTTTTAAAGATAAAGACTGATCTTTACTGTTTAAGGTGAAATCAATACATTTAGTACACATTCTCCTATGGGGCTCCACCATGGCTTTCAAACATAATGAACAAGTAGGTTCCTCTGTGTCAGACATGTTTAAACAGACTAGCAATGAGACTAGCAAGCTTGGAAAACACTTTAAAACAAGTTTACAAGCAATATAAAAAACGTTACTGCGCCTTTAAGAAACACAAATTTTCCCAAATTTTGAAATAACAGTGAAAAAATGCAGTTACACTAACAAAATTTTTACAGTGTATGTAATAAGTTAGCAGAGCATTGCACCCACTTGCAAATGGATGATTAACCCCTTACTACCAAAAACGGAATAACAAATGACGAAAACGTTTTTTAAACAGTCACAACAACTGCCACAGCTCTACTGTGGCTTTTTACCTCCCTCAATACGACTTTTGAAGCCTTTTGAGCCCTCCAGAGAAGTCCTGGATCATGCAGGAAGAAGCTGGATGTCTGTGTCTGTAATTTTTGCTGTGCAAAAAAAAACCCGCCAAAATAGGCCCCTCCCACTCATATTACAACAGTGGGAAGCCTCAGGGAACTGTTTCTAGGCAAAATTCAAGCCAGCCATGTGGAAAAAACTAGGCCCCAATAAGTTTTATCACCAAACATATGTAAAAAACGATTAAACATGCCAGCAAACGTTTTAAAATACACTTTTATAAGAGTATGTATCTCTATTAATAAGCCTGATACCAGTCGCTATCACTGCATTAAGGCTTTACTTACATTACTTCGGTATCAGCAGCATTTTCTAGCATATTCCATCCCTAGAAAAATATTTTAACTGCACATACCTTATTGCAGGAAAACCTGCACGCTATTCCCCCTCTGAAGTTACCTCACTCCTCAGAATATGTGAGAACAGCAAAGGATCTTAGTTACTTCTGCTAAGATCATAGAAAACGCAGGCAGAATCGTCTTCTAAATACTGCCTGAGATAAACAGTACACTCCGGTACCATTTAAAAATAACAAACTTTTGATTGAAGAAATAAACTAAGTATAAAAGACCACAGTCCTCTTACGACCTCCATCTTAGTTGAGAGTTGCAAGAGAATGACTGGATATGGCAGTGAGGGGAGGAGCTATATAGCAGCTCTGCTGTGGGTGATCCTCTTGCAACTTCCTGATGGGAAGGAGAATATCCCACAAGTAATGGATGATCCGTGGACTGGATACACTTAACAAGAGAAATAAGATCTTGCAGAAAGAAGCTGGTCATCAAAAAACCAGATGAGAAACCTTTAACACAATTTAACAGGTGTCTTTCTACTTGAAGATGTGACTATTCAAAATTCTTTAAATGCCATTTAAATACTGCCTGATGGTCAGTAATTTTTGCATGAGGTTAAGTCCCCAACTTCATGTAGGCCTCAGCTGCCCAGCATAATTATAAGAGGAGTTTGAACTGCCTCATTACCTTTCCTATTTTATATACTATGCTCCATGAAAGAAATGCTTGGAAGCTTCTGATGTAAGCAAAACTGACAACTCAGTCTTCCTGTCTGCAAGTGTCAGCATTGTGTGTAACCAAAGGAGAAGGATGGTCACTAGTGAATCATATAACAGTTCACACACTCACAAATATTTTACGCAGAAACAAAAAATGCAACAGACATACTACATTCATTCTCTCTCTCTCTCTCTCTCTCTCTCTCTCTCTCTCTCTCTCTCTCTCTCTCTCTCTCTCTCTCTCTCTCTCTCTCTCTCTCTCTCTCTCTCTCTCTCTCTCTCTCTCTCTCTCTCTCTCTCTCTCTCTCTCTCTCTCTCTCTCTCTCTCTCTCTATATATATATATATATATATATATATATATATATATAGTCTATTTGAAACTACAAAAGGGTGTATTTGTGTTAGGGTGGCACAAGAAAAGAAAGCTAAATATTAATCCTCACCAATCTAAAAGGATACATGCTTAAAGTTACCATTCCCAATTGTTTTATCATGATTCAAAAACCATACCACAAAAAGAGAGTATTTTCAATAGAACCAACAAAAAACTACCAACTTTAAAACCTGCTAGTGATATTTAATGACTATTTCATCTGCAAGAGCTTTTCTAATAGAAACATGCCTTGATGGCTTATCTCAAAGGACTCCCTGGCCACAAAGAGGCGGAAGCTTGATTGAGCGCAGTAATGGAAGGCAAGAAATAAGAAGGCTTGGTTAAGGCTGCTATAATCAATCAGTGTGTTCATTCAAGTGTAAGCACAGGCAGGAATAGGATGCTGGGTATTTAATACTTTGTCTTCCCATTTAAGTGGGAACCTGAAAGTATTTGTTTGGATATACACAACATCACAAGTCTAAGCTACAGGAGAGTGGTTGCACAACAAGGACAAACATCAGCTGCAAAGGTGGATACAAAAAAAAAAATCTTTATGGGCCATCACCAGCAACATTTGTGCAGTTTACAAGAAATGTCATATGATATTATAAGTATAGAACGTTAAAGGGACAGTAAACACCAGAATTTTTGTTGTCTTAAAAGATAGATAATCCCTTAAAGGGACAGTATACTGTAAAATAGTTTTTCCCTTAATGTGTTTACAATTGATTTTTTTTACCAACTGCAGAGTAATCAATGTATGAAAATTAGCTTTTAAGGCTTATTTGTGTATATTAAAGCTCTGATTTTGTGTTTTAAAGCTACAACCTAATAAAATGGGTTGAGCTTGTAGGTATAATCCGATCTCATTACTGTATCACATTGTGCACATATACCTGCTTCTTTATCTTATATCTTTCCTTAAAACAATGGAAAATCAACATTTTATTACCTTATCTCTGCTATATCCCACTGGGAGTGTAATTTCTTCTGCTGGCTGTGTTTACAAAACTTATCTATAGCTGGTATGCGCGGCCACAAACTTTCAGAATAGGTGGGGATACCACATGCTAAATCAACAATTTCAAATGCCAATATAAGGGTAAAGGAGCTACTTGTAAACAATTTAATACGCTCCTGCAGTTAAAGTGGATCATTGTGAACAAATTAAAGGGGAGAACATTTTTGAGTAAACTGTCCCTTTAATTACCAATTCCCCAGTTTTGCATAACCAACACAGTTATAATTACACATTTTACCTCTGTAATTAACTTGTATCTAAGTCTCAGCAGACTGCCCCTTTATTTCAGTTGACAGACTTACATTTTAGCCAATCAGAGCGGACTCCATGGTAAATTCACATGCATGAGCTCAATGTTATCTATATGAAACACATAACCTAATGCCCTCTAGTGGTGAAAAACTATCAAAATGCATTTCGATTAGAGACGGCCTTCAAGGTCTAAGAAATTAGCATATGAACCTCCTAGGTTTAGCTTTCAACTAAGAATACCAAGAGAACAAAGCAAAATTGGTGATAAAAGTAAATTGGAAAGTTGCTTAAAATTGCATGCCCTATTTGAATCATGAAAGTTTTTTTTGGACTTGACTGTCCCTTTAAGTGTCAGGAAACAAATTGAGCTATAAAGCTTTTAGTCTCCACAGGCATCGATATAATCCCATGTATCACTGACTGGCTATGATCAAACTTGCTTCAGTTCACCCAAACATTTTCTCCCCTTTAAATTATTCCCAATGATCCTTTTTACCTGCTAGAGTGTATTAAATTGGTTACAAAAAGCTCATTTACTCCTATTTCAGCATTTGAAATAGCTGATTTAACCTGTGGTATAGCCACCTATACTGAAAGTTTTGATACTGGAGTATATGCTATTGACAAGCCTAAGTAAACACAGCTAGCAGAAGAAGTTACACTCTCAGTGGGATGCAGGATAGTTAATAAAATGATAACTTTCCATTGTTCTCTCTATGTATTTAGCTTTGGTGTTCCAGACAAATATAAGATAAAGAAGCATGTGTGTGTACACAAAGTGATGTGATTGGAGGATGACCTATCCATCATTTCTGACATCAGAAATGGCTTGCAACAACCGGAGGAAGCTGGAGCTGATGTGAAGAATAAAATTAAGGGTTTTTTTTTCACAACAGGAGTGAAATGTAAATTTTAATGAATTAAAGTGCCCCTGTTTTTAACTGAATTTTTAAAAAACGGGCACTTTAGCATCAACATTGACATTCACTTTAACTACTTTGGAAAGCCACAGAAACTTCTGTTTCTTACACAATTACATTTTACTGAATCTGAGCATTCATGTTGCTGCTATATCCAAAATTAAATGAAGGTGGTTTTGCTAATTAAAGAGCCAGTAAAACATAATTTATGCTTACCTGATAAATTTATTTCTCTTGTAGTGTAGTCAGTCCACGGGTCATCCATTACTTATGGAATATATCTCTTCCTAACAGGAAGCTGCAAGAGGATCACCCAAGCAGAGCTGCTATATAGCTCCTCCCCTCACATGTCATATTCAGTCATTCGACCAAAACCAGACGAGAAAGGAGAAACCATAGGGTGCAGTGGTGACTGGAGTTTAATTAAAATTTAGATCAGCCTTAAAGACAGGGCGGGCCGTGGACTGACTACACTACAAGAGAAATAAATTTATCAGGTAAGCATAAATTATGTTTTCTCTTTTTAAGTGTAGTCAGTCCACGGGTCATCCATTACTTATGGAATACCAATACCAAAGCTAAAGTACACGGATAAAGGGAGGGACAAGGCAGGAACCTTAAACAGAAGGAACCACTGCCTGAAGCACCTTTCTCCCAAAAATAGCCTCTGAAGAAGCAAAAGTGTCAAATTTGTAAAATTTTGAAAAAGTGTGATGTGAAGACCAAGTTGCAGCCTTGCAAATCTGTTCAACAGAGGACTCATTTTTAAAGGCCCAGGTGGAAGCCACAGCTCTAGTAGAATGAGCTGTAATCCTTTCAGGAGGCTGCTGTCCAGCAGTCTCATAGGCTAAACGTATTATGCTACGAAGCCAAAAAGAGAGAGAGGTAGCCGAAGCCTTTTGACCTCTTCTCTGTCCAGAGTAAACGACAAACAGGGAAGAAGTTTGACGAAAATCTTTAGTTGCCTGCAAATAGAACTTCAGGGCACGGACTACGTCCAGATTATGCAAAAGTCGTTCCTTCTTTGAAGAAGGGTTAGGACACAGTGATGGAACAACAATCTCTTGATTGATATTCCTGTTAGTAACTACCTTAGGCAAGAACCCAGGTTTAGTACGCAGAACTACCTTGTCTGAATGAAAAATCAGATAAGGAGAATCACAATGTAAGGCAGATAACTCAGAGACTCTTAGAGCCGAGGAAATAGCCATCAAAAACAGAACCTTCCAGGATAACAGCTTGATATCAATGGAATGAAGGGGTTCAAATGGAACGCCTTGAAGAACGTTAAGAACTAAGTTTAAGCTCCACGGCGGAGCAACAGTCTTAAACACAGGCTTAATCCTAGCTAAAGCCTGACAAAAAGCCTGAACGTCTGGAACTTCTGCCAGACGTTTGTGTAGAAGAATAGACAGAGCAGAAATCTGTCCCTTTAACGAACTAGCAGATAAGCCCTTTTCTAAACCCTCTTGTAGAAAAGACAATATCCTAGGAATCCTAACCTTACTCCATGAGTAACTCTTGGATTCGCACCAATATAAATATTTACGCCATATCTTATGGTAAATTCTTCTGTTAACAGGCTTCCTAGCCTGTATTAAGGTATCAATAACCGACTCCGAGAAGCCACGCTTTGATAGAATCAAGCGTTCAATCTCCATGCAGTCAGCCTCAGAGAAATTAGATTTGGATGTTTGAAAGGACCCTGAATTAGAAGGTACTGTCTCAGAGGCAGAGACCACGGTGGGCAGGACGACATGTCCACTAGGTCTGCATACCAGGTCCTGCGTGGCCACGCAGGCGCTATCAGAATCACCGAAGCTCTCTCCTGTTTGATCTTGGCAATCAAACGAGGAAGCATCGGAAATGGTGGAAACACATAAGCCATGTTGAAGACCCAAGGGGCTGTCAGAGCATCTATCAGCACCGCTCCCGGGTCCCTGGACCTGGATCCGTAACAAGGAAGCTTCGCGTTCTGGCGAGACGCCATGAGATCCAGATCTGGTTTGCCCCAACGATGAATCAGTTGAGCAAAGACCTCCGGATTAAGTTCCCACTCCCCCGGATGAAAAGTCTGGTGACTTAGAAAATCCGCCTCCCAGTTCTCCACGCCTGGGATGTAAATCGCTGACAGGTGGCAAGAGTGAGACTCTGCCCAGCGAATTATCTTTGAGACTTCCAACATCGCTAGGGAACTTCTGGTTCCCCCTTGATGGTCGATGTAAGCCACAGTCGTGATGTTGTCCGACTGAAATCTGATGAACCTCAGAGTTGCTAACTGAGGCCAAGCTAGGAGAGCATTGAATATTGCTCTTAATTCCAGAATATTTATTGGGAGGAGTTTCTCCTCCTGAGTCCATAGTCCCTGAGCCTTCAGGGAGTTCCAGACTGCGCCCCAGCCTAGAAGGCTGGCGTCTGTTGTTACAATCGTCCAATCTGGCCCGCGAAAGGTCATCCCCTTGGACAGATGTGGCCGAGAAAGCCACCATAGAAGAGAATCTCTGGTCTCTTGATCCAGATTTAGCAGGGGGGACAAATCTGAGTAATCCCCATTCCACTGACTTAGCATGCACAATTGCAGCGGTCTGAGATGCAGGCGCGCAAATGGTACTATGTCCATTGCCGCTACCATTAAGCCGATTACTTCCATGCACTGAGCTACTGACGGGTGTGGAATGGAATGAAGGACACGGCAAGCATTTAGAAGTTTTGATAACCTGGCCTCCGTCAGGTAAATTTTCATCTCTACAGAATCTATAAGAGTCCCTAGAAAGGGAACCCTTGTAAGTGGTAATAGAGAACTCTTTTCCACGTTCACCTTCCACCCATGCAACCTCAGAAATGCCAGAACTATCTCTGTATGAGACTTGGCAGTTTGAAAACTTGACGCTTGTATCAGAATGTCGTCTAGGTACGGAGTCACCACTATGCCTCGCGGTCTTAGTACCGCCAGAAGTGAGCCCAGAACTTTTGTAAAGATTCTTGGAGCCGTAGCTAATCCGAAGGGAAGAGCTACAAACTGGTAATGCCTGTCTAGGAAAGCAAATCTTAGGTACCGATAATGATCCTTGTGAATCGGTATGTGAAGGTAGGCATCCTTTAAGTTCACTGTGGTCATGTACTGACCCTCTTGGATCATGGGAAGGATGGTTCGAATAGTTTCCATTTTGAATGATGGAACTCTTAGGAATTTGTTTAGGATTTTTAAGTCCAAGATTGGTCTGAAGGTTCCCTCTTTCTTGGGAACCACAAATAGATTTGAATAGAATCCTTGCCCGTGTTCCGTCCGCGGAACTGGGTGGATCACCCCATTAGTAAGAGGTCTTGTACACAGCGTAGAAACGCCTCTTTCTTTATTTGGTTTGCTGATAACCTTGAAAGATGAAATCTCTCTCGTGGAGGTGAAGTTTTGAAGTCCAGGAGATATCCCTGAGATATGATCTCCAACGCCCAGGGATCCTGGACATCTCTTGCCCAAGCCTGGGCGAAGAGAGAAAGTCTGCCCCCCCACTAGATCCGTTTACGGATAGGGGGCCCTCTCTTCATGCTGTCTTAGGGGCAGCAGCAGGTTTCTTGGCCTGCTTGCCCTTGTTCCAGGACTGGTTAACTTTCCAGCCCTGTCTGTAACGAGCAACAGCTCCTTCCTGTTTTGGAGCGGAGGAAGTTGATGCTGCTCCTGCCTTGAAGTTACGAAAGGCACGAAAATTAGACTGTTTGGCCTTTGATTTGGCCCTGTCCTGAGGTAGAGCATGGCCCTTACCTCCCGTAATGTCAGCTATAATTTCTTTCAAGCCGGGCCCGAATAAGGTCTGCCCTTTGAAAGGAATATTAAGCAATTTAGATTTAGAAGTCACATCAGCTGACCTGGATTTAAGCCATAGCGCTCTGCGTGCTTGGATGGCGAATCCGGAGTTCTTAGCCGTAAGTTTGGTTAAATGTACGACGGCATCAGAAACAAATGCGTTAGCTAGCTTAAGTGCTTTAAGCTTGTTCATAATTTCATCCAATGGAGCTGTGCGAATGGCCTCTTCCAGAGACTCAAACCAGAATGCCGCCGCAGCAGTGACAGGCGCAATGCATGCAAGGGGCTGTAAGATAAAACCTTGTTGAACAAACATTTTCTTAAGGTAACCCTCTAATTTCTTATCCATTAGATCTGAAAAGGCACAACTATCCTCCACCGGGATAGTGGTACGCTTAGCTAAAGTAGAAACTGCTCCCTCCACCTTAGGGACCGTCTGCCATAAGTCTCGTGTGGTGGCGTCTATAGGAAACATTTTCCTAAATATGGGAGGAGGGGAAAAAGGCACACCAGGTCTATCCCACTCCTTGCTAATAATCTCTGTAAGCCTTTTAGGTATAGGAAACACGTCAGTACACACCGGTACCACATAGTATCTATCCAACCTACATAATTTTTCTGGAATTGCAACCGTGTTACAATCATTCAGAGCCGCTAATACCTCCCCTAGCAATATGCGGAGGTTCTCAAGCTTAAATTTAAAATTAGAAATCTCTGAATCCAGTCTCCCTGGATCAGATCCGTCACCCACAGAATGAAGCTCTCCGTCTTCATGTTCTGCAAACTGTGACGCAGTATCTGACATGGCTCTCACCTCATCCGCGCGCTCTGTCCTTAACCCAGAGCTATCGCGCTTGCCTCTTAATTCTGGCAATTTAGATAATACTTCTGTCATAACAGTAGCCATGTCTTGCAAAGTGATTTGTAAGGGCCTCCCTGATGTACTTGGCGCCACAAAATCACGCACCTCCTGAGCGGGAGGCGAAGGTACTGACACGTGAGGAGAGTTAGTCAGCATAACTTCCCCCTCGTTGTCTGGTGATAATTTCTTTACATGTAAAGATTGACTTTTATTTAAAGTAACATCAATACAATTAGTACACAAATTTCTATTGGGCTCCACATTGGCCTTTAAACATAGTGAACAAAGAGATTCATCTGAGTCAGACATGTTTAAACAGACTAGCAATGAGACTAGCAAGCTTGGAAATACTTTTCTAAATAAATTTACAAGCAATATAAAAAACGCTACTGTGCCTTTAAGAAGCACAAAAAGCTGTCACAGTTGAAATAACAATGAACCAAAATAGTTATAGCAACCAATTTTTCACAGTAAATGTATTAAGTTAGCAAAGGATTGCACCCACCAGCAAATGGATGATTAACCCCTTAATACCCAAAAACGGATAACAATTTAATAATTAACGTTTTTAACACAGTCAAAACACACTGTCACAGGTCTGCTGTGACTGATTACCTCCCTCAAAATGAATTTTGAAGACCCCTGAGCTCTCTAGAGACGATCTGGATCATGGAGGATGAAGTAGACAGATTGTGACTGAATTTTTACTGCGCAAAAAAGCGCTAAAATAGGCCCCTCCCACTCATATTACAACAGTGGGGAAGCTCAGAAAACTGTTTCTATGCAGAAAACAAAGATGGCCATGTTGTAAAAATCATGCCCCAATAAGTTTTATCACCAAGTACCTCACAAAAAACGATTAACATGCCATTAAACGTTTTGAACATACATTTTAAAAGTTATGAAGTGTTATTAATAAGCCTGCTACCAGTCGCTTTTACTGCAGTTAAGGCTCATACATTATTTCAGTATTAACAGTATTTTCAGAGTCAATTCCATTCCTTAGAAAAATACATTCAGTGTACACACACTCATCAGCCTAATACCAGTCGCTATCACTGCATTTAAAGGGACACTAAACCCAAACATTTTCTTTCATGATTCAGGTAGAGAATACAATTTTAAATAACATTCCAATTGACTTCTATTATCTAATTTGCTTCATTCTTTAGATATAATTTGTTGAAGAAATAGCAGTGTACATGTGTGAGCCAATCACACGAGGCATCTATGTGCATCCACCAATCAGCAGCTACTGAGCATATCTAGATATGCTTTTCAGCAAAGAATATCAAGAGAATGAAGTTAATTAGATATTAGAAGTACATTAGAAAGTTGTTTAAAATCACATGCTCTTTCTAAATCATAAAAGAAAAAATTTGGGTTTCATGTCCCTTTAAGGCTGAACTTATACGTTACATTGGTATCAGCAGTATTTTCTCAGACAATTCCATTCCTCAGAAAAATAATTTACTGCACATACCTCGTTTGCAGGGGGGCCCTGCATGCTATTCCCCTTTTCTGAAGTTACCTCACTCCTCAGATGAGAACAGCCAGTGGATCTTAATTACGTCTGCTAAGATCATAGAAAACGCAGGCAGATTCTTCTTCTAATGCTGCCTGAGAACAAACAGCACACTCCGGTGCCATTTAAAATAACAAACTTTTGATTGAAGAAATAAACTAAGTTAAAAAACACCACAGACCTCTCACAGCGACCTATCTTTAGTTAGGCTGCAAGAGAATGACTGAATATGACATGTGAGGGGAGGAGCTATATAGCAGCTCTGCTTGGGTGATCCTCTTGCAGCTTCCTGTTAGGAAGAGATATATTCCATAAGTAATGGATGACCCGTGGACTGACTACACTTAACAAGAGAAAGTTAAATTTTAAGCAACTTTCAAATGTACATCATCAGATTTGCTTTATTCTTTTAGTATCCCTTGCTTTAGAGCAGGCTCAGGAGGAGCAATGCACTACTGGGAGCTAGCTTAACAAATCTGCTGAACCAATGCTGCTCATGTGCCTACCTAGGTATACTCCAACACATATTATAATATAAGTAAAGTGGAATGTTTATATTTACATGTTCTATCCAAATCATGAACATTTCATTTTGACTTAGCTGTCACAGGTCAAATATCTTTGAATTCATCATTATCATTGTAATAATAGAGGACAAAACACATGAGAGAGTAAAATAAAACAATGTTCATGGCAAACAAATTAGATATAAAACGGTTTAAAAAGTGTTCAAAAGGAAAATGCAGAAATCATGGTAAAGGGAAAGTACACTGTAAAATTGTTTTTATATTAATGTATTTTCGATGACTTGTTCTACCAGCTGCAGAGTATAAAATTAATGAGAAATTGCATTTTCATGTTTATTTGTGTATATGAAGTAGCTGGTTTTGTGCTTTTTAAACCACAGCCTATTACAATGGGTTGAGCTTCAGGTAATATCGGATCTCATTATGTTATCACTTTGTGTACACACACTTGCTTCCTTATCTTATATTTGTCTGGAAAACCAAAGCTCAACAATGGAAAATTATCATTTTATTACATATCCTGCACCCCACTGTGAGTGTAATCTCTTCTGCTGGCTGTGGTTACTTAGGCTATTCAATAGCTGAGGCTCCACACCAAATAGATCTGAAAATTTGACAGTCAGCAAGAAAATGGAGATATGTAGAAAAGTCAAAAATCTTAAAAGCAAAAAGTAAAATTATAGAACCTACAGCAGTGATTTATGATTTAATTAATAAAGTCATGTGTGACATCAAAAATAATGTAATTGATCATTTTAAAATAAACACAAATTTACCAGAGGGATTTAAGTAGGGGTTATGTTCAGTTTTTTTGTCTTTAAAATGACAGAATTAATACATTTTGGTATTATGTTAAACACAAAATGGTGAGCTAGTTTAAAACATGCGCCTAAATTTAATGGCTATTTATCAAAAGATCCTTCATAGGAAAAGACAAAATACCTAACAGAGCAGCTAGCTGGAATATTTTAACTCAGGAAGCCAAAACATCCATATTCATATAGATACTCAATACACATACAATATTTATGAGCTAGCAGTATCAAGGTTAACCCTGTGCTTGCAAATATACTTTCTAAGCATAAACAATTACAGCAAAAGCGAGAGCTGCTTCTGCATATGCGGTTACAAAGACTTAGGTGTGTTTTACATGAAGCAGGCAGTATGCAGTATTGTTACACCATTTAACTAATCATCAAGCATGTAATGTGGTCATTTATTACTTTCTGATTTTAAAAATACAGAAAAGGCAAACCGTAAAGAGTGAGAAGAGTTTACAGCAGCTGACATTTGGCATGCAATGTCAGTTATGCTACATGGTTCATTACTGAGAACAAGTAGGCAAAGAATCTAGAAAAAAAAGATGATGCAGCTGTGGACATCATTTCATATCCTCAGGAAACCTTCATAAGGAGTCTCACATTTTAAATATCAATGAGATTAGGAACCCCTCTGAGCACTGCAGCTATTTTATTTGTATTTTTGTGACCAGCGGATGTTTTGCAAGAGCTTGCAACATAGGACTGAATGAACAAGTTTCTTTATACTCTAGCAGTTTTGTGGGTATCCTCGGGGATTGGAAACACTAATGATATAAAGTAAATTAATGTGAGTATATTGAGAGTTAAGTGTTGAAAAAAGTACTAATCCCCTACTCTTTACACTGAAAATGAAATTGTATACATAAGAAATTTCTATACATTAAACATTTGATTGGGAAGTTTAACTCTTGCATTGCCATAATGTTTTGCTATTTTACACAGAGTGTGTGTGTAATCTGGAGTGATTATAGGACCTAGACTGTTTATTCATACATGATTGAATTAACATGAAAATTTTACCTTTTTTAAAAAAATGAAAACAACTTAAAGGGAGAACATAGTATTCAAAATTAATCTTCCATGATTCTGACTATAATAAAAAAAAAATGTTTCAGCACCTGGGTAATGTTTGCTGATTGGCAAGCTCTACCTAGGGTGCTGAACCAAAAATGGGCCGACTCCTAAGCTTACACTCCTGCTTTTGCAAATAAAGATACCAAGAGAATGAAGAGAATGAATAGGAGTAAATTAGAAAGTTGCTTAAAATTGCATGCTCTAAATAATGAAAGAAAAAAAAATAGGTTTCATATTCCTTTAAGGTACCTATTACTCTTCATATACTTTGTTGAAACTGGTTTCTTTTACATTAATGTCATACAGAGGAGGCTCAGCATATATATATATATATATATATATATATATATATATATATATATATATATATATATGTATATAGTTTAATCCCTTCATGCCAGTATCAAGTATTAACATTGGAAAAATTAAAAATCATGCGTTTAGTCGTCAATGCGATCAGGTAATTTCAAGGCCGGGATCAGATCATGGGGGACTGCCTACACTGCATTCCTAATGGCGTGAAGCGGTTAAGATATGTTCACACTCCTGAGCCTGGAAAGGAGCAAAGTTTTTTTTGTTTTTTTGTTAAAAACAAATCACACTACGAGGGGTAAATATGTTGACAAATTTATCATTTATTCATTGTGTAATCGTATGCTCTATCGGAACCCATAAAGCTTAATTA